>NC_133537.1:1964253-2277306 GCF_048544455.1 Silene latifolia | reverse complement strand
ATCTACGGAAGACATTTGGGGGTGTCGGTGTGCGAAACCAAAGATTCGCGAAACTCCGGATTATCGTGAAAAATGCGTTAAAACTCGTTATTTGAGGCGGAAATCGAATGGTTAACTCCTGAAAATGAGGTAGGACGCGTGATTGAATAATAGGGAGAAAAAGAAACCGGTCCAGATTTACCTCCCAACGACGAAATTGAAGTTTATAATACACGGTTTTGGAGATTCCGGTCCCGAACAAAATTCTCCGGAAATCGCATAGAAAGTTCCCGGGGTCAGATAAAGCGGCCACGCAAAATTTGAGCACCAACGGAAGACATTTAGGGGTGCCGGTCTGCGAAACCGTTCGCTAAACTCGATTATCGTGAAAAATGTGTTAAAGCTCGTTATTTGAGGTCGAATCGAATGTTAACTCCTGAAATGAGGTAGGACGCGTGATTGAAAAACAGGAGAAAATGAATCCGGGTCCGCACGACCTCCCGAACGGCAGAAATTGAAGTGTATAATACACGGTTTTTGGAGATTCCGGGGTCCCGGAACAAAATTCTCCGGAAATCGCATAAAAAGTTACTGGGGTCAGATAAAGTGGCCACACAAAATTTGAGCACCTACGGAAGATATTTGGGGGTGCCGGTGTGCCAGAAACCGACATTCGCCGAAACTCGGATTATCGTGAAAAATGCGTTAAAGCTCGTTATTTGAGGCTGAAATCGAACATGTTAACTCCTGAAATGAGGTAGGACGCGTGATTGAAAAATAGGGAGAAAAAGAAACCGGGTCCGGTACGACCTCCCGAACGGTTGAAATTGAAGTGTATAATACATGGTTTTTCCGGATTCCAGGGTCTCGGAACAAAATTCTTCGGAAATCTCATAGAAAGTTCTTGGGGTTAGATAAAGCGGCCACGCAAAATTTGAGCACCAACGGAAGACATTTGGGGGTGCCGGTGTGCCAGAAACCAGCATTCGCCGAAACTCGGATTATCGTGAAAAATGTGTTAAAGCTCGTTATTTGAGGCTGAAACCGAACAGGTTAACTCCTGAAATGAGGTAGGACGCGTGATTGAAAAACAGGGAGAAAATGAAACCGGGTCCGATACGACCTCCCGAACGGCTGAAATTGAAGTGTATAATACACGGTTTTTCGGGATTCCGCGGTCCCTGAACAAAATTCTCCGGAAATCGCATAGAAAGTTCCTGGGGTCAGATAAAGCGGCCACGCAAAATTTGAGCACCTACGGAAGACATTTGGTGGTGCCGGTGTGCCAGAAACCAGCATTCGCCGAAACTCGGATTATCGTGACAAATGCGTTAAAGCTCGTTATTTGAGGCTGAAATCGAACAGGTTAACTCCCGAAATGAGGTAGGATGCGTGATTGAAAAACAGGAGAAAAAGAAACCGGTCCGGTACGACCTCCCGAACTACCAAATTGAAGTGTATAATACACGGTTTTTCGGATTCGGGTCCCGAACAAAATTCTCCGAAATCGCATAGAAAGTTCCCGGTGTCGATAAAGCGCCACGCAAAATTTGAGCACCTACGGAAGACATTTGGGGTGCCGTGTGCCGAAACCGCATTCGCCGAAACTCTGATTATCGTGAAAAATGCGTTAAAGCTCGTTATTTGAGGCTGAAATCGAACAGGTTAACTCCTGAAATGAGGTAGGACGCGTGATTGAAAAATAGGGAGAAAAGAAACCGGTCCTAAGATTTACCTCCCGAACTACTTGAAATTGAAGTGTATAATACATGGTTTTTCCGGATTCCGTGGTCTCGAACAAAATTCTTCGGAAATCTCATAGAAAGTTCTTGGGGTTAGATAAAGCGGCCACGCAAAATTTGAGCACCAACGGAAGACATTTGGGGGTGCCAGTGCAAACCAAAGCATTCGCCAAACTCCTGATTATCGTGAAAAATGTGTTAAAGCTCGTTATTTGAGGCTGAAACCGAACAGGTTAACTCCTGAAATGAGGTAGGACGCGTGATTGAAAAACAGGAGAAAATGAAACCGGTCCGATACGACCTCCCGAACGGTAAATTGAAGTGTATAATACACGGTTTTTCGGATTCAGCGGTCCCGAACAAAATTCTCCTGGAAATCGCATAGAAAGTTCCTGGGGTCAGATAAAGCGGCCACGCAAAATTTGAGCACCTACGGAAGACATTTGGTGGTGCTGCGGTGTGCGAAACCAAGATTCGCCGAAACTCGGATTATCGTGAAAAATGCGTTAAAGCTCGTTATTTGAGGTTGAAATCGAACAGGTTAACTCCTGAAATGAGGTAGGATGCGTGATTGAAAAACAGGAGAAAAAGAAACCGGTCCTGACCCTCCCGAACAATGAAATTGAAGTGTATAATACACGGTTTTTCGGGATTCCGGTCCCGAACAAAATTCTCCTGGAAATCGCATAGAAAGTTCCTGGTGTCAGATAAAGCGGCCACGCAAAATTTGAGCACCTACGGAAGACATTTGGGGGTGCTTAGGTGTGCGAGCTAAACCAAGATTCGCCGAAACTCGGATTATCGTGAAAAATGCGTTAAAGCTCGTTATTTGAGGCTGAAATCGAACAGGTTAACTCCTGAAATGAGGTAGGACGCGTGATTGAAAAATAGGGAGAAAAAGAAACGGGTCCGGTACGACCTCCCGAACGGCTGAAATTGAAGTGTATAATACACGGTTTTTCAGGATTCCGGGGTCCCGGAACAAAATTCTCCGGAAATCGCATAGAAAGTTCCTGGGGTCAGATAAAGCGGTCACGCAAAATTTGAGCACCAACGGAAGACATTTGGGGGTGCCGGTGTGCCAGAAACCAGGATTCGCCGAAACTCGGATTATCGTGAAAAATGCGTTAAAGCTCGTTATTTGAGGCTGAATTCGAACAGGTTAACTCCTGAAATGAGGTAGGACGCGTGATTGAAAAACAGGGAGAAAAAGAAACCAGGTCCTGTACGACCTCCCGAACGACTGAAATTGAAGTGTATAATACACGGTTTTTGGAGATTCCGGGGTCCCGGAACAAAATTCTCCGGAAATCGCATAGAAAGTTCCTGGGGTCAGATAAAGTGGCCACGCAAAATTTGAGTACGAACGGAAGACATTTGGGGGTGCCGGTGTGTCAGAAACCAGCATTCGCCGAAACTCGGATTATCGTGAAAAATGCGTTAAAGCTCGTTATTTGAGGCTGAAATCGAACAGGTTAACTCCTGAAATGAGGTAGGACGCGTGATTGAAAAATAGGGAGAAAAAGAAATCGGGTCCGGTACGACCTTCCGAACGGTTGAAATTGAAGTGTATAATACACGGTTTTTCGGGATTTCAGGGTCCCGGAACAAAATTCTTCGGAAATCGCATAGAAAGTTCTTGGGGTTAGATAAAGCGGCCACGCAAAATTTGAGCACCAACGGAAGACATTTGGGGGTGCCGGTGTGCCAGAAACCAGCATTCGCCGAAACTCGGATTATCGTGAAAAATGTGTTAAAGCTCGTTATTTGAGGCTGAAATCGAACAGGTTAACTCTTGAAATGAGGTAGGACGCGTGATTGAAAAACAAGGAGAAAAAAAAACCGGGTCCGGTACGACCTCCCGAACGACTGAAATTGATGTGTATAATACACGGTTTTTGGAGATTCCGGGTTCCCGGAACAAAATTCTCCGGAAATCGCATAGAAAGTTCCTGGGGTCAGATAAAGCGGCCACGCAAAATTTGAACTCTAACGGAAGACATTTAGGGGTGCCGGTCTGCCAGAAACCAGTATTCGCCGAAACTCGGATTATCGTGAAAAATGTGTTAAAGCTCGTTATTTGAGGCTGAAATCAAACAGGTTAACTCCTGAAATGAGGTAGGACGCGTGATTGAAAAACAGGGAGAAAATGAATCCGGGTCCAGTACGACCTCCCGAACGGCTGAAATTGAAGTGTATAATACACGGTTTTTCGTGATTACGGGGTCCCGGAAAAAAATTCTCCGGAAATCGCATAGAAAGTTTCTGGGGTCAGATAAAGCGGCCACGCAAAATTTGAGCACCTACGGAAGATATTTGGGGGTGCCAGTGTGCCAGAAACCGACATTCGCCGAAACTCGGATTATCGTGAAAAATGCGTTAAAGCTCGTTATTTGAGGCTGAAATCGAACAGGTTAACTCCTGAAATGAGGTAGGACGCGTGATTGAAAAATAGGGAGAAAAAGAAACCGGGTCCGGTACGACCTCCCGAACGGTTGAAATTGAAGTGTATAAGACATGGTTTTTCGGGATTCCAGGGTCTCGGAACAAAATTCTTCGGAAATCGCATAGAAAGTTCTTGGGGTTAGATAAAGCGGCCACGCAAAATTTGAGCACCAACGGAAGACATTTGGGGTGCGGTTTGCTGAAACCAAATTCGCGAAACTCGATTATCGTGAAAAATGCGTTAAAGCTCGTTATTTGAGGCTCAAATCGAACAGGTTAACTCCTGAAATGAGGTAGGACGCGTGATTGAAAAACAGGAGAAAATGAAATCGGGTCCGTCGACCTCCCGAACGGCCGAAATTGAAGTGTATAATACACGGTTTTTCGGATTTCGTCCCAAACAAAATTCTCCGAAATCGCATAGAAAGTTCCTGGGGTCAGATAAAGCGGCCACGCAAAATTTGAGCACCAACGGAAGACATTTGGGGTGCGGTGTGCGAAAACCAAAGATTCACCGAAACTCGGATTATCGTGAAAATTGCGTTAAAGCTCGTTATTTGAGGCTGAAATCGAACAGGTTAACTCCTGAAATGAGGTAGGACGCGTGATTGAAAAACAAGGAGAAAAAGAAAGCGGGTACGGTACGATCTCCCGAGCGGCTGAAATTGAAGTGTATAATACACGATTTTCGGATTCCGGATCCCGGAACAAAATTCTCCGGAAATCGCATAGAAAGTTCCTGGGGTCAGATAAAGCGCCACGCAAAATTTGAGCACCAACGGAAGACATTTGGGGTGCGGTGTGCGAAACCAAAGATTCGCCGAAACTCGGATTATCGTGAAAATGCGTTAAAACTCGTTATTTGAGGTCAAATCGAACAGTTAACTCCTGAAATGAGCTAGGACGCGTGATTGAAAAACAGGAGAAAAAGAAACCGGTCCTACGACCTCCCGAACGGATGAAATTGAAGAGTATAATACACGGTTTTTTGATTTGATTCCCTAACAAAATTCTCCGAAATCGCATAGAAAGTTCCCGGGGGCCGGATAAAGCAAACACGCAAAATTTGAGCACCAACGGAAGACATTTGGGGGTGCCGGTGTGCGAGAAACCAAAGATTCGCCGAAACTCGATTATCATGAAAAATGCGTTAAAGCTCGTTATTTGAGGCTGAAATCGAACAGGTTAACTCCTGAAATGAGGTAGGACGCGTGATTGAAAAACAAGGAGAAAAAGAAAGCGGGTACGGTACGACCTCCCGAGCGGCTGAAATTGAAGTGTATAATACACGGTTTTCGGGATTCCGGGGTCCCGGAAAAAATACTCCGGAAATCGCATAGAAAGTTCTTGGACTCAGATAACGCGGTCACGCAAAATTTGAGCACCTACGGAAGACATTTGAGGGTGCCGGTGTGTCAGAAACCAGCATTCGCCGAAACTCGGATTATCGTGAAAAATGCGTTAAAGCTCGTTATTTGAGGCTGAAATCGAACAGGTTAACTCCTGAAATGAGGTAGGACGCGTAATTGAAAAACAGGGAGAAAAAGAAACCGTCCTAGCATTTACCTCCCGAACTACCGAAATTGAAGTGTATAATTCACGGTTTTTCGGGATTAGGGTTCCCGGAACAAAATTCTCCGAAATCGCATAGAAAGTTCCCGGGTCGAGATAAAGAGGCCACGCAAAATTTGTGCACCTACGGAAGACATTTAGGGGCGCCTGTGCGTAAAACCAAAGATTCGCGAAACTCGGATTACCGTGAAAAATGCGTTAAAGCTCGTTATTTGAGTCTGAAATCGAACAGGTTAACTCCTGAAATGAGGTAGGACGCGTGATTGAAAAACAGGGAGAAAAAGAAACCGGTCCCAGTCGACCTCCCGAACGGTGAAATTTAAGTGTATAATACACGGTTTTTGGATTCCGGGTCCTGAACAAAATTCTTGGAAATCGCATAGAAAGTTCTTGGGGTCAGATAAAGCGGCCACGCAAAATTTGAGCACCAACGGAAGACATTTGGGGGTGCGGTGTGCGAAACCAAGATTCGCAAACTCGGATTATCGTGAAAATGTGTTAAAACTCGTTATTTGAGGCTGAAATCGAACAGGTTAACTTCTGAAATGAGGTAGGACGCGTGATTGAAAAACAGGGAGAAAATGAAACCGGGTCCGATACGACCTCCCGAACGGCTGAAATTGAAGTGTATAATACACGGTTTTTCGGGATTCCGGGGTCCCGGAACAAAATTCTCCGGAAATCGCATAGAAAGTTCCTGGGGTTAGATAAAGCTGCCACGCAAAATTTGAGCACCTACGGAAAACATTTGGGGGTGCCGGTGTGCCAGAAACCAGCATTCGCCGAAACTCGGATTATCGTGACAAATGCGTTAAAGCTCGTTATTTGAGGCTGAAATCGAACAGGTTAACTCCTGAAATGAGGTAGGACGCGTGATTGAAAAACAGGGAGAAAAAGAAACCGGTCCGTCGACCTCCCGACGTGAAATTGAAGTGTATAATACACGGTTTTTGGGATTAGGGGTCCCGAACAAAATTCTCCGGAAATCGCATAGAAAGTTCCTGGTGTCGATAAAGCGTACGCAAAATTTGAGCACCTACGGAAGACATTTGGGGTGCTTAGGTGTGCGAAACTTTGCGTGATTTAGGAGAATTTTGTTCCTAAGCACCGGAATCTGGCAACCGTGTATTATACACTTCTATTTGAGCCGTTCGGGAACCTATTCGATTTCAGCCTCAGATAACGAGTATTAATACATTTTTCACGATTATCCGAGGTTCGACGAGTGCTGGTTTATGGCATACCGACACCCCCAAATGTCTTTCGTTGCTACTCAAATTTTGCGTGGCCCCTTTATCTGACTCGAGGAACTTTCTGCGTGATTTCCGGAGAATTTTGTTCTGGCACCTTGGAATCCCGAAAAACCGTGTATTATTATATACACTTCGATTTGAGCCGTTCGGGAGGTCGTACCGGACCCTGTTTCTTTTTCTCCCGGTTTATTTATCACGCGTCCGAGGTCATTTTCGGAGTTAACCTATTCGATTTCAGCCTCGGATAACGAGTATTAATTCATTTTTCACGATTATCCGAGGTTCGGCGAGTGCTGGTTTATGGCATACCGGCACCCCCAAATGTCTTCCGTTGCTACTCAAATTTTTCATGGCCGCTTTATCTGACCCGGGAAACTTTCTCCGCGATTTCCGGAGAATTTTGTTCCGGCACCCCGGAATCCCGAAAAACCGCACTTCAATTTGAGCCGTTCAAGAGGTCGTACCAGACCCTGTTTCTTTTTCTCCCGGTTTTTTATAACGTGTCTGAGGTCATTTCAGGAGTTAACCTATTCGATTTCAGCCTCAGATAACGAGTATTAATACATTTTTCAGATTATCCGAGGTTCGACGAGTGCTAGTTTATGGCATACCGGCACCCCCAAATGTCTTCCGTTGCTACTCAAATTTTGCGTGGCTGCTTTATCTGACCCGAGGAACTTTCTGCGTGATTTCCGGAGAATTTTGTTCCGGCACCCTAGAATCCCGAAAAACCGTGTATTATACACTTCAATTTGAGCTATTCGGGAGTTCGTACCTGACCCGGTTTTTTTTATCACGCGTCCGAGGTCATTTCAGGAGTAAACCTATTCGATTTCAGCCTCGGATAACGAGTATTAATACATTTTTCACGATTATCCGAGGTTCGACGAGTGCTGGTTTATGGCATACCGGCACCCCCAAATGTCTTCCGTTGCTACTCAAATTTTACGTGGCCGCTTTATCTGACCCGAGGAACTTTCTGCGTGATTTCCGGAGAATTTTGTTCCGGCACCTTGGAATCCCGAAAAACCTTGTATTACACACTTCAATTTGCGTCGTTCAGGAGGTCGTACCGGATCCTGTTTATTTTTCTCCCGGTTTTTTATCACATGTCCGAGGTCATTTCAGGAGTTAACCTATTCGATTTCAGCCTCGGATAACGAGTATTAATACATTTTTCACGATTATCCGAGGTTCGCCGATTAATGGTTTATGGCATACCGGCACCCCCAAATGTCTCCCGTTGCTACTCAAATTTGGGGCTGAAATCGAATAGGTTAACTCCTAAAATTATCTCGGACAAGTGGTAGAATAACAGGGATAAAGAGAAATGTGGTTCGGTATGACCTCTTGCACGGTTCAAATTGAAGTATATAATACAAAGGTATTCGAGATTTAAGGGTCCCGGAACAAAATTTTCCAGAAATCGTATAGAAGGTTTCTCTGGTCAGATAAATCGGCCATACAAAATTTGAGGAGCAACGGAAGACATTTTGGGATGTCGGTATGCGATAAACCAGCATTCGTCGAATCTCGAATAATCGTGAAAAATATATTAATACTCGTTATTTGGGCCTGAAATCTAATTTGTTAGCTCCTGAAATGACCTCGGACACGTGGTTGAAAAACCGGGAGAAAAAGAAACGTGGTCCGGTATGACCTCCGAACGACTCAAATTGAAGTGTATAATACACGGTTTTTCGGGATTCTAGGATATAACAACCCGGCCCGCAACTGTCGTAAAACAGTCCCAATAAGATGGGATGTGTACCTTTAGGCTGTTATTTGTCCTCACCTATGTTACTTCGACTCTTCTGATTCCCCCACGTACCCGTGTCCGACACTCGACACTCGGACAAGGGTATGACACTTCGACACCTCATTTTAAGCCAAAATATGCATATTTTTCAATAAAATGGCCGAGTCCGACACTTGGACACGTACCCATGTTGGATACTTTTAAACGAGTCTGAGCAACACAGGTCCTCACTTGAGCAAAAAAAAAAACACGGCCTTGTTATTAAGTGGTGGGTGTAATCTCTTATAAACATATCATACGCTCCGTAATTTCTCGATGTAGGACTCAATATCTTGGGGTGTTAACTCCCCCACTTAAAGAAGACAACCTTGTGCCTTAAAGCTGACCGCAGCCAAGCCCATAATCCTTCCCCGCTACGTGGGTGACCCGTGTACGTCTGACCACATGCTCACCACACGGTTGCAGGGTTGCTCTAATATCAACTATAACAACCGGATCCGCCACTGTCGTAACACAATTCCAATAAGATGGAATGTGTACCTTTGTGTCAGCTACTTGTCATCAAATAAGTTCAAAAATATAAGACCTTGTTACAAAGTGATGGGTGAAATCTCTTACAAACATATCATAAGATCCTTAATTTCCCCATGTGTTAACACAATCCCCATAGTATTTGGTTAGCGATGTAGGCAAGACATTATGGAGACATAAAATGTTTACATCTTACCAAGAGGTTGACTATCAAACAAATTTTCATTTTACACGGAGTAACTCGTTAAATTTACCATTTTTTTATGTTTTAGCGAATGCAACCAAACTAACGAGTAGTTTATCAAATTCATTAGATATTTAGATGCATATAGGCTGGACAAAAAGACTGTCGGTCAAAAGTAAAAGAAGAAGGAACAAATCAACCCTCAATTTTCTAAAGAAATTGAGAAAAAATCACTTACAATTGAACCTCCTGTTTTTTTCCTTTTCCTTTGTGAACATAATCAGCAGTATTTCTTTCAAATACTGTTTCTATTCTGCTTGTGATCTCTAAAGACAGTTTTATTTACTTTGTCACTTTGTGCCACAATTTCTTGCCTAACACAGTGAAAATTACTGTCAAAGTTTTCAACTTTTTCTTAGTGCATCATATTCACAACCAGTTCGTCTTAAGACCGTCTTAACTTAAGACTTTTCACAAACTTCTTTTATTTCCACCTCTATTTAAATCGGATATAAGAGTTGTCTTAAGTTAAAACAGTCTTAAACAAGAAATGTTATCAGCTTATTGTTGTAAAAGATCACGAATTCACGATATGGACCGAAAAGAAATGGAGAGGATCCCGATTACTTTCTTTCCATGGTGACAGTCCACATAAAAACTCCCAAGTGTTCTTTAACAAAATTCTACTATAACAAAGTCCATTCACACACAAAATAAATAACCTCTTTATACTCTCTCAATTTTAAATTCTCTGAAATTCAGGAAAAGGGTAGAGATCAGTTTCATGGATCCCAATGAAACATTAAACCCAAATTCCAAAAATTCTCAAATTTCAATCCCAGAAAAACAATACAAAAAACAAAAATTAGGTCCAAAAAAGAGTACAACAATCAAAGATAGACACACAAAAGTAGAAGGAAGAGGAAGAAGAATAAGAATGCCAGCACTTTGTGCAGCAAGAATTTTCCAATTAACAAGAGAACTTGGACACAAATCTGATGGTGAAACCATCCAATGGCTTCTAAACCAAGCTGAACCATCAATTATAGCCGCCACCGGTAGCGGGACTGTACCGGCTTTAGCAATGGGAGCGACTGCGAGTTCCCTCGTTTCACAACCAGGGACCACCCTTGAGTCCGGGTTTATGATGGGTGGTCCCTCAGGTCATATGAACATGTGGGGACCTAATAATCATATTTTTGGTGGGGTTGGGTATTCAGGGTTTGATTTAGGGCACATGAATTTCGGACCGATTATGGTCGGAAGCGATAGTAATAATAATAATAATAATGATGATGATGATAATGGTGACGATGATGATAATCGACAAATGCCGGGATTAGAGCTTGGATTAACACAGATTTATCAACAAATGGGTCAATCTAGAAGTGGATTGACCCATTTTGATCAGCAAGTACATCAACAGCCTGATATTTCCAAGGATGACTCCCATAATTCAGGAAAGTAAATTAAAAGAAAATGGGTTTATAGTGATAGTAAAAAACAAAGTTTTGATTTTTTTTTTTGGTTTGGATTATATATGATGCTATTTTTTTTTCTTAATTTTATATACAGAGTAGTTATTTACATTTCTTTCGGTGTTGTAATATGTGTTTTTAAAAATGGTGTTTCATTACCATAGAGCTTTGATTTGCTATAATGGAGTTTAATCAGTTTATACAAAGTCAAAGACACCGAGCTAAAAGATTTGTATTGTAATTGGTTTTCTTTTAGTTACCGTTCATCATTAAAAAAAAAAAAAAAAAAAAAAAAAAAAAAAAAATGTCTAAGACACCCAAGCTAAATAATTTGAAAAAAAAACAGCGGGGTTAGACTTTGTATTAGGACAACCCGAACTACAAATTGTACGAAGTACCATTTATTCATGTACTCAGTATATTATTAAACGATAATTAATAACAATACGAGCTAAATTTTGCTCTTCTTACTACATGCATTGAAATCCATGTGGTGTCACAGTGTCACTTGCAATGTTTTAGCTGAAGTGAATCTATGTTCCTTGTTCTGTCTTTTCTATTATAGCATAGTTTTGAGAGTGTTAAAATGTGATCTTCTTCGACAAATCCGCTCATTAGTTATACATCGCAATTTCCCATGTGAGACGGACTAGGGTAATGTAGAAGACTAATTGTTTGGGTTTAGTACCGAGTATTATTTAATTATGTTTACAATTTAATTGTTTGAGTTTCTTCGTTTATTTTATTTATGGTCAAAATCAAGAAAATCACCATAAAAAATCATATAGAAATAGAGCTTCCGTTTTCTTAGTGATTTGCTACGACATTGAATATGACAGAAAAGCTAAATTGAATCAGCACATTTTGAAGAAAGGGAGAACCAATTATTAGAATTGATCAAAACAATTGTGCACGACATTTAACTGAACTGATTTAATCCCGAAAATAGCATTATATCTGACTATCACTGATAAGTCGTTAAGAAATTAGGGATGTCACCGTTGATGATGAGTTTCAGTATCACCAGGTGACGCGCATTTTTTACTCAGAAAAAAAAAATACTCAATATTTGAAGCTACTAAGCCTTTCCCTCCATTTGCAACCTAAACTAGAATTACCCTTCTGCAATCTTGGCAACCTCATTCTAAAACCAGTCTCATCCTCTGATCCACGACAATCACCATCGTCATCGTCGCCAGCCAGGAGCTCATCCCTAAGAGTGGTTGTCTCACCCTTGTTTTTAACACCCAAAGTCTTCTGATCTTCTACAATAGGCAGCAATCTCCCATTGAAAAACAGGTCATCAGCCACATTCATGTCGAAAGTGGCTACGGAAAACTCGAAATCTAATCCTGCTGATGTTGCAGGACAATGATCATATTGATCAATGCTCTGAAGATTGATAATACCACTCTGGGATTCTGCAAAGCCATTGGAGAAAGAGATTCTTGGGCTTATATAGTTGCTGTTCATGCTGTTTTTCTGATGTTGTTCTTTGCTGTGAATGTTGTTTAAACTGCTGCATGCCATGTTATTTGTCTGATTTCACTTTCTTTGCACTTTCTTTGTTGTTTTTTTTTTTTTTTGTTTTTTTTTTTTGTTATGATGGATTAAACACCAGGACTTTGATTTTATAGGTGGTCTGACAATATTTAATATTGTTGCAGCTCTTGTTTATGTCCCCTGATCCATAATGTAATTAAGTTATGTTAATCCAATTGAGAATCTATCACTCTGATCTGTTGTGATTAGTGAGTATATTTTAATGTATGAGACTCGTTTTTTTAAATGCGACTAAATGCGTGTTTCGTAAATAAATAAAAAAATCAAAGTGGAATTAAGGAATAAATGTCGTAAAATAAAGGTAATGAAATACAAGATGTGACACGAAAATAGAATGTAGGATCCGGACGTTCTCAAGTCCAATTAGACAACTCATGTTATCTAATAGGAATATCACACAAATTCTCATTATAGACGGACACTATCCGTCTATATATATAGACGGATACCATTTTCCCTCACAAAATACCCATTTGCCATAAAATGGGAAGCACATGGGGGTGCCCCACCTTGTCCCTCCTACCCATTTTATTAGAGGTCTTTACCCGTCTGTTCGCCCACCCGTCTATACCAAGACCTATTGTAGGAGTATTGTTCACTTCATGTAGAGCTGATCATATGGCCCAGGCCCGCTAGCCCGACCCGGCCCAGCCCGATTTTTTCCCGGGCTTGGGCCTCGATTTTAGGCCCGAAAAGCCCACGGCCCGAAGCCCATGGCCCGATTCAATATAATAGGGCCAGGTTTGGGCCACCTTTACGGCCCGAATTTTGGCCCGGCCCGGCCCGAACATATGCAAAATTTATAAATATGTATAATTTAAGAATGTTAATAAGCATTAAGTAAAATAATTAACCAATCAATTGTTGTATTGTAAATAAGCCGTAATAACTTGTTTACATGTATTAGTTTGATAAGGCTTAGTATTTTCCTTCACCAGTATTTATATGATAAAAAATGAGCTAATGATTTTGTATCATATTAGTGCCGATAAATTATTTACCATTATCGGCGTGCTAAGTCAATGTTTTTGAGCCTAAAGAAAAACAAATATCAAATCAATTACAAAATTACAACAACATACAGTGAGCACCGCACTAAAATATATTATTACACTACTAAAAATTGTGCATTTAGTTTGTATAAGTCACCTCAAGCAATATCATAAAAGCTACATTAGGTTACTACTTCTTAATTGCAATACTCGAAAAAAATCAGACAATTCTATACGAAATTTTTGATAACAAATACACAAAGTATTATAACTTCAAAAGAGGATTTCTAAACTTATTTTAAGAGAAAAAATATTTAGCCCGAATTGGCCCGAATCGGCCCGAAAGCCCGCTTAAGCCCGCATGGGCCGGGTTTGGGCCGACAAAATAGGCCCGCACTTGTAGCCCGGCCCAGCCCGACCCACACACTTGGGCTTAATTTAATGCTTGGGCCCGGCCCAAACCCGGCCCGGCCCGGCCCATGATCACCTCTAACTTCATGTATGTTTAGTCCTATTTGTTCTTGGATCTGTAACCATGTGACACTGTTCTCTCTTTGATAGCATGATTTTAAAAAGCAACATTTTTTTTAAATTGCATTATTAGAGCTAGGCACTGCCAAAATAGGTCTTACTCATACATTACTAAACCTTGATGAGGCTAACATGGCTATGGTCGCTTAAAGTGAGTCGTCGTTTGTATAAATCTTGTTTGTAGCGGTTTTTGTTTTGTGCAAACGAATATGGTATAAATATGGTGAGACTAACCTCGGGTTGGCTTTGTCATAAGACCGATTGATGGCAATCAACATCCATGGATATTTGGACCCAAGTCGACAAGGTGACGTCTCGGCCGGACATTTTCAAAGTTGTTGGCTCGAGTTAGTTTACAAACTGGACTTTGTATTTGAAGTTTGAACCTAAATCTGTTAGGGAATATATCGAGATATCAACATAATCTAATTACAGTATATGTTACATTATCTCGACTTATTCTCTAACAAAATCTGAATAGTGTCGGTTTATAAACTCAGTCCGATTTCCAAACCTAAAGTGAATGGCTTGAAAACACACCTCATCGAGCCAATTCCAAAGAGACTTTCATCCAACAAATTGTGACGAGTTCGAGTAAGCAGTAATCCATTATTCTGTTTGTTAGGTTGCAAACTCATGTCCTACATCGGTAGTCTAAAACTGAAAGGTCATTTTTATTAGTGTCCACTAAATATAATAGTACGAATCCTTTTGGAAAGAAGTTTAAGAGTAAATCCGTGAAGGCTTTTGGCCAAAGCGGAGAATATCGTATTATTATGGATCGTAGACACCAGCGTAACAAGGCCCCAACAGAAGGTATCCACGCTTCCGCACAACACTGTTGGGTTTGCCAATAAGGTTAACTATGACTAGTCTTACAATCATTTTAATATAGACAATTAAAAACCTTAATATGCGAGGCATTACCATGTTTAAGAGCAAAAACCAACCCATGTGCTATGTTAGATTGGCATTGAGTTAATTAGTAAATTAAGAAAAGTTTAGATGGGCAATGTCTCAAGTCATTGTCTCCCTCATGTTGTGACTTGTGGAAGAACATTTTTAATTTAGTCACAACTTGGGATTAACAGGAATCAAAGATGCTAAAATTCCTCGTTTTGCAGTTTACGACTTTTAGGTTCTTTGAATGTCGACGTTTAAGTACGGACAGAGGCGAGGCCAGAATTTTAATTTTGGTGTAGCAAAATATATACTCAAGGTAAAGTGTATAGATAATTACTAGTAAATATTGGTGTAGCAAATCACGAGATTCTAACCGAATTTTTCGTTTTCGGTGTAGCGGCTGCTACACCAAAGGCCTTGTTGGCCTCGCCCTTCGTACGGAGTACGTTATTTTGTTTTGTTTTGTTTTGACTCTAGTAGACCCTTATGGTCTACAACCCTAGAGAATAGGTTTTAGGAGATTCCTTTTGCAGCTCAAAGTAAATTACTTTGCACAAAATCTCATTTGTGATGGCACATATTCGTCACTCTGGAGTGACGGATACCATTTTACCTCACAAAGTATCCACTTTTTCTCTCTCTGCAACACTATTCATGTGGTCCCATTTCTCCACTAACCCATTTTGTTACCATTTTAACTCACAAAATATCCGCCACAAATGGTGACCCGTCACAAGGGAGACCAATTGATTACTTTGTAACTGGTAAGTCACTAAAATGTCGATGTGTATACAATGATCTTAATCGGGACTTACGGATAAAGCCATAAAGTGTGAGTAGTTAATCTTAGTATTAGTTCCCTACTTTAGATGTTATCTACAATATTTTTTAATATTTTTTTATTAATTTATTAATTAATTTACTTGGGCTTCTTTCTATTGGGCTAGTTATGAAATGGTCCTATGCTCCTATGCTTATCATTTGTGTAAGGAAGCCTATGTAAGATGAAACAACCTATCAAGCCCACTAAAGCCTGTTCTTTTGGACTTAATTTCAACTCATTTCAGTGCAGTTCAATTTAGTTCAGTTCAGTTTTATTAATTCAGTTCGTTTTAATTTAGACGATTTCGGTCCAAAAGAACATGACTTAAAAGCAACTTGTCTGCAAATTTCTAAATTACAGACAAATATATCATGAGATGATCTCCATATGTTTGCAACCTATCAAGCCCACTATGGCTTAAAAAAAAAATCATGAGATGATTCCCTTTTTTTTTATAAAGTAAGAAAGCTAGATTGATCCGGTTATATGTTATTATCCTTCCACTATTTATGTCGTTTACTAGTTTCCTTTTGGTAATTTATATTGGGTACAATATGAGTCAAGCATAGAATAAATAACTTGTTAGTTCTTAGGCCACGTATGTGACACTATACAAAAAAAAAAATTAATAAAAAAAAAAGAAAAAAAAAAAAGAAGACGGATGCTAATTATGTCACAAGATAAAATTTGCGACGGAAAATGTTTTCGGTGGATCATAGAATAACGCGACGGACCATTTGCGACTTACTTTCAGTCGGAAAAACTTTTATGGCGATAATACGGGTTGTTTTGCGATTAATCGTCCGTTGTTATTGGCCCTTTTTTTAGTGTAAATAGTTTCTAACGAGTAGTATACTCGGATTTATCTTAAGTTTTTATTTTCTTTAACATATATCCTTAGTAATTAACTAATAATTATATTATAAAGCGAACACCCTTTTATCCACAAACCTAGCTCGTATGAAAATACATTGCGTAAGAGAAATGAGAAAGACCATCATCGACCAGAAACTTCATAGTTTTGTCAAAAACATGAAAATGACGTAAGATTGCCATATCTACTATCTTGACTCTTGATATCGACTAGTGACATTGTGTCTTACGAGTACTCTCCGTTTCTCAAAAAGAAATGGAGGTCCATTACTTCTCAATGGTTCAGATTAATTTTGAGCTCGATTAGATGATTGCAAATTTATTTGAAAAAGAAAAGCTAAATAAATGAGCGTAGAATATATAATAGAATAATCTTTAAGAGGGAAAATAGACCAAAACGTAATAGAGAGAATCTTTTTCCGTGTCTTACAAGTATACAACTACAACTACTAGTAGTAGTAAACTTATTAGTGCAGCTGTAAATGTCCAAAACTGTTTGTACTATTTCGATTGTTAAATTATTATTCTACAAGTGGCGCACCTATTAATCCACTCAATTCTATATACTGTTCATTACTTAGATATTTCCTGGAATTTTCATAGAAATTCCATTTTTATAGTTTACTGAATTACACTACTGACGTTTTCTCCAACCGTCACCATTACCGTGACAGTTATATTCAGTTAGTCTCCTTTAAGATAGTTATATTTGTCTAAGTATAAAACTGGTTAAATACTACCTAATATAGATAGAAAGAGCTTGTCATTTCCTAAACATTGAGTTTTTTGTCTCATCTATCTATTTGTCCGGTTTTATTAGTCAAATAAATATGTCCGTCTTAAACAAGAATTTGTTTATTCTGATCTATATATCTAGACACTAGAACAAATAGTTTATTACTTATTAGTTTGTGTAAGAATGTAAGATCAATTGATTGCAAAATTATCCAAAAGTTTTACAAAAATAATTTGCCACTCTTTCCATTATACTACTCCATATATACACAAACAATAACCGAGAGTTTATCTAGCTATATAAAAATACTTAAAATGATTATAAAGAAATCGTGATTTTGAAACAAACTAAAGACATCTTATTTTACAAACAATGCTTGTCATTTAAATATTTAATTATCATACGCAGATTCTATATTTTCCTATAATAATTTTTCTCTACACTAAAAACTAATTACATATCACAATCTTCTCTATAAAGAACGTGAAATTCTCCCTATGTTCGAATTTAATTATCTATCTTAACTTCTTAATTATTAAAGTATTCAAATGAAGATAATTATTTACTCTTAGAATATAAAATTGATCTTGAAATTTCAACCATCAACTTAAGTTTGGCTGAGATCGTTTCTTAACGTGGTATCAAAGTCATTGACTGAAAGGTCACGGGTATGGGGAGGGATAACTTTTAAGTGAGATGGTTTCTTAACATGTACGGCAATTAGAATAGAGAGAGTAAAAATTTCTAAAATTCCGCTTAAATTTTACGTTCTTAACTTTGGTATTATTAGACTTTAAATTTATAAGTGTATGTACCACAATAAATAAATTAGCTAGATTCGGCCACATGCAAATTTGGTAGCAAATTGGGCAATTGAAAGCGACAAGAAATGAATGAATAATTTCCTGTGATTCCCACAATCTAGCAAATTAGGCTGACGAACAATTACATTTTTTTGTTGGACACACTCATACACCCACTTTGATACCCTTTTACGCTAAGTTGCTAACCTTTTGCGATTAGGCCGGCTCATGTCAACGATTCTAACATGATCTATCAAGAATCTAAACATCAAAAAAGAGGGTTTGGTGATTCAACTTTGTCGAATGGTGTTTCTCTAACCAAACATGTATTGTCCACTACTTATTACTTGTAGAGTGGTAGACCTTGTTAGGGGCGTCTTAAAACAAATAGAATAGACCAAAACATGAAAAAAAAACGGCGCCCAAATGAATCGACAAGTATATTATACTTCGAGATTTGTATTAAATTTCATTAATAAAAGCTTATAATACGGTGATCAAAAGCGGAGGCCCGGTTCCCACGCCCGTGGTTGCCCGTGGCCTTAAACACCCCTGGACCTTGTAGTGATATGCTATAATCTAAATCGTCTTGAATTAAAACATCTCACAATTTTTTCTAGTTTACTTGCTAAACTTGCCACACTTTGCCTCTATTATTCTAATCATACCTTTCAATTCCTCTTTAAAACAAAATGAAAAAAAGTACTCTCCCTCTCAAAACTTAACCAGTTCTTTAATAATTCGTCAATTATAAATCTTAATTCGCACAAATCAGAAGTAATTCACTATTTTATCAATAATTGTTTCGTTGTTTTATCATATTAGAAGGAATTTTACAATTAGGGTTTTGATTTTTTGTTGTTAAAGAGGTTGGTTATTGGCGGTCGTCGATTTGGCCAGAGTATCGTGTTCGACGGTGAGATATAGGGTGTAGTCTGTTGGCGCGGTGGCCGGGCAGGCTATGAATGTAGGATGGTGATTGTTGTAGGGATAGTGTTGCGGTGGTGTTTTAGGGCAGTACTTGCGGTGGTTGGGAAAGGGAGTGGGTGTTCTGTCGGTGTTGGTGATGTTCGGCGCTGGGAGGGGCAAGGAGAGGGTGGTCGGTGCATGGAGGGGGATGGGGGAGGGTGGTTGTGTGATTACTTATCCTTTCTATTTTATTAATTTTTTTAAATCCACTTAAAATAAAAAGTAGAATAATATAAATGGGATGAACGGAGTACTCCGTACTTCTTTATGGTTTTTACTTTTCGTCTTGTTAAAAAGTAGGACAAACATGTAATAAATAAGCTACAAGAATCAATTTTCATTTCTTTGTAATAAAGTATTTTCACTTATTTCCCTCAAACAAAAAAAAACGTCTTTTCACTTGTATTATCCGTTCCAATTGATATATGTAACTATACAATATATATCAAGTGACATAATATTGCACTAGAACCAACCATTATGAGAAATCGTTTTCTAAAACTTTAAAAGGGAAAAGTAGTCGCAATTATATACTATTTAGTATAAGAAGAATGAGCACGCTATACAATTAACATATACTAATAATAAATGGATTTTTTAACATATGTCTTTAGGGCATACGATAAAAAGTCATATAAGATAACATTTTCAAAAGTCATTTATCAAAAAAGATAACAGTGAGTATATATTTCAATTATTCCACATGATAACATCTTTTAGAATAATTTTTTAAATGGTTTTTTGTCTTATATCCTTAGAATACATGTTAAAAAACCGATAAAAATATTATATTATTTCTCCATGCAAATAGGAGCATAATTTGGTCGGCAATAATAATCAATCATATGGTTTTCATGACAAAAATAATATCATCATCAAGATAATGAGGTAATACAATTAATTTTCCACGTAGCATTAGAGGAATACTCCACGTAAATGACTTGTTTATCACTTTTTAAAGGATAAGAAGATACGAGGATATATATAGAGAGTGAGAGAGTTGGGGGTAAAATTGGAAAATGAAGTTTACTTGTTTAAATGGTTGAAAAGGCATCGTATTCCAAATTGCTAATCTTCCAACGTTGGAATATATAATTTGATCTTTTTGGACCATTTTGGGTTCACTATGTCCTACTTCCAACTTGTTTTGAAGTTGACTTCTTCTCTATTTATGTATTTGGCTAGAAATAATTTTACGGTGGTGGGTAGATATTAATTATTCTCTTAGCAAGTAGGAGTAGCAAGCATCTCCTTGCATAGTTTGCATGTGGAGGTGGTCACAGGCCGCAGGGTCGCGTCAACTCGGAGGCGGGCATGGATTGGCCCACCCGATTCGTGAACAGGCCCGCGATAGGACAGATTGAGATGGGTTAGTTCGGGTTTAATTTGAAGCTGAACAGACCTGTGGGTGGGTAAGTCAGTGTCAAAGTAAACCGATTATATTTAGTTTTTTGTACTTTATTGGCAAATCCGCCGCGAACCGAGAAATCATACAGGCCGGGGCAGTCGGGTAGTGGGAATGGTGACTACGTGATCTAGATGACCCGACTAAATGACCACAATCCTCTAGACCTCTAGTTGCATGTATTGTGTATATTCTATAACGTAACTTTTTAAATGTGACAATTAAACGAAATCGCAATGTCGTAATTAGAAAAAACATGAAATATTTTAATATATATATCAAAATTTACGTTCATTTTCATTCCATTTTTTATTTTGAAATAGGTTATGAGATATCAACTCTACCCATTGGTTTGAAAAAGAGAAAATAATGAAAGTAATTTCGTAGTAAATTTGTTTTTTTTTTGTGTGAAAATGAGTCATAATTAGGGCGATATTAATATTGACGGAATTTGAATTAGGTTAAGATTACCATTTTTCATAACTTTACTAACTCAACTAGTTGATATCTGCGTGTCATTGTGAATTTATGATAGGCTGATTATTTAAGGGTGATACTAAAACTCGATAGGATGCACATGGAGCAAAAAAAAATAATTTACTTAATTATATTTTCAAATAACACATGGAGTAATCGTATTTTAATTGATAGATACTTCGATTAGTCAACGTATTTTAATTGATGGATGATACCAATCAATATCAACATTATTATGCTTACGTTAGTTTTTCGACAAACACTTGGTGTAAAAAAAACAAGTGAGTTAACCCATTGGCGGACGCAAAGGTTTAAAAAGTAGAAATGGCTCCTCATCTCCTTGAGGAATTGCAGGCTAAAGCAAGATTCTAGACACTTAAATTAAAGGGTTCTTGTTCGAATCAAATGATTACACATTCCATACTAAATAGTGGAAGGATAATAACATATACTCCTACAGTCCTACTCCGTATGATATACTCTAAGAAAGAATCGATAATGTCTTCACTCACATGCTTAATTTACATATTAAATTAATATTTTTATTCCTCGCAAGATGTAGCCAAAATTTGGAAAGATTCTAAGCAATTAACAGAAACGACATGAATTCTCATATAACAATATCATATTATATAATTACTCTCATTCATTCCACAAATTCTTTACGTTTTTATTCTTTTATGAAAAGCATTTAAAAAAATGCAGGTAATCACATAAATGAGAAGGAGTATATCAGTATATTATGATGAGATAGACAAGGTTTAACTTCTGGAATTATCTTTTGACTAGAGACATACAATATGTAGGGGGCGAGCTATAGATTGATAATTTACAATGGAAAATGAGATAGCGACACCCGGTGTTATTCACTTTTAGTAACACCGGGGACGTTTTAGTAAATTATCAACAATTTTCACTTTACCCCTTTATTTTTTGAATTTCAAATAGTTTTATTAGAAAAGGGTAATGTGGGAAATATAATTTTTGTGATCAAATAATTAATGAAATTGATTGGAGGAAATTAGATTTAGCTAATTCGATCGTGGAAAGATCCTTGTCAATTTCATTTAATGGATGAAAAAATGAAAAATCTTGGAGAAATGATTTACAGGCTTCGTTTCCGGCACAACGTAGTTCAATTTTTTATGCAAAAATACACCGATTTATGAAAAATTGTTCTACTAAACAAGGCCATGAGCAAAAGAGAGCCATCAATTAGCCAACCATGGCTGTACTTCCTGTAGAAGTTGAGGAATGAGGAGGGTATGTCCTCTATTGTTGGCATTGTCGCTGGAAAATAATGGAACTCCAGATTTAATTTAAGCCAAATTTCATTAATACCCTTGCTAATTTTGGCGCAATTGTGAAATATAAAATTGGTTTGGGTGGGAAGATTGAAAGGAAAGATTTGATTTTAATTTATATTATTTGATGGGGCATATTCTGCACCCGCTGACCGAGTCAACACATTGAGCAAGGTCAAAAGATATCCACAGCAAGTCAACGACTTAGACAGCCTAACCGACGCAGCCTGTCGGCCTGTCTCTTGTGCCTCGGCTAGGACAACTAGCCGGTAGGAGGCACATATCCGCGAACTCATATCCAAGACCCCTCTCAAGGCGAGTCAACAGGGCCCGTCGGCCTGCCATGGGTCCCTCGGCCGAGGGTAGATCAGTCTTTCCACCTGCTAGCCACTTGGCCACTTGGCCACTACGTGACAAAAGGTGAAAGTCTATAAATACTCCTCAACCCTCATTGAGGAGGGGATCCACAATTTAACCTAAGAATCACTATTCATCTGGTAATATCTTCCTTATCTCTCTACAATATATACTTCGCCAAGTAACAACAACTTACCTCTCTAAGTTACTGACTTGAGCGTCGGAGTGAGTTCGCTCGGTCCAAAGCCGAGCCCTCGGTTGTTCACTTTTTTCGGAGACCGAAAGGAGAAGCCAACCAAAGACGTCATTCTACAAGCACGGGTGGTAACAAATAACTGCTCTGGAATTACACCCGAAACATTATTATTTTAATAAGGGTGTTACTCAAACTCGGTAACATCGGGTGTCGCCCTATCACTTCCCATTTACAATATAAATGATTAAACGATTAAGTTTATACGCCTAATCGCCTATTCGAGTTTAAAGTCAATTTTTTTTTAAAGTAAGTACTAAGTAGGTAGAACTAGAAGTATATAATAATAAATAGAGTTGACAATAATTAAAGAGTAACGTGAGCAGGAAACAAGTAGCTCACACGGAAAATGCCACCATATATACCGGCAATCTTCCGACCAATCCTCACGTGCCGTCCCTAAACCGGGATCCTCTTCCAACCGTTTAATCTCTACTCAACAGTCAACTCACGTGCCGTTTGAGATGTGTACTCGTGTATTCTCCAGAAATTAAGTACACTCTCTCCCCTTTTACCGCGGGCAGTCTTTTTTAACCGCTCCATCCCTACAATAGCACCCTGCCACGTCACTAAAAAGCAATTGAATACTTGGATTAGTGAATACGTAGTACAATCATATACTCTATCCGTCGAGCATTAGTTATACACAAAATCTCATTGAAGACGGGTGATATCCGTCACAAGCTTGTGACGGATACCATTTTCTCTCACAAAATGCTCATTGAAAGGTGTGTCCCCTCTCCCTTTTTGTGAGAGGTCACAAGCTTGTGACGGGATTTGCCCGTCACAAGCAAGACTAGCTGGTATATATACCTGTCAAATCCTGACCCGACTCATCAATTCGACCCGACCCGATTTTTAGGGTCAAGATCCGAAAATTTCGACCCAGCAACTCGTTTGACCAGAATCCGAAATGACCCGTTATTTTAAGGTCGGGACCGGACCCAAACTGGTTGATCCGTTAGATCAAAGGTAAATCAAGAATTTTATTATAATATTTATATTTATATATTATATTTGAAAAAATTTATAAAAAATATTTTTTTATTAATTAAAGATACAGACATAATAAAAAAAACTCAATTTTATATAACTTTTATAATATTTAATAATAAAATAATTATTAAAAAAACTTTATTTTAATAATTATGTCAATGACTCAATATAATTAATGTAAACATTGAATATGATTAAATATTGATTTTAAATATGTTTCACATTTTAAAAAAAAAAATTATCGAAAAAATCGTAAAAAAAAAGGAGTTAGAAATTATTTTTTGACCAGTATTCTGACTCTAACCCGGACCCGTGACTTGTATGACCCAACTTGTATTTGACCCAACCCGTTTGACAGATATAGTTATATACTCCCTTCATACCACACCAAAGGTAACAGTTGTTTTATCACATTTGTCGAGGTACGTTTTACAATGTGAATATCTTTAGTTACACATTATTAAAAATTATAAAAATTTGATATTGTTATAGCATTCATGACGATTAATCAAACAAGATCTTAGATGACTATATTTTGTTTTATAGATTAAGAATAATATCAAAGATTCCTTACGATCATGAATAGTGTTGTTCCGGGTGTAATTCCAGATCAAGTATAGTTACCACCCTTGGCTTGTTGAATGATGTCTTGAGTTGGATTCTCCTTTGGTCTCAATCGTTCCTCACGGCCTCTCCTGCAACAATGAACGAACTGAGGGCTTGGCTTTGTGCCAAGCGTACTCACTCTGACGCTCAAGTCAGTAAACTTAAGAGATAAGTTGTTACTTGGCTGAATGTGTATTGTAGAGAGATAAGGAAGATATTACCAGATGAATAGTGTATTTAGGTTTAGTTGTGGATTAGTTGGGATCCTTTCCTCAATGAAGGTTGAGGAGTATTTATAGGCTTTCACCTTTTGTCACGTAGTGACCAAGTGGCCAAGTGGCTAGCAAATGAAAGACGATCTACCCCTCGGCCGAGGGGCCTATGGCTGGCCGGCGGATCCCGTTGACTCGCCGCCGAGGGGTCTTGGATATGAGTACGCGGATATGTGTCCCGGTGCCGGCAGGTTACCATGCCGAGACCCGTGCCGACGGGCCGATGGGTCGCATCGGCTAGATTGTCCAAGTCGTTGACTTCTTTGTGGATATCTTTGACCTTGCTCAATCATGTTGACTTGGTCGGGTGGTGCGAATATGCCCCATCAATTTGCCCCCAGCGTAATCTATGCCGTGGTATGGGCTCCGATGTATGTTTGAGCGTATATTCTGCGCAAGTAATTTGTAAAAAATTTTCTGCATCGGCTTCTTCTGCGGCGGCTTCTTTTACCTCGGCCTGGTCTTTCTTAGGCCGTACCATATCCCCCCTCCACATGGATGCGTAAAGGGCATCCGATGTGGAAAAGAAAGTGACGCTGGCCGAGACCAGGGTTGAGAGTGCCGGTTGTTTTTGATTGCCCCGGGCGCTTTTTAGCTTGGTTGATTATGTGGCCGCGGAGAGCGGATGCTTGGGAATTTGTTGAGGAAGGTGAATAGGCAAGGAGATATGAATAGGCGTGTTGAAGACGCTTGGTCACTGTTGCATTGATTGACGTCTAATCGTTGCAACGATTGACATCCCGTGGTTGCATGTCCGACACGTGTCGTGCACGCCGATTGGTTGACGCTTCATGGGCATTTCTTTGATTGGTCCTGCTTCATGGGCTTTTCCCTATAAATAGGGCAGTTGCTCCGTGAAATTGGTCACCAATTTCATTCTCCAAAATTTTCCTCTGAACTTTCAAAGGTTTTCTTTGTCTTCTAATCTTCAGAGTTGTCATTCCGGCGAGTGTTTTTCTTCAAGGTAAACAAACAAACTTCTTCTCTTTATTTTGTTGAACAATTATTGCTATTATGTCTTCTCGCTTGACGCCGAACTAGCACTTCTGTGCCGGAGGGTTCTCCGTTGCGTCTTGATGGGGAGGAGATACTAGACGTCATTCCGATAAGGTTTGGGGGCCCTAGGTCTCCTTCTCCCGTAGTCGATCCACCGATTCTGGAGGGACGGGAGGATGAGGGTGACGATGCTGATGAGGATGAGGGGACCCCTTCTGATGGTGGGAGGCTGTCTGTCCCGGATCATGGCGAGCCCTGCACGATTGGTCTTGAACGTGGTTGGTCTCATAAGTTCGCCAGTTGTTCCGGCGAGACATTTTTCGGAGGCCATTTCTCATTCGGTGAGGGGTATAAGATCGTTATTCCTAAGAAGGGTCAGGCGGTCTGTTGCCCTCCACCGGGTCACACCGGCGTGTACATCAGGCATCTGGAGTATGGGCTGCGGTTTCCTCTGAATAAATACGTCGTGGCCATTATCAGTGCTATGAACGTCGCGGTGGCCCAACTACATCCGCTGGCCATGAGGACGATAGTTGGCTTTGTGTGGCTTTGTCTCTTTAGGGGGGAGATCCCGACAGTCAACTTATTCCGCCGACTTCACAGTCTTCGGCCGTCAATTTCCGGTAAAGTGGGGTGGTACATCGTACAGACGGAGCCAGGCTATGTCTCCGTGAACAAGCTTACTTCTTGAAAAGACTGGCAACGATGGTGGGTGTATGTCCAAGTGCCGGAGGATTACCCTTTGCCTCGGTCTTTCCAGAGCCCTGTTCACTTTCGGTGTGAGAGCCGGGAAGAGTACGATAAATGTATCTCCCGGGGTAAGGCTAAGATGGATGCTTCGATGGTCCTTCTTACTGAGGATGAGAAGCGGGCGATGCAGCTGTTTGACGCTGAGAAGGGATGGCTGCCCCCGACTCAGATTATTCTTCAGGATGAGCTGCTTGGCCACGTCGGCCTCATACCGGCCCTCAGCCAGGGTGAGTGGGGTCGGTGTGAGGCCCATCTTAGCTCGTTATGTTCCTGTTTTTAGAGCTATGTTTCATTTCTTTCATGTAATTCTTTGTTTGATTTCTTGCAGACCGGTCTGGCCAGAATCTGTCCGAGAGTACCTTAAAGAGGATAGGCCTTGATAAGGACGGGAAGGTCGTTCAGCAGCATCCTACGGCTGAAAAAAGTGATCGTAGACCGGCTCCTAACGACCTTATGGAGAAGCAGCTGAAGTCGTTGGATCTGTCGGCGGCCCAAGTACGGGTTCTCGGAGGCGTGCCGAAGAGAACAAAGAAAGGAGCGTCCAGGCCGGCGACGGCATCGGTGTCCACTCCCTCCTCGACCCCAGTGGTGCAGAAGGATCATGTGGAGATTATCGACATCACTGACAAGGTGGTGACCGTTGCTAAGGGTCCTTCTTCCCCAAAGAAGAGAAAGGAGCCACCACCTGCTTCCACCGTTGCCGGGGAGAAGCCTTCCGGTCCTCCATTTAAGAGGGTCCAAACGGGTACGAATCTAACTTGTGGTTCGGATTTAGCCGGTTCGTTGGACATCCCTGATGACCGGCTTTCTGATGTGTCAATGCAAGGTGATATGGATGCTCTGTGTAAATTTTTTGTAGATCCTCCCTCGGCGACCGCCGTTCTTGCTGAACGGCAATCGGGGAGCAGACACGAGAAGGCTATTGGGAGGGCGGGTGACGGAAATGTCATCGTTGACTCCTCGGCTCGGAAGATTTACGCCTCCGAGCTTGTGGCGAGGGGTGCGAAACGTATAAGAGGTGGGGAGGTGGACCCAACAGGCCGGCTCCTACATCACGGAGCGGAGAAAACTATGGCCCAAGTGCGCCACTTTGCTCGCAAAGCTTAAACTCGGATCTCTCTCGCGCAAAGGGGGAAGCCGCGAAGGCTAAATTGGATCTCTCTTCTGCCACGAAGCGCGTGGAGGAAGTTGAGAAGCTGCTAGGGGCCGAGAAGGCCAAAGTTGAGGAAGCTGATGCCGCCACCGCCAAGATGATGGAAGAGCGGAACAGGTATAAGGATGCTTACGACGCCGTGGTTGCCAAGAGGGATGAGTGGAAGAATCAGTTCGACAACCAGGCGGAGGCGCTCAGGGACGCGCAGGCTGCCGTTGCCCAAAAGGAGAAGGATATTGAAATGCTTCAAGATGATCTCCTCCCTAAAATGTGTGCCCAGTTTCGGGACCGGGCCGAGGAGGCGACCAGGGAGGCAATTAAGAAACTTCTCCCCGACACACCTTCCGTGGGATAAATTTGACCACCTGGATGAGATGGCCGATCTTTGCGGAAGCGTGGATGCGAGGCGGCGAAGGCGGCTCAGATAGCTGAGGCGAAGGCGGCCTGCGATGCAGAGGTGAAGGAGGGTGACGGGCTAAAGGTACTTGAAAATGTCGAGCCCTCTTCTGAGCCGGCTACCGAAGATGCTTTTTATTCTTGATGGAGGGAAGCAACGAGCATAGGGAGACGGCGGTCGTCACCGACTCACCCGGCGTCTCGGATAGCTTTAGCTGTTCGGGGGCCAATTATTGAGCCTCCTCTCCCTGCCATCTTTTGGCGCTTCAAATCCCAAGTCTGTAACCTTTTGTTTTTTTGTTTCGTAGCTTTTGTAAAGCTTTGGTAGGTAGAGTTTAGGCTATTCCCAAGGGGACGGCCGTCGTTTGTACTCTCTTTGCAATCATTTTCAATAAAGTTTTGTCTTTTCGGTCCTCGGCTTGGCCGGGACTTTGGTCACGAACCTTTGCTTTTCTTGCGTTATTAATTGAGTGCCTTCGTTTTTACCGACAAAGATGGCCGAGGCGATTAGAATACATATCTCAACTGTGTCTAACGTCTTTAGTGTATTGCTTGATTTGCGTCTCGGCTGCACCGAGTCTATGTTCCCGCTAGCATATCGGTCGTTGTGTCCCCGTCGCTCTCGGCTTTGGCCGAGGTAATCGAGGTTACGGCTCGATAGCGCGTATCGGTCATTGTGTCCCCGTCGCTCTCGGCTAGGGCCGAGGTAATCGGGGTTATGGCTCGATAGCATTCGTAACTGTAGGCATATTGACCGCCAGACTAGCGTCTCAACTGCACTGAGTGTACGTTTCTTCTTTGGGTGACTGACCGGTGGCAACTTTATGGAGGGGACAAGTACTTTGATGGAAAATTTGGGTGATTCTTCATTTGTTATGATTACGCGTTGGGGTGTCCACAATGGGCTTGGACACCTCCGCCGCTATACAAAGTACTTTCTTAAGTTGTCGGTATTCCAATGGCTCATCAAAGGCACACCCTCCATGTCCGTCAGCCGGTATGTACCCGGCCTCATCTCTTCAACCACTTTGTAGGGACCCTCCCAGTTGGCCGTCAGCTTACCGTGAATGTTTCCTTTGTTGGTGGCAGCTGACTTCCTTAGGACTAGGTCTCCTATTTTTAAGTCCCTTTTGTGGACCCTTCGGTTGTAGGCTCTTCTCATCCGGTTTTGATATACTGCCAAGTTGAGACGTGCTGTATCTCGGCTTTCTTCGACCAGGTCTAGGGAGGCTTTCAGGCCCTCCTCGTTTTCACCTGGGTTAAAGGTAGCCGTTACGAATGTCGGCACCGTTGCTTCAATTGGTAGGATCGCCGGAACCGTAGACCAGGTGGAAGGGGGTGTACCCCGTTGCTTCTTTCTCCGTGGTCCGAAGGGACCACAGGACGCCGGGTAGCTCGTCGGCCCACCTTCCCTTAAGGTCTTCAACTGTTTTCTTCAATCCGTTGAGGATTGTTTTGTTGGCTGCTTCCGCCTGCCCGTTGCTCTGTGGGTGGCAGACGGAGGAGTACGCAAACTTGATGCCAAGCTCTTCTAACCAGTTCATTATCAGGTCGCTCCAAAATTCTCGGCCGTGGTCGAATACCATAACTTGGGGTAATCCGAAGCGGGTTATAACATTTTCCCAGATTACCTTTCTGACGGCCGCTGTGGTCTTTGCTGGTACTGCTACAGCTTCAACCCATTTGGTGAAGTAATCAACGGCGACGATCAAGAACTTCCTTTCTCCGGAGGCCGTTGGGAACGGCCCTAGCATGTCCATCCCCCACTGTGCGAAAGGAAGGGGACTAAGCACCGGTTGTAGGTCCCTGGAGGGAGCGTGTATTACCGGGGCATGCATCTGACAGTTTGTGCATTTCTTGGTCTTTGTTCTGGAATCTTGAAGCATGGTGGGCCAGAAGTAGCCAGCTCGGAGAGCTTTGTGGGCTAGTGTTCTTGCCCCCATGTGGTGTCCACAGATGCCTTCGTGAATCTCTGTCGATGCTCGATTCTGGTCGGACCGACACACTTCAAGAGTGGTCTTATTACGGATCTTCTCGTACGGTTCCCCTTCGAACACCAAGTACCTGGTGGCGATCCTTTTTATTTTGGCCGAGGGATTGCGGCCCTCCGGCAATTCACCACGTGAGTTTGTATTTCATGATCGGGGTCATCCACGTTGTCTCGGTCTCTATGTTGCCTACCATGCCGACGGTCTCCGTGATGCTCTTCGTATTCCTGATATCTACCAGCACGGTTCGGCTGACATTCTTGATGGTTGAGCTGGCCAGTTTGGAGAGAGCGTCGGCCGGTTGTTTTCGGATTCTGGGAACGCATTGGATTTGGAAAGATTTCAATTTCGCTATGTCGGATTTTACCCTCTCTAGGTACCTTACCATTCCGTCGTCCCGAGCCTCAAACTCCCCTCGATTTGGTTAGTAACCAACGGTGAGTCCTGTCTTCAACACAATGTGTTCTGCTCCGGCAGCCCTAGCTAGCTCGACTCCGGTTATCACCGCCTCGTATTCGGATTCGTTGTTCGAGGCCGAGAAGGTGAATTTCAAGGCGTACTCAAACTCGTCTCCGTTTGGGCTGATGATAAGGATGCCGGCTCTGAGCTGTTCGTGGAGGAGCCGTCGGTGTAAACCTCCCATATGCCTGGGTTTGGCTCTTCTTGATATGTGCATTCGGCCAGGAAATCTGCAAGTGCTTGCCCCTTTATCGAAGGCCTTGGTTTGTACTGAATGCCGAAACCAGAGAGTTCCACTGCCCATTTGATGAGCCTGCCGGATTGTTCGAATCTTTCCAAAGCTTTCTCAAGTGGTGATCGGTTAGGGCCGTCACGGGGTGTGCGTTGAAGTAGGGTTTTAACTTCCTTGTGGCAACGACGACGGCGAAGGCCGCTTTCTCAATTAGTGGGTAATTTCTCTCGGCGGGCAACAACAGCGTATGGGTGACAAAGTAGATTGGGTGTTCTTTGTTTGTCCTCTTCCCTGATGATCACGGCGCTGACCGTGGCCGAGGTAACGGCTATGTATAGGTATAGCGTCTCCCCAAAGATCGGCACAGACGAGTTGGGAGAGTCTGCGAGATGAGCTTTCGATTGCTTGAAAGCCGTGCTCTGTCCTCCCCAGCTGAAGTCTTTGTTCCCTTTCAATACCTTGAAGAATGGGGTGCTCTTGTCGGCCGACCGAGAGATGAAACGGGCGAGAGCCGCCATTCTCCCGGTCGCATCATAACCTCTTTTCGATTCCTTGGTTCCTGCAGTCTAGGATTGCTTGGATCTTGTCCGGATTTGCATCGATGCCTCGGCACCGACAAGTACACCGAGGAATTTACCCGCCCGACACCGAAGTTGCATTTCATTGGGTTGAGCTTCATCTTGTATTTCCTTAGTGAACAAAATGTTTCGTGTAAATCGGCCAGTGCTCGTTGTCGACTTGCTTTTCACAATGGCATCGTCGACGTAAGCCTCAATGTTTCGTCCTTTCTGATTTTGGAATACCTTGTCCACCAGTCTTGTATACGTGGCGCCGGCGTTTTTCAAACCAAACGGCATCATTTTGTACATGTATGTGCCGTTAGCGGTGATGAATGCGCATTTAGGCATGTCTTCCTCAACCATGAATACCTGGTGATACCCCGAGAAGGCGTCTAGCAGGCTCGGCATGGTGTATCTGCCGTGGCGTCGATCAAGCTATCTATTCGAGGCAAAGGGTAACAATCTTTGGGGCATGCCTTATTAAGTTGGGTAAAGTCTACACACATTCTCCATGCCCCCGATGATTTCTTTACCATCACAACATTGGCTAACCACTCGGGGTAAGTGCAGGGCATAATAAAGCCCGCCGTAAGTAGTTTATCTACCTCGGCCTTGATGGCCTCATCCTTCTCGGCCGAGGAGTTCCTCATCCTTTGCTTGACAGGGCGAGCGGTGGGGAGTACGTTCGGCTTGTGAATAATTACTTCCCGCTTACGCCCGGCATCTCGGCCGCTGAGTAGGCGAAGACGTCCTTATTCTTCCTTAGCATGTCCAGGAGTTCGGCTCTGAATTTTGGTTCCAGGTTGACACCGACGGTCACGGTGCGACTGGTCAATCTCCACCTCCTCTCGTCTCTGCTCCTTCAACCATGCTTTGATGGTTCGGTCGATCTCGGACCTGGGAGTGTGCTGTATCTGGAAGGATTTTAATTTTGAAGCGCCGGCTCTCACCTTCTCTAGATACTTTGTCGTCCTATAGTCCCGAGCCTTGTGCTTTCCTTTGATCTGGTTGGTCAATAAGAGCGATTCTGTTTTCACCACGACATGCTCCGCCCCGGCGGCTCTGGCTAGCCTGACTCCGGTTATCACTGCCTCGTATTCGGATTCGTTGTTTGAGGTCAAGGGGGTAAGCTTCAAGGCGTGCTCAAACACGTCTCCGCTTGGGCTAAAAATAACGATGCTGGCTTTCGAGCTATCCGTCTTGAAGGGGCCGTTGGTGCGTATCTCCCATACGCCGGGGTCCTTCTCGTTCTTCGAGACGAGCTTATGTGCTTCCCCCCGGTCCGAGAGGTATATCAATGTCAAGGCCCGGATGGAAATTACGGCGTCGGTTTCACTCAAAGTGACCCGACCTATGAGCACGTTGTGGGCGGATGTGCCGTCGATAACTATAAACTCGTACATAACATTCCTGGCTCAGCTCCCTCGCCTAACCTCACCGGGCGTGTCGACCGACCCTGGGGTACCAGGCCGACCCCGGAAAAGTCAGTATAGCGGGTTGGTGCGGGGCTCAAATCTTCGACTCTCGACCGAGGCCGAGAAAGCATTCTCTCGTACATAATGTTTGTGTAGGCGCTGTGTCAATCGGGCACCTCTTCACCAAATGGTTGGCTATGTCCGGTGGACTCGTAAGTGGGTCGTTGTGAGGAGCGATGACTCCCTCGTAGTCCTCCCCCCCCGATGGTCATATCGGGGATGTTGGGAGTGGGGGTGGCTGTGTTGGGCACAAAGTTGATGGCCCGATATGATTCATTCAGTGCCGCGTTTGTGCCCATGAGCGGACCCATCGTTCCCGTTGCCTCCGATGACCACGTGGATTACTCCTACCCGTTCAAAGACGGACTTGCTCTTTGACCCGCCGGCATCTGGTTTTTGGCCCCCGGCTACATATTTGCCGAGGCTCCCCTTACGGATCAGTTCTTCAATGGCATTCTTCAGATGACGGCAGTCGTTGGTTAAGTGTCCGGTGTGGCCGTGGTACTCACAGTACTGGCTCGTGTCACCGTCACTCCTCGGCCTAGGGGGTCTTTCCCACTTCTGGCCCTCGTTCTTGCTCAACGCGAAGACTTCGGCGGCCGATACGACTAAGGGGGTGTGATCATCGTACCGTTTTTGTAGTACGTTCCCGAGCTCCCCGGCATCCGCCGAGTTCTGTTTCCTGGTAGATTTGTCGGGCCGTGATCTGTTATTGTCACGGCGTCCTTCATCGGACCGTGACCCGTTGTTGTCACGGCGCCTCTCATCCGGGTTGTCCTCCCGGTGACTCTTCTTTTCGGAGGGCTCGGCTTCGCTGGGGCCTGCCCATGTCTTGTGATAGTCTTCTACCTTGATGGCCTGGTCGGCCATCCTCCTGGCGGCATCCAAGTTCAGGCCTCCGCACTTGATGAGCTCATTTTTCAAGTTTCCCCTTGGGAGGCCCTTCATCAGCGCGAAGGCCGCCAATTCGGGATTAATTTCTCGAATCTGCTGGACCTTTCCGTCGAACCTCTTCACGTAGCTTCGTAGAGACTCGCCCCCCTCCTGTTTGATAGTTAGGAGGTCCGATGTCTCCACGGCCCTTCTCTTGTTGCAAGAGTACTGGGCTAGAAAGGCGTCTCTTAGGTCGGTGTAATAGTATACCGAGCCGTCGGGAAGCCCCTTGTACCAACTTTGAGCCATCCCATGCAAAGTTGTCGGAAGACTCGGCACCGCACCTCATCGGGCTGTTCCCATACCGACATGTAAGACTCGAAAGCCTCGGCGTGGTCGGCCGGATCACCGTCTCCCTTGTATGATAGAGGTGGTAACTTGAGCTTGGTTGGCACCGGGACGTCTAGGACGTAGGCGTTGAGGGGGCCGTCGACCGCGTATCGAACGACGCGCGGCGATCGGCTCCTCGCATTCCTAATCCGGCTCCTCTCCTCGTAGCGGGAAGGACTTCTTCTCCGACTCGGACTTCTTCTCCAACTCTGCTGAGTCGGACTCCTCTGGTTCCTTTGGGGTAATCCTCGTTCGTGTTGCGGGGACGCTGTCCTCCCATGAGTGCGGGAAGGACTTAGGTCTACCACGCCCACTTTGGGCTCCCCCTGGCGACTTGGCCGGGTCGGCTTCTCCCGTGCTCGTTCAAATTTCTCGAGTCACGTTTCGGCCCCGGTCCCCTGGCGTTTTCCGCCGCTCTTGTCGGCGTGACGGTGTGAAAGGCGTATTACTAATTAGGTCCAGGACCATCTTTAGTTTTGCTATGTCAACCACGTGTCCCATGATGGTGACCTGGTTGGTCGGGTAGCGACGTGTCCGGCATTATCGGCATCCCGAACTCCGGTTGGATTACTCCGCCGGTGGAGGGCTGCACGACTCGCAATTGTTGAAAGTGTCATCGTGGTAGAATGCGGTTTCGTCGGTCACGACCGCGTCTTGTTGTTTTGACATCTTCTTAGCTTTTTGGGTGGGTTTTTTGTTTTTTTTTTTTTTTGGGAATGAATGTGACTAGCTTCTAGTGTCTTTTCCCACGACGACGCCAATTGTTCCTGGTGTAATTCCGGATCAAGTATAGTTACCACCCTTGGCTTGTTGAATGATGTCTTGAGTTGGATTCTCCTTTGGTCTCAATCGTTCCTCACGGCCTCTCCTGCAACAATGAACGAACTGAGGGCTTGGCTTTGTGCCAAGCGTACTCACTCCGACGCTCAAGTCGGTAAACTTAAGAGATAAGTTGTTACTTGGTCAATGTGTATTGTAGAGAGATAAGGAAGATATTACTGTATGAATAGTGTATTTAGGTTTAGTTGTGGATTAGTTGGGATCCTTTCCTCAATGAAGGTTGAGGAGTATTTATAGGCTTTCACCTTTTGTCACGTAGTGGCCAAGTGGCCAAGTGGCTAGCACTGAAAGACGATCTACCCCTCGGCCGAGGGGCCTATGGCCGGCCGGCGGATCCCGTGACTCGCCGCCGAGGGGTCTTGGATATGAGTACGCGGATATGTGTCCCTACCGGGCAGTTACCATGCCGAGACCAGTGACGGGCCGATGGGTCGATCGGCTAGATTGTCCAAGTCGTTGACTTGCTGTGGATATCTTTGACCTTGCTCAATCATGTTGACTTGGTCAGCGGTGCAGAATATGCCCCATCAAGTGTAAAAAAGCAACTGTTACCTTTGGTGTGGTATGGAGGGAGTATTACTTTTAACACTAAGATTAAGAAAATAAAAATAAGTAATTTTAGACCACACAAACAGAGAACACTACATGCATTTGTAAGGTAGTCCACAAAAAGCTGTCATAAATGGAAAGAATAGCTGCTATATAACACATTTATGCTTATATAAAATAGAATCCCCTATCTATTAAAAGAATAGGTGAATACATAAATTTTCCCTTCAAAAAACATCTTTTTAAATAAGGAAGCTATTGATAATTTAATTGTATTAATTAAATAAGGAAATTAATAATTATAGTGTATTTCATTATATAATTATTTTCATTGAAATTAAATTTTCAAATTATATAATTTTCACTAATCACTAAATTATACTCCCTCATAGTCGCTCATTTCTTCCCCTTTTATTTTTGCACAAGAAATAAGAAAATGATTTTCGACCACAGAAAACACTCTACCCCCACATGCAAATGAATTTGGACCATATAAACCTTTCCAAAAAAGGAAAGGGGGAAGAAAACCCGACTATCATAAAAAAGGAAAGAGGGAAGAAATGAGCGACTAGGAGGGAGTAATATTTTAATTAAAGTATAAATAATATGACACTATAATAAACAATTAAATCTTTTTTTGATATCATTATTTGAGAATTCCTTGACTCATACTATGTATAAACAAAACTATGAATGGTTTTGATTACTTTGTGGTATAAAAAATACTTTTTAAAGAAAATACATTTCAGCACATTACTCAATTCCCTTAGATTAATTTTCAGTTTTAATTTATTTTTTGCTCGAAACAAAATATAATAACGAGAAAAATGAAAGATTATGAGATACCACTATTATGTTACAATTCAATTTTACTAAGTTTTCTTCAATAATTTTAAAGTTCAATTTCTTTTTTCCTCATATCAAAATATAATGACGTGAAATATGAAAAATTAATGAGTTGTTAATTTAGCATGATTAAGTAATACAAAAATAAAACTCTATAAATATCGCGCATTCATTGCGCGGGATCTAAACTAGTATGACAATTATTTGGATAGTTCCGTTAAATATTAAGTGATTTTACACTAATATTTTCGCAAAATGGTTGCATAAAATCCCCTTTTATACGGTTTTAATAATTTATTGTCAATACTACTTTTATCGAATATTTAACCGTGATCTTATAACAGTTGATACAAGTTTTCTACTCGATGTCATTTAATATCACAAATTCCTAGCCATTTAGCGACTTTTAGTTATTTTACTTTTAGTCGTACAATTCACCCATTCACCCATAAAATTAATCTCCGTAATCGTTTAAATATTCAAGAAAATCAGTTTGTTTTAGTTATTTTATTTTTACTTTTAGTCGTACAATATTTAACCATGATCTTATAACACAGTTTGATTTATTTTTATAAATCAATAAGTCTCTTTTATGACGAGTATATCCGTCATAAATCAATAAGTCCGAGTAATAGCTGTCAATTACTCGTAATTGTTTAAATACTCAAGAAAATCATTGACTTCATTAAATATGAAATATATAACACGAGTTTAATATAGTCAATTCAAGAGATAACCCAACCTTGTTAAAATCAAAAGGTTGGATTATTCTTGTTAAAATAAAAAAGTTGGATTATTTTCGAAATACTTAACAAACGTTGGATTATTTTTGTTAAATTTGCCTTCTTTCATACCACTCTATGTTTGTAACTCATTATCAGCTTAACTTACATCTATTTTATTACCATTACTTTAAATTGTATAATTATTTTCCGTAATAAATTAATTCTAAGACCGTCTCACATTAAAAATTATCTCATAAAAGTGAGAATTGATTTTTTTAGGAAGGTTCGTAAAAGTGAACCAACCAGACCGGTAATAAATACAAGAAAGACGGCTGCCCAAATCTAAACAAACATTTTTCATCATCATTTTCTCACTTACTTGCTATCTTCCTCCTGTCTTAAGTCTTCCCTCTCTTTACTTCCATGATTATTGGAAGCTCCACATAACTAAATATGTCACAAACTTTATTATTCTAATTTTTTTTTCTCCCAATTTTTTTTATTAATTATTCTTACAATTATTTAGGTGTATATATTACATATATATACACTTCTATTTAATCTCTAAAATTAATTAATTTATTAAAAAAACTATGGGAGATGAGTATGAGAAATTGATTAGGAGGTTAAACCCACCTAGGTAATTAATTTCTTTTTATTCTGTCTCATTTATTTGTTTACCTTTTATATCCTTTATTTTAAGTATTTTAATTAAAGGTAAATATTTGACCGAGAGAAACGGAGTAATTCCCATTTTTCATTTTTACTTGGGAATTTATTAAAATTTACCCATGTCTATTTTTTTTTTTGGTGATATATGGTATTCTTGTTATTCATTAAAAAGTGTTTGGTGTTTTGTTGTTGCAGGGTTGTTATTGACAATGATTCTTCTGATGTAGCTACTGTAATTCAGGTATAGTTTCCCATCTTTCTATGTATTTTCTTGTTATTTAAGTCTTAGGATTAGTTTTCAATACTTCCAACTGGTGGCGGAGTCAGGATTTGTAGTTAGATGACCGAGAAATTTCAGGGGAGCAAACGAGTAATTCAGTAAAGTGAGCTAAATTTTTAACTAAAAGTTTGCGCCTCTGCAAACGCCTCTGCTAGTTCCCTAACTGTGCTAATTGTGAAATTGTGTTTTCTGAGAGGTGGACTTAATAGGATATAAATATAATAGTTGAACCTAAACCATCGATAAACTTGGTTTTGGATACTTGGAGTATACTAAAAGTTGAGCCTAAGATAACAGTTTAATATGACAGATTGACAGGTCATGTTAGACAACCCCAAATCATTTACGAGAGAAAAAGTTCTGTTATTGTCGTTGTTATCATTTTTATTTTTGTTTGTATATTGAGGTTAGAATTTTTTCTATGTTGGTTTTTCGGAAACAATTCTCTCGATTAATTAGTCGCAACTGATTGCTGATAAACATTGCATGTTATACCTTATACCTTGCTTGCCAATGCAAACTTTCCTTACTTCACCTTGGGTAGGAATCATTCTAGAAGGTTTAATTTGTTCAGTTTTGACTACGACGGAGTATTTCTTAAACGAATTATAAGGCTTGACCGTGGAAGGGTATTTTTCAGGTGGACAGCGTCAACAAGCATGGAACTCTTCTACAAGTCGTCCAAGTTCTGTCCGACATGAACCTAATCATTAAAAAAGCATACATCTCTTCGGATGGTGGATGGTTTATGGATGGTAATGATTCTTATTCTAAGTAACTGGATTTCTGCAAGTAGTCTGAGTAATAGTTGTCAAGTACTCGTAATTAAACATGTTTGAGATGCCCTGTACTAATTCCAACTTTTCCTACAGTGTTCAATGTGACTGACTATTATGGGAACAAGATACGAGATCAAGAAGTCATCAATTACATTCAGAAGGTGAGTCTCGTAACTTTTTCAGTTACACGGTCAATTGAAGAAATAGCCCTTTACGTCAATCTAACATTTTGCTTATCCTTCAAATGTTCAGACAATTGAGAGTGATTCATCACTTATGCCTTCAGTGAGAGAGTTAGTGGGAGTGACGCCTTCAGAAGAAGTTACGTCAATTGAGCTGACTGGAACTGACAGACCAGGCTTGTTATCTGAGGTGTGTGCAGTCCTAGCTGATTTGGACTGTAGCGTGGTTAATGCCGAGATATGGACCCACAATTCTCGGGCGGCTGCTGTTGTACATGTAATTGACAACTCAACAGGGTGTGCAATCAGTGATCCAAAAAGGCTTCTTACAATAAAGAAGCTCCTTTGCTATGTGCTTAAGGGAAATAGTGATTATCAGACGGCCGAAATGAGAATTTCTCCGCCTGGAACTCACAGGGGAAGAAGGCTACATCAGATTATGTTTGATGATAGGGACTATCAAGGGATGGAAACCGTAGGGCAAGCTAGTGTTGAAGACAAATTCCCAAGGCCACACATAACAGTAGCTGATTGTCCTGAGAAAGATTATACCGTGATTACTATGCGCTCCAAGGATCGACCCAAGTTGCTGTTTGATATCGTTTGTACTCTTACCGACATGAAATATGTTGTGTTTCATGGGATGGTCGCATCTGGAACTATGGAAGCTTACCAGGTGAAAACACTTGATTTTTTACCGTCTCCATTTCATTTATATACTTAACTGTTTGGATCAACCCAGTTCAATATAACGACCAACAGATCTGACCCGAGTTCAAAAAATTGCGCTTATTTTGCTGAGCTGAGATATACCAAACGGAGTTTCTGATTTATACTGCGTACTCTATATGAGCGTTGGAAAATGTTTGATTAATATGAATATATGATCGGTTGACAGGAGTTTTACATCCGACATATTGATGGAAGACCAATAAGGTCTGAAGCTGAGCGGGAACGAGTTATGCAATGTCTTGAGGCTGCCATTGAGCGGAGGGCATCTGAGGTGAGTTGCATTCCGATGGAACTTTTTCTCATGTTCTAGTTGTCACTAGCATCATATTTTTGAACTGACTTCCTGTCTTGTGTTCCATAGGGACTAGAGTTGGAACTGTGCACTGACGATCGAGCTGGACTTCTATCAGATATAACTCGAATTTTCAGAGAAAATGGGCTTTCGATCCAAAGAGCTGAGATTTCCACGAAAAGTGGGAAAGCCATAGACACTTTCTATGTCACTGATGTAGAAGGAAACCCGGTTGATGAAACAATAATTGATTCCATCCGACAACAAATCGGGCAGACCATATTACAGGTTAAACAGAAATCATGCCTCTCCCCAAAACCACCACAAGAAACCACGATGAGTTTTCTGTTCGCGAGTTTCTTCAAACGTCCAAAACCACAGAACCTGAAGCGAAACAGGTACTGTAATTAGATTGAAGTAGGCAAAAAAGTGAAAGCAAGGGTTACATATGATCAAACTGATAATTCAGGTAGTAATTAGTAAATGTACATTTATTGTAGAAGGGTTTCGAATATCAAAAGATGTTCGTGCTATACGATTGCCCCCGGAATGACAAGGGGCTGATAAAATGTAGGGAGTTCAGGTTGTAGATACAAATAGACAGGTCCTAGTATTTGTGAATAATAGTCTGATGCTCAGAATGTACATAATAGCCTCTGCAGTCTGCACATGGTATAAGCCATAAGCCCATAAGGGATGTAAATATCAAATCAAATTTATGTAAATATCAGTGAAACCCTGTACATGAAGTTCTGCTCTCTCTACTGTTTTTGTTCACTTACCTAGAAGACTAGAATTATTATAGAGCTCGTTTATAGATTTTAAATTGACAACTCGATAATTCGTTACGTTACTAGTCCTATTTGATTTTAAGGAAAAAAAATTGAAACCGCAAAATTAACCAAGAGATTCAAGACAATAAAGTAGTGTCAAGAAATGTATAAATATTCCTCAAAAAAAAAAAAAAAAAATATTTCAATCTAACAGAAAATGCCTATTTGTGAAAATTTCCAGCTTTTCTTAATCTTTTACCCCTAGATAGTAAACCTTATAAAAATGACCGAACCCGAATGACCGGGCATGAATAACCAAACCTGAACCCGACCCATATCTGAATTAAGGACGCGAATCTAACTCAAAACTTGAATTGACACAACCTGGCCCAAAAGGTTATTATCACATTACTGATCATTATCCCCAAATAACTTGATATCAATCCACCCGAAAATGACCCGAATCCCAATCTGACCTAATTCGACCCAAATTCTTGCAAACCTGAGATGGCCCAATCCAAACTTGCTTGAACCGAACCCAATTCGATTGACTCATATGCCAGATCTAGTAGATAAGGGATTATCAAGAAGTAGTATACCATATTGAAAGTTGAAACAAAACAAATAACCCAATGATGAATGATGATACATCCAAGTTTTTGGAAGGCTCCATCTATGATTAGAGATGAAAGTGGGCATGCAGTTTGGTTTATACGTCCCCGCACGGCCCACGTCCCATTTTAGCACGACACGGGATATGGGCCAACATGACACACCACGCCATGGGCCGTGTCTGGGCCGATGCTTGAGAAAAAAGATCGTGACCCAGGCACGACATGCTCAAAATGAGGAAATGCTTGAGCACGCCCATTCGCCCGGACACGACATGACATGCCATGGGTCGTGCCTAGGCTGCCATTTCCTTTTCACCGGTCGCCACGAAACCCACCTTCCGTGCCATTTACTTCTTTAGTACACGATGGGCCGGTACAAGGTACGACCCGTCACAACCGACTTCCATCATAGACTATGATGGACTCCTAACCGGCTCGAGCCCGACTCTGTTGCCCTGGTGGATGGTTTTTTTAAAAAAAAAAAAAAAAAAAAAAAACGAATAGGTTAGGTAGGATTTGAAATTCAGTTGATCATTTCGCGGTTTATTTAACGCTCACCTCCACATGAGACCTCCGGCGAGAGAACTCCCTACATTAATCAGCCAAGCACTGCTTACGGTATCGAAAAGCCCGACACAACACGGAACATGGACCGCCTCACTCGAGCGAACGCTCCACCAACTCGGTTGCCGTGACTCATTAACCCCATCACTCGTTGCCCGAGTCATTGACCCGTATCTTCTCCATCACCAATCTTTATCCTTCGGTTTCTTCAATTGGGCAGCTCAACAACCCAATTTCTCACATTCTTCAATATCTTACAATTCTGTTCTCAAATCCCTCGCCAATTCCCGCCATTTTAATTCCTTGGTGAAAGTTTTCAAGGAGGCAAAAGCTCGAAATGTGTGCGTTGATCGCTCTGTTTATCGACATTTTATTACGTCGTTAGTGAAATTGAAGAGATCGCATGAGGGGTATTTCCGTATTTGGCTTTGAGTGAGGTTTATGATGTTGGGGATGATGTTTGTAACTTGGTTCTTGCCGGGTTGGTGTCCGAGGGGCGGTTTGAGTTTGCACAGAAGGTGTTTGATGAAATGCTTGTTAGAGGTGTGAGGTTTGATACCCTTGGATTTGGGTTGTTTATCTGGAGTTATTGTAGGAAAGCTGAAATAAGCAGGATTTTAGGAGTGTTGGATAGAGTTAGAGGTGGTGGTTCGGGGTTTGATGGGTCGATAGTTGCGCTTTTGATTGTTCATGGGCTCTGTGAGATGGGTAGGATATCTGAGGCTTATAGCCTTTTGGAGGACCTGAGAAATAGAGATTGTAAGCCTGATTTTATGGCATACAGGATTATCGCGGAATCTTATAGGTCTAATGGACCAGGGTGTATTTTCGAGGTGCAGATGACCTTAAAGAAGAAAAGAAAGTTAGGAGTTGCGCCAAGGGCTAGTGACTACAGGGATTTTATATTGGCTTTGCTTTCGGATAACTTCATACTTGAAGGTAAAGTACTGGGGCATTTGATTATAGACGGGAATTTCCCAGTCGAAGATGATGTTTTGGATGCTTTGGTTAGATCAGTATCACGGGTTGATCCTTGTTCGGCCATGCTGTTTTTCAAATTCATGTTAGGGAAAGAGCAATCACCAAATGTTCAAACCTTGAGCAGCTTGAGTAGAAATCTGTGCAAACATGGTAAAATTGATGATCTGTTGGAAGTTCAACACATTTTGGCTTCAAATGACTATTTTACAAACCTAGAGAGATATAATGTTATGTTTTCGTCTTTGTGCTTCACTGGTAGAGTAAGAGAAGCTTACGGTATTCTTCAGGAGATGAGGAAGAAAGGACTGGTCCCAGATATCTCATTTTATAATATTCTCATGGAAGCGTTATGCAGTGAAGATCTTATCCGTCCTGCTAAAAAGCTTTGGGATGAGATGTTTGCCTACGGAGTTTATGGAAACTTGCAAACGTATAACATCCTTATTAAAATGTTTGCAGAAGGAGGTCAAGTTGATGATGCACAGGGACTATATGATCACATGTTACAGAAAGGGATCACGCCTAATGCAACTACATATACGTCTCTCCTAGAAGGCCTTTGTCAGGAATCGAAATTTGAAGCTGCTATTCAATTTTTCTATAAGGCTGCAGATCAAGATGTAACCATTGCACGAACTATAGTTCCTCGTCTTGTGCTACTTCTTTGTAAAGCAGGTAATGCTCCATCCATGGTACTGCAACTTACCTGACAGGACGCATACTCGAAAAAACAACCCGAACCCGAATGCCAAAACAACCTGATTGACCCTACCTATAATCAGTGACCAAAAAACAGCACATACATTGATACATGTGGGTAACTGACTCGGTTAGAGCGCAATCCAAATGACCTTAACCGGCTCCTAACCTCCCCCCTATATGGCCGGAGTGTAGTTTTATGCAATTATAATTAGCATTTCTAATTTAATTTTGTGATCAATGTGTGCAGGTCATTTCGCATCTGCTTCTCAATTTCAATGCAGTAATTGTCACCTAGGACATAAGGAGTCCCATGTTATCTTGTTAAATTATCTCGCAGACGCTAGAGAGTTTCAAATTGCCATCAACCACCTGAGACAGGTCATGGCTGTTTCGTCTGCTCTTCTGCAAGAAATATTAACAGAAATATTCTCATTGCTTTCTTCATCTTCAAACCCTGAGCCGATTCTGCAGCTACTTAGAGAAATGCAACAGACTGAACTCACCTCCACGGATGAAAACTGGAAAAAGTTCTGTGAGCAAATGCTAAAATGGTTGCCAGGAGAGAGTCAGCCGCTGTTGCCTGTGTGATGGCCAAGTCTTTTGGAGTTTGAAGGTGGCATCTCTTGATTTGAGGTAGCACTAGCCAATTCTATGGCGCAAGTGCGCAACGCAAAGATAAACCAGCGACAACCGATTCCAAAATCAAGTCTCAAAAACTGATTTAACACCAAGATTGTAAATGCTGCTTCCTTGCTTCAGTACATGCAGTAATAGGTAGCGATTTGAGACCACAAGTCTTCCAAAGCAGTACATGTTATGGATTAAACGACAGTCTGGATGAGGAGCTTATTTTGTGATGGATGTGTGTATCAGATTGAATCTGTTCATTAACCCATGAAGGTTTCAAGGCAAAAGTTGGAGCTACATCATCCAGTAGATCATATGGAAGACTGTCACCTGATGTTACGAGTTTTTGGATTTCGTAAAACACTATATACAGCAATAATGATAACCGTTTTAACGGGAATTTTACTGAAGATATGACAGGGTATAACTGAGTGATTTTATCCAGTAGATCATTTATGCATTTTTTTTTTTTTTTACTTTTGATTACAGGGTATAACTGAATGACAACCTGCTTCCTTGTTTGCAGTACTCAAATCAGTGGACGCAACTAAAAAATTTATTTGAGTTATCAAGGTTTCTTAATGTGAAGGCGTGAAGCTCAAATATTTGAAATGTGAGGATTCGCAGCTAATATATTTTGACACCAATATTTATGATTGTTTGAAAACTCGCAGTATGATTAAAAAACAGCTAGTCTTGCTATAGACGGATATATCCGTCTATAGCTAAAGACGGTCAAATAGCTTGAAAGTCGTGATATTTTTGGCCTCCACCGCCCCACTTGTTGTTTGTCCTATTAAAAATGTGGTATTGTATTTGGCCCGTCTTTAGCTATAGACGGATATGTGCCGTCTATAATGAGATTTTGTGATTAAAAAAAAGGAGCTGCTATATCACGCTCCTACCTTTTCTAAACACTACATTCAACACAAGCTCCAAAAAAAAAACATGGTTAGTTTGTCTCATCAACCCAAAATCCATCTATACATTCGTTTTGCTTGATTGCTAATTTTTACACTCCTAGTTATTTAGTCCCTTCTAGCTCATTTGCATGTGATTTTAAGAGAAAAAAAAAAAAAAAAAACAAAGTCGGTCTTATTCACACTTTTCGTATATATACTTCAGGGGTACGAAGTTTATAGGTGCTACTGTTACAAGAATGGCAAAACTCGCGTGAATTTTAACATTGCTGCATTTCATGACCTACGATTTTTTACACGCATTCCATATTTGTTTTGCACTTTTTCATGCATATTAATCACTTTTGTGTGCCATTTTAATTGTTGTAGTTTCAAGAGAATGGAAAGAACGTGATTTACAGCCACACAATGAGAGATGAACTCAAAGTGAAACATGTAGGGAAACCAACATTCGTTCAACCAGCTGAAGAAACCGAAAAGGGATTATATTTCCTGTCAAATTTAGACCAAAACACCGCTTTTAGTGTTAAAACAATCTACTGCTTCAAATCAGATCAGAAGGGAAATGAAATGGCCGCGGCAGTCTTAAAAGAAGCCCTAGCTAAGGTGCTGGTTAACTATTACCCTTTGGCAGGACGGCTTACGATCAGTCCTCAGGAAAAGCTCATTGTTGATTGTACTGGTGAAGGTGCGATCTTTGTCGAGGCTGAAGCTGATTGTAACATGGACGAGATAGGTGACTTGACAGTGCCGGACCCTGTCACCCTTGGCAAATTGGTTTATGAGATCCCTGGTGCTAAGAATGTTCTCGAAATCCCTCCCCTTGTTGCTCAGGTTTGTGCCCTATTCATTCTGTATCGTAAATTTAAGGCAGATAAATATCAACTAGCTTAATTGGTAAAGTTATTTATGTGCGTGAATATATATATGCAGGTGACAAAATTCAAGTGTGGGGGTTTTGCTCTAGGACTGTGCGTGAACCATAGCTTCTTTGATGGAATCGGAGCCATGGAGTTTGTCAACTCATGGGGTGAAACAGCCCGAGGCTTACCCCTAAGCACACCGCCATTCTTAGACAGAACAATCCTTACCTCCCGTGACCCACCAAAAATCGAGTATAACCATCAAGAATTTGTTGAGATTATTGACGATATTTATGGTACCTTTAAATTCTGCAATAATGAAGAAATGGAGTACCGTTCTTTCTGCTTCGATCCTGCCCTTCTCGAGAAGCTTAAATCAAAGGCCATGGAAGACGGGATCATAGAGAAATGCACGTCTTTCGAAGCCCTCTCAGGGTTTTTATGGAGATCAAGAACCAAGGCCTTAAAGATGAACCCTGATCAAAAGACGAAATTACTCTTTGCAGTTGATGGAAGACCTAAGTTCATCCCACCCTTGCCAAAAGGGTATTTTGGGAACGGAATTATACTCACAAATGCTGTATGCCCTGCAGGAGATTTGATCGAAAACCCGCTCTCAAATGGGGTAAGGTTAGTCCAAGAAGCCATAAAAGTGGTGACTGATAGTTACATGAGATCAGCCATCGACTATTTTGAAACGACAAGGGCAAGGACGGCATTGAGCTCAGCCCTGTTGATTACCACTTGGTCAAGGTTGGGTTTTCATACAACTGATTTCGGGTGGGGCGAGCCTGTCGTATCGGGTCCTGTTGAATGGCCTGTGAAGGAAGTTATATTGTTCTTGTCTCATGGTAAAGAAAGAAGATCCATTAATATGCTACTGGGATTGCCTGTTTCTGCTATGAAAAACTTTGAAGATGAAATGAACGAGATTAGAGAATGATGTTAGGTAAAAGTGAACTATTATACGTATTACCGTAAATAATATTATAAGATAAATTAAATAATATAAACTCAGAAATATATAACAATAATGAGGTACAACTTACAAGAGTATAGAGTAGAAAAATGTGACTGAGTTGAATCGCGTTAGGCGCTTTCCTAAGTGATGTATCGTAAATTTGCATGTTTTTACTCTTATTTCGCTTGTTTTCTTTACTTTGAACGCTTCTTGGAGCGGTTTTTGGTCTCTAATCTCTCCCTTAATGCATTTGTATGTTAAAGTGATTTTTGTATAGTTATGTTCATACGAAGCATCAACTCGCAGATATATTCACTAAAGCTCTCGAACGCACTCTTTCTGATAATCTTTTATCCAAGTTGGGTGTCTCGATTCTCTATGCTATTACGCCTATTAGTGAAAGAACCGTTGGTTCCTAGTTCCTGCCCTCCACAAAGAGCCGTTGGCTCCATATCTCCAAAGATAGCAACATGCTACACCAATCTATGCCTATATTGCCAATATATACGAGTTTTTCTAAAATGTGCCCGATGGGTTGCGGTCCGGCGGTCTAGCTGACTTCACGGGTTGCAGTCCGGCGGTGATGTGTGTGGTGGACTGGTGGTGGTGGTGGTTGAAGTGAGGAGATGTGGTGGTTTGTTGAGCCGGAGGCTTGAGTTATGATGTGTTGTGATGGTTGTGTTCTTATTGCATATTGTGAGCATTTGTATAATTGAGACTGATTCTTTATGTTTTCAAAACTGTGATGATTCATATGATAATCCGGTCATATTGGGGAGCAGCTAGTTATTGGATGCTTTGGATTTGTTGATGATCGGGGCGTGGGACGCGCTATTGGCAATCGGAGTCTAGTTGAGCAGTCATGAATTGATATATTTATTAGAGTTGCTCGTTGTAACTTTGAGACTTTGTATATTGTAGAATTCATTTTTTGTATTACTCACTAAGCTTTGGATATCAAATGTTTTTTAATTGGAGTTTTGATGCACTATCTCGGAAAACCGAAATGATAATATCCCTATTTACCTTGAACCGGTAAATGGGGGTGTTACAAGAAATCCCTTCTTTGCGAGCGAACCAGGCTATTAAAGTCAATTGTCATTTCATTGGAGACGAGATACTCAAAAGCATGATTGATTACTAGCACCTATGTTCATACGAAGCATCAACTCGCCGATATATATTTACTAACGCTCTTGGATGCACTCTTTTTTATAATCTTTTATCCAAGTTGGCCGTCTCAATCCTTTCCTACACCAATTCAATATTTATATATTTATGATAGTTTGAAAACCCATCATAAAAAAGCAAAGTGTGTACTTATTTTAGCCGTACATTATTTAGAGTGGCACGAGTTGGCAACGTAATCTAAGAAATTTGGTTGATCAACCATGCAGCTACCAAACGTTGAGTGTTCTACGTAGATCCGTAATGAAAACAACACCCCAACGAATCTGGACTCTGGAGGACTCTATTCAATAAATATATACACACCATTTTTGATTGATGACTCCATGCATCTAGCTATAAAACAACGATATATTACCAATAAAATTCAGCTATTTATTATTTTTATTCCATTGTAATATGAACCCTAGTCAATTTGGCCTCTTAATTATATATTAATACATGTGCTTCTAAATATTTGTCGGTTATGTTTGGTATTGCCTAATTCCCTTTGATCAATAATGAATTCATGTGATACGATTCCGCCTACTCCATCAATTCAAAGTGAAATCCGGATGGCTAACAGCATTACTACACGCATATGATGTTATTATATCAAACCTTTTAACAATTAAGTTTAATTTGTATGTGTCTTTTCTGAATGAAGTGTTTATAAATTACATTTTAATTCGTTGGGGTCAAAACTTAAAATTAACTGAATTTATATATATGTATAATTTTTTAGCTATATTAAAAAGGGATTATTAGTTTAATGTTTAAATGAACGTAAATTTACACTAAAACTCATAATTTTCAAAACAAAACCATAAAATTTTATTATAAACGTATTATAAAAACTCATAAACTACCCAAATCAATTGTATGACATCTGATGTATAATTTATAAACTGTATCAAATAATATATAATTAACTACCTATGATTAACTATTAGATTATCGAAGGATTAACTACTAAACAAAATGTACAAAATTAATAATGATCTGTTATGTGATTATCTCTACATGTCATCCTTGTTAGTTCAAATCTTGGCTAGTGAACAACCTCCACCAATATCAGAATAATAGTCCTTATTTTCATACATGTAACACAAATAGCCAAGAAATATTACCAGATTATAATTAACAACTAGCAAAACACAAAGTGGTATAACTAACTCACATATACAAGTACTTTTTAAAGGAGCTCTCACTATCTATATAACTAAGTGGGCCATATTTCCCATCTTATATATACACACATCCCTTAAGCCTTCTAAATGAAAAAAAAAATCCAATATTCATCACAATTTCTACAAAGAACAATTTTTACACTACAAAAAAAAACACCTACAATATGGTTAGTTTTTCTCTAATCTATACATTCGTTGTAACTTGTAGATTATCGGGTTTAGTTACTAGTTCGTATTTAAGCTGAGTAGGAAAACACGACACTGGCAAATTTAATATCATAAAGTTAGCATAAGCATATATTGCGAGTTTGTCCAAATTTTGTGTTTAAAACATGTTAGATTCACACTTTTTGTATATAAAACTTATTTGAAATATTTATCACAGTCATGTGGATAAAATTTTCTAGGAGCAAATGTTAGAAGAATGGCAAAACTCTCGTGAATTTTAACATTACTGCATTTCATGAGCTAACATACATTTTTTTTTACAAGCATGTTAATCACATTTTCTCTTTAATCACTTTCATGCCTTTTTAACTTTGAAGGTTCAAGAAAATGGAGAGAACATGACTACAATGGTCTCCAACGGCCACAAAATGGGAGACGAAATCGAAGTGAAACATGTAGGGAAACCAACATTGGTTCAACCAGCTGAAGAAACCGAAAAGGGTTTATATTTCCTATCAAATCTAGACCAAAACATAGCTGTTATTGTTCGAACAATCTACTGTTTCAAGTCAGAGGACAAGGGAAATGACACGGCCGCAGAAGTCTTGAAACAATCCCTAGCTAAGGTGTTGGTTAACTATTACCCCTTGGCAGGACGGCTTACGATCAGCCCTCAAGGCAAGCTCATTGTTGATTGTACTGGTCAAGGTGCGGTCTTTGTCGAGGCTGAAGCTGATTGTAACATGGACGAGATAGGTGACTCGACTAAGCCAGACCCTGTCACCCTTGGCAAGTTGGTTTATGAGATCCCCGGTGCTAAGAATGTTCTCGAAATCCCTCCCCTTGTTGCTCAGGTTTGTGCCTTACTCATTCTGTATTGCAAATTTATGGCAGATATCAACTAGCTTAGCTGGTAAAGTTATTTATATGCCTGAATATATATATGCAGGTGACAAAATTCAGGTGCGGGGGTTTTGCTCTAGGACTGTGCATGAACCATGGTATCTTTGATGGGATTGGAGCCATGGAATTCGTCAACTCATGGGGTGAAACAGCTCGAGGCTTACCCCTAAGCACACCGCCTTTCCTAGACAGGACAATCCTAAACTCCAGAAACCCACCAAAAATCGAGTATAACCATCAAGAGTTTGATGAAATTGATGACATTTCTGGCACCTTTAAACTCTACAATGAAGAAATGGAGTACCGTTCCTTCTGCTTCGACCCAACCCTTCTCAAGAAGCTTAAAACAAAGGCCTTGGAAGACGGAACCTTAGAGAAATGCACGTCTTTTGAAGCGCTCTCAGGGTTCGTCTGGAGGGCAAGAACCAAGGCCTTAAAGATGAACCCGGATCAAAAGACAAAATTACTCTTTGCAGTCGACGGACGACCTAAGTTCATCCCACCCCTGCCAAAAGGGTATTTTGGGAACGGAATTATACTCACGAACGCTGTATGCCCTGCAGGAGATTTGATAGAAAATCCGCTCTCAACTGGGGTAAGGCTAGTCCAAGATGCCATCAAAATGGTGACGGATAGTTATATGAGATCAGCCATCGACTATTTTGAAACGACAAGGGCAAGGCCGTCATTGAGCTCAACCTTGTTGATTACCACTTGGTCAAGGTTGGGTTTTCATACAACTGATTTCGGGTGGGGCGAGCCTGTGGTATCGGGTCCTGTTGCATTGCCTGAGAAAGAAGTTATATTGTTCTTGTCGCATGGTAAAGCGAGAAGATCCGTTAATGTGCTCCTCGGATTGCCTGTTTCTGCCATGAAAAACTTTGAAGATGAAATGAAACAAATTAGAGAATGAATTCAACTGTCATCATGATCGCGATTCGCGAGTATCGGTCTGTACTCTGTTTTTTACAATTATACTGGTGTGTGATATTATTTGTACTTTGTTAATTAATTACGGAATATTTAATTTGGTTACTATACTGTTGATTTTTGAGATAATACAAAACCGGGTCTTTGTTTGAACGTCTTATACCAGATCCGATAGTAATTATGTTGCTATTGATGTCATTTTTGAAGATGAATAAATGAACAATGTATTTGTTTGTGTTTATTGATGAGAAATCAAAAGCTTACCACTAGACCTGGCAAAAACAACCCAACCCGATTGATCCGAGACTCAAAGTGACCCGAACTACATCACTCGAATGTGACCCGACTTGAACATGACCCGAGCTTACTTGACCCGTAATTGACTCGACCCGATCCGAAACCAGCAAACCCGAAAATGATCCGAAATAATATTACTCTAATTGGTCCGAAAAGACTTGAATGGTTATTTCTCTATTATTCATTGACCCAAATCAGACCCGACCAACAAACCCGAAATGACCCGTCCCGACACGAATTAACCCAAAATCAATGAGACACCCGAATTGGCCCGACCCGTTAACCCGTTAAGCCAGGTCTACGTCGCATTTAACATGGTAATAAACCTTGGGTTTCCTCTCGGCGACCATGAGCTTCATGATCCTCCTCATGGAGTTCAACTTATAATGCTCCATGATGCACAAGGCTTTAGGGTAACTCGATCTATAGCTATGTAATCCGGCTTAGGCCTCCCTTTTTCCTCAAAAAAAAATACTCCCTCTGTCCCGGTCATTTGTTGTCCTTTGGTTTTGGCACAAAGACCAAGGAAAGAGGAAAGGGCCAATTACTAAATGACAAGTGAAACAAATTGAGTGTGAATGATCAAATTACTCATCAATATCATTCTTAAAATAGAAAGGACAACAACTCACTGAGACACCCCAATATGGAAAAGGACAACAAATGACCGGGACAGAGGGAGTAACATTGTTTATCAAGTTCATTTTTAAAATAGAAAAGACAGTCATCAACCCTAAACATTCCAAAATAAAATAGGACAACAAATAATCGAGACAGATAGAATATATTGTAAAAATTTAAAACTAAAGGGTCATTTCGAAAAACAACAACGATATATATACAAAAACAAAGGGAGTATTCGCTAGGGCTAATATTTTTTTTCATTTTTCCATTGTTCACCGAGGAGGGAGCAGAATATATACAGCAACAAAAATACAAAAAAAAAACACAAATTATTTGGCCATCACACATCTTGAACTCCTCTTCCTCTTCACAACTTGATCAACACCAGTAATCCCCTAATCCGTAACAAATAGTAGTACGACTTCTCCCCTTGTTAAAAACGAGGAGACGACAAAAATCACAAAAACCAACACAAAATTAGAATATAAAATTAAAAATGAAAGGTTATATTTTTTTTTTGGCATGAATTTAATTTTTGTTTTCATGATGTTTTAAAGTGTTTATTTCTAAAGCCAAAGAGCACCAGCTTGCTTAAGGAGGGGAACAAGCGAACCATTAATGTGGGCCGCCATGAGACGGTCCATGGGACCCACAAGCGAACCACCAACAAAGACAACCGGTCCAGGATTGGGTGTGGAGAGGACCACCATAAGGGCCCTCTCCATATCTTCACCCCAAGGATCTTCATCTAGCTCGTGGACCGTCGGATTAACCCCCATGCCGTATAACAGCCGTTCGATAGCATGGCACATGAAACAATTCCTCCTGCTGAATATTACTACTGCATTCTCTGAAGCTATCATCTCTATCTTTTCTAGTACCCCTACTTGGTATTGCATTTTTTTACGTTTTGACGACTGAATTTCCGTATCACCAGGTGACGATTGTTTTACACCGTTACCGTTGTTTCTAATTTTGGAAGATTATGAGTGAAATTTTGTTTTGGATATGAGAAGCTAATAACGGTATGGGTTGTGCATGCATGTATTTATATGGTTATGTTGATTATTGTTTAAGGTATATATATGTATTTATATTTAGGATTTTTCTAACGTGTGCCCTAAGGGAACATGTTAATAACCTATATTTGGAAAAAATGACAAGATAAAATGGATAATAACGTGTGGTAGTAGGGCACACATTAGAAAAACTCATTTATTTATGCACAATTTATTGTTAAAATAGAGATATCCGTATTCAATAAAACAGTTAAATATAGATAGATGAGACAAAAAGCAGAATATCTAAACAAAAAGCAGAATATTTAACTCGTTTTACACTTAAAACATATATAATCGTCTTAAGCGAGACTTATTGGTATTTAATATTTATATGGTTGGTTTTAAATGTTAATACGTCTGGTATACGCTGACGCATGCTAATAATAGCAGGGATTAGTGCTTTTGATCAAAATTCAGAGTTTTCTGGTATTTAGCCACAGATATAATGAGATTATGTCATCTTATTATACGGTCAATAGATAAATGATTCTTGTCGAGAGCTTTAACAAGCGTAGTGTAATAAACACGTCTATGTCTATGTACATAGTACATGCATAATTCATTTTCCCAAACTTATTATTGTTGTTGGCAAAATTATTATCGTTCAATAATTCACGAACAAAATGGAAAAAAAAAATGCAAGAACAAAGTTTTCGAGTGGTATAATTTAGGCTTTTTATTTTTTATATAAATATCAAATCCGTTTAATTCATCATTTTACATTTATAAATTTACACCCGATAACTTAACCAACTTAAAACTCTAGTTATATACGGAGTAACATATATAATCCGTTATACTTGTTAAGTACAAATTTACCGATAACTTAACAAACCATCGCACAACAAATACCGTTGTAAGAATTCTAGTTGGCATATTGCACGACTATCTTTTTCTCCACGGTTTCATTGTGACTTAGAGAAGCTCAGGTGAGATTAAAATTCATTATTATTTGTAGATTAGTATTGTCATTGTGTTATGATATCTTTATTAGTTTATTATCTTATCTTGGATCATATGTCGACCATTGATCCGTATCATATCCCTCATATATATGCCATACGTCAGCAGGGACCTGTAACGGTAGTACGTAGTCTTACAATTCATTGAACTTGGAGACTTCATAATTAGCCTAAAATCTATGCCAAGTAACCATAACATTTTTGGGCCACATTTGGGATGTTTAGAGCATGTCATTGCTGGTGTTAATAATCCACTTTTAAAAAGAAGGACGGTGAAATTTACACGTGATCAGAAAGTTAGAGTTGATAATTGAATTGAATGCCTCTGAATTGAATTAGGTCATATTCTTTTGGATTTAATTTCAGCTAATTTCAGATCTATTTAGTTTAGTTTAGCTTATCTCTTCATAAATTAACTCTTACTTCATTTCGGTTTAGTTCAATTCACCTTCATTAACTTTAGTTCAATTTAGTTCTTTTCAAGCAAAAAAAACATAGCCTTAATTTAACTCCAACAACTAGACAATGAATCTCTACATCTTTATCATTCAACTAACAATTGAACAGCAAGTCTCCCTTGTGACGGGCATTATCCGTCACAAGCTTGCGGACAAGTAGATTGTTACTCCCTAAACATTTTTCTTTTGTCTTATTTACTCACATGGATAGTACTTGACCCGTCAAAATCAACCACAACTACAAAGTGACTGAACCCCAAAGGTTCCTTATAAACACACAACAATTAATCCATGAGATCCTCAGTCAATCGTTTCTTGAAATTAAGGTCGTTTTACAAGAGTGTATATAAAATGGTTTTTGTATACATTAGTGAACAATTAGTCAACATTATATAGAGAAAATTTTTGGCAATATAATGAATCAATGATACGAGTATAAATGTTAATTGGACTACACAAGTAATTCATTCAACTAAATATTTGAAAGCATCAAATCATGCACATTAATTGGACTACACAAGTAACTAAACACAATATCATTAACACAACAGACAGAGACTTATAGAACAACTCTATGAGTTCTTTTACGCTTACGGCCCCAAGTAGCCGTGGAGGACGACGAAGAGAAGGAGGAGGAGGACGAAGAGACGTGGTCCGGCTTCAGGATAACGAAACAACATTGACCGTTGACCCGAAACGAAACAACTTGAATGAAGTCGTTCATTTCCAGGCTGTTCTCCTTCCTGAAATATTGCCAGTCACTAGTGATCGCGAATCTATACCCCTTACCTTTGTAATTCCATCGTCTAAGCGACATTTTGTGAATTTTGTCCGAGCAAGGTCCCATGACCTTGACCGGAAGCACATACTTCTTGTTTCCACTGTTTGGAATTCGGGTTTTAAGCAAGTTGAATTCAGAATCAGTCAGAAATTTGGACATAATCTGTTTATAAGGGATTGATAACCGATCCTGGCCGCGAATAATATCAGCCTCTACAAGCGTCTTTTGAATTACTAACTTCACTTCACTCATACCTTGGAATTCGTGATGATTCTTCACATAGTCGGGCAGTAATTTTGAAGCGTCAAAGGAACCAGCAGCAGCAGCTGACTTTTTACTGAGCCGCGCTTTAGACTTGTTAGAAACGCCAGTTTTTACTTTCTGACGCTTCTGAACAGAGGACTCTGCTATTGGCGGCGTTTTTGGGTTGAAACAGACAGCGCTTTCAACTCTCTGACGCTTACCGGCCAAAGCCGAAGCGTGATCACAAACATCGTCACGGTCTCTCTTCATCCCATAGAAACGCTTCTTCGGCGGAAGCCTGAGAAGAAGCTTGATTTCTGGTTCTTGTTTTTCCTTTACATGATCATCTTGCATTGTTTCTTCGTTCCAAACCATTAAAATCCATTTCTTAATCGGAAAAACCTTATAATCACTTTCAGTTTTCGGTTTCTCCGAATTAAGCTCTTCTGGCAACACTTCTTCTTCATCCACCGGATCCAAATTTAGATCAAACACCGCCATTTATTAAATTTATTTATGCTAATAATAAGATGATTATTGTAGTAAATAATAGAGATAAAAGCAGTATAATAGTTGAGAATTTGAGATTGTATTTGGAATTATGGAGGACTAGGGTGATTACTTATATACTGGTATGAGGTAAGTAAATTGGTAATTCAACTGGAATTGGAAATTTGGAAATTGTAAAACTTGGGGATCAAGGATATTTGAAGTACAGAGTAATAGTAATAGTAGAAGTAGAATTATTTGGAAAGCCGGTGGATGTTTTCTTTCCTAAAATCATCTCCGAGGACATGATGTTGCATTGTTCATCTATTTTCTCCCGCCAACAAGCATTACCGTTATGAATATTTCCCACTCGTTTTCCTCTAGGGCTGAGCAAAACCGTATACACGATACGGTTTTGAAAACCGTATCGGGTATACGGTTTTTAAATTCACAATTTTATCGATAAGGATCCGGTCCGGTTTAACTGTATATCCGGTTTTCGTATACCTGGTTTTTCCGTATATCCGGTTTTCGTATACCCGGATACGGATTTCAGTTGTTTGTTATTCAATTTATTACATACGCGGTAAAACCAGTACACCCTAACTTAAATTTAGTTATAGGTTACATATTAAAATAATCAAAATTTCAATATTCATTATACAAATGCATTAGGGAAAAAGAAAGTGGACAAATTAAAGTGATTTTGGTTAAATTATTTAATTTTTGTAAGATATTTTTGGTTTTTTTATTTCTTTTCAAAAACCGTATACCCGGTTTTATTTTTGTCCGACCCGGATACGATACGGTTTTTTGAAAACCGTATCATATATACGGAAATTCGTCTAAATGAAACCGTATACCGTATCGTATCCGTATATTAAAACCGTTTCGTATATTTTTTGCTCACCCCTATTTTCCTCCACATAAACTAATTAATAGGATTGGGGTCTAGTGTAGACCGGCCCAACTAACCTGACCCGGATAATCGGATCCGATAAGGCTGATCTGAGACTCGAAAGTGACCTGAAAATGTCTTGAAACCCAAATTGACATGACACGACCTAGACTGGACTAGAACCTTAATTGACCCAATATTGACCTAACTTGGCTCAAAATCACCCGTCTCATAATTGACCCAAACCAATTTGATTTGAAGTGACCCGAATAACCTGAAATTACAATTGCTATATCATATAAATATTATATTATATACATCAAAATGAAGGATTTATTTGTTGAAACAATCCATATTAAATACTCCGTAACTAATTTGTAAATTGTAAGACACCTTTGTTAGTCAAGTTAGTACAAATTATAGTGTTTTAACCTGTTCCGGGTGTAATTCCAGAGCAAGTATAGTTACCACCCGTGGCTTGTTGAATGATGTCTTGAGTTGGATTCTCCCTTGGTCTTAATCGTTCCTCTCGGCCTCTCCTGCAACAATGAACGAACTGAGGGCTTGGCTTTGAGCCAAGCGTACCCACTCCGACGCCTTGAAGTCGGTAAACTTAGATGTATAAGTTGTATGCTAATTGGCTAGGAATATATTGCAGAGAGATAAGGAAGATTATACCAGATGAATAGTGTATTTAGGTTAAGTTGTGTATTTCTGGATTGGATTCGATTCTCTCCTCAATGAAGGTTGAGGAGTATTTATAGACTTCACCTTTTGTCACGTAGTGGCCAAGTGGCTAGCAGGTGGAAAGACTGATCTACCCCTCGGCCGAGGGACCTATGGCTGGCCGGCGGGCCCTGGTGACTCACCGCCGAGGGGTCTTGGATATGAGTACGCGGGTATGTGTTCCGGCCGGCAAAGTTGTCATGCCGGGACCCAGGTTGGCAGCCGATGGGCCGCGATCGGCTAGGTCGTCTAAGTCGTTGACTTGTTTGTGGATATCTTTGACCTTGCTCAATATGTTGACTTGTCGTCACGGTGCAGAATATGCCCCATCAATTTGCTCCCAGCGTAGTCTATGCCGTGGTATGGGCTTCGATGTACGTCCGAGCGTATATTCTGCGCAAGTAGTTTGTAGAAAATTTTACGACGGCTTCTTCTGCGGCGGCTTCTTTTGCCTCTGCCTGGTCTTTCTTAGGCCGTACCATATCCCCCTCCACATGGATGTGTATTGGGCATCCGATGTGGAAAAAAAAAAGGGACGCTGGTCGAGACCGGGTTTGAGAGTGCTTAGGTATTTTTGATTGCCCCGGCCGCGCGCTGCGGCTGGTTGATCATGTGGCCGGCGGAGAATGGATGCTTGGGAATTTGTTGAGGAAGGTGAATAGGCAAGGAGATATGAATAGGCGTGTTGAAGACGCTTGGTCATGTTGCATTGATTGACGTCTAATCTGCTGCAACGATTGACATCCCGTGGTTGCATGTCCGACACGTGTCCGCACGCTGATTGGTTGACGCTTCATGGGCTGTTTTCTGATTGGTCCTTCTTCATGGGCTTTTCCCTATAAATAGGGCGGTTGCTCGTGTGAAATTGGTCACCAATTTCATTCTCCAAAATTTTTCTTCTCTCTAAACTTTCAAGGGCTTCCGTCTTCTAACATTCAGAGTTGTTATTCCGGCGAGTGTTTTTCTTCAAGGTAAACAAACAAACTTCTTCACTTTTTATTTTGTTAAATAATTGTTGCTATTATGTCTCTATCGGCGCCGGGACTAGTACTTCTGCGCCGGAGGATTCCCCGTTGCGTCTTGATGGGGAGGAGATACTAGACGCCATTCCGATAAGGTTTGGGGGCCCTAGGTCTCCTTCTCCCGTAGTCGATCCACCACCTGGAGGGACGGGAGGATGAGGGTGAGGATGCGATGAGGATGAGGGGACCCCTTCCGATGGTGGGAGGTCATCTGTCCCGGATCATGGCGAGCCCCGCACGACCGGGTCTTGAACGTGGTTGGTCCCATAAGTTCGCCAGTTGTTCCGGCGAGACATTTTTCGGAGGCCATTTCTCGTTCGGTGAGGGGTATAAGATCGTTATTCCTAAAAAGGGTCAGGGCGGTCTGTTGCCCTCCACCGGTCACACCGGCGTGTACATCGGGCATCCGAGTATGGGCTGCGGTTTCCTCTGAATAAATACGTCGTGGCCATTATCAGAGCTATGAACGTCGCGGTGGCCCAACTACATCCGCTGGCCATGAGGACGATAGTTGGCTTTGTGTGGCTTTGTCTCTTTAGGGGGGAGATCCCGACAGTCAACTTATTCCGCCGACTCCACGATCTTCGACCGTCAATTGCCGGTAAAGTGGGGTGGTACAGCGTACGAGACGGAGCCGAGCTATGCCTCCGTGAACAAGCTTACTTCCCCGCAAAGACCGCAACGCGGCGGTGGGGTTTATGTCCAAGTGCCGGAGGATTACCCATTGCCCCGGTCTTTCCAGAGCCCTGTTTACTTGCGGTGTGAGAACCGGGAAGAGTATGAGGAGTGTACCTCCCGGGGTAAGGTGAAAATGGACGCTTCAAGGTTCCTCTTGCGAGGATGAGGAGCGGGCGTCACTGCTCGATCGATCGAAAGGAATGGCTGCCCCAGACTCGATTATTCTTCAAGATGAGTCTCTGTCACGTCGGCCTCATACCGGCCCTCAGCCAGGGTGAGTGGGGTCGGTGTGAGGCCCATTTTTGCCTGTTATGCTCCTGTTTTTTAGAGCTATGTTCTATTCCTGTCGTGTAATTCTTGTTTGGTTTTCTTTTTGCAGACCGGTTTGGCCAGGATCTGTCCGAGAGTACCTTGAAGCGGTTAGGCCTTGATAAGGACGGGAAGGTCGTTGAGCAGCATCCCACGGCTGAACCGCGCGATCGTAGACCGTCCCCCAACGAGCTCATGGATAAGCAGTTGAAAGGGGTAGATCCGGTGGCGGCCCAGGCAAGGGTTCTCGGAGGCGTGCCAAAGAGAACGAAGAAAGTCACCAGTCGGCGGCGGCGTCGTGCCGGCTCCTCTTCGACCTTGGTGGTTCAGAAGGAACCTGTGGAGGTCGTTGATATTACTGGGGGGTCGGTGACCGTTGCTAAGGAGCCACCGCTTGCTTCCACCGTTGTCGGGGAGAAGAGGAAAGATCCGCCATCTACCTCCACCGTTGGCGGGGAGAAAACTGGCCCTCGAGCGAAGAGGGTCCAAACTGGTACGGATCTAACTTATGGTTCGGATTTAGCCGTTGTGGATATCCCGGATGACCGGCTTTACGATGTGTCAATTCAAGGTGACATGGATGCTTTGTGCAAATTTTTGCGAGATCCTCCCTCGGCGACCGTCGTTCTTATTGAACGGCATCGGGGAAGCAGCCGAGAGGGCTATCGAGAAGGCGGGTGACGGAAATGTCATTGTTGACTCCTCCGCTCGGAAGATCTCCGCCTCCGAGCTTGTGGCGGAGGGTGTGAAAATGTATAAGAGGCCGGCGAAGTGGACCCAACAAGCCGGCTCCTATATCGCGGAGCAGGAGAAAACCATGGCCCAAGCGCGCGCCGATGGCGAAGCTTAAACTTGACCTCTCCGCCGCAAAGGGGGAAGCCGCGAAGTTTAAATCGGATCTCTTTTTCGCCAAGAAGCGCGTGGAGGAGGTTGAGACGTGCTGGGGCCGAGAGGGCCAAAGTTGAGGAAGGCGATGGCGCTACGCCAAGATGATGGAGGAGCGGGATAGGTACAAGGATTCTTATGACGCCGTGGTTGCCAAGGGGGATCGGTGGAAGGATCTGTCGACAACCAAAGGGAGGCGCTCGGGACGCGCAGTCGCCGCCGTTGCCCAAAAGGAGAAAGACATTGCAATGCTTCAAGATGATCTTCTCCCTAAAATGTGCGCTCAATTAAAGGACCAGGCCGAGGAGGCGACCAGGAGGCAATAAGGAAGCTCGTGCCCGAGGGCTCTTTCCGTGGGATAAATTTGAGCACTTTTGGACGAGATGGCCGAGGCTGCGAGGCGGCGGCGGCGAGAAGACGGAGGAGGCGAAGGCGGCTCGGGATTGCCGAGGCCAAGGCGGTCTATGATGCCAAGGTGAAGGAGGGTGACGCGCTAAAGGCACTTGAGAATGTCGAGCCCTCTTCCGAGCCAGCCACCGAGACTGCCGCTGCTGCTGATGGAGGACAGCAACAGGCATAGGGAGACGGGCGGTCGTCACCAGACTCACCTGGCGTTTCGGATAGCTTTAGCTGTTCGGGGGCCAATTATTGAGCCTTCTCTCCCTGCCATCTTTTGGCGCTTCAAATCCCCAAGTCTGTAACCTTTTGTTTTTTGTTTCCTTGCTTTTTGTAAAGCTTTGGTAGGTAGAGTTAAGGCTGTCCTTATGGGGACGGCCGTCGTCTGTACTCTCCTTGCAATTATTTTCAGTAAAGTTTTATCTTTTGGTCCTTGGCTTTAGCCGGGACTTTGATCATCATTCTTCACTTGTCTCTTTGCGTTATTTAATTGAGTGCCTTCGTTTTACCGTCGGCATGGCCGAGGCAGTTAGAATGCACATCTCAACTGTGTTAACGTCTTTAGCATTTCTTCTAGCATACCGGTCATTGTGTCCCCGTCGCTCTCGGCTTTGGCCGAGGTAATCGGGGTTACGGCTCGATAGCGCGTATCGGTCATTGTGTCCCCGTCGCTCTCGGCTAGGGCCGAGGTAATCGGGGTTATGGCTCGATAGCATTCGTAACTGTAGGCATATTGACCGCCAGACTTGCGTCTCAACTGCACTGAGTATACGTTTCTTCTAGCATATCGGTCGTTGTGTCCCCGTCGCTCTCGGCTTTGGCCGAGGTAATCGGGGTTACGGCTCGATAGCGCGTATCGGTCATTGTGTCCCCGTCGCTCTCGGCTAGGGCCGAGGTAATCGGGGTTATGGCTCGATAGCATTCGTAACTGTAGGCATATTGACCGCCAGACTTGCGTCTCAACTGCACTGAGTATACGTTTCTTCTTTGGGTGACTGACCGGTGGCAACTTATGGAGGGGACAAGCACTTTGATGGAAAATTTGGGTGATTCTTCATTTGTTATGATTACGCATTGGGGTGTCCACAATGGGCTTGGACACCTCCGCCGCTATACAAAGTACTTTCTTAAGTTGTCGGTGTTCCAATGGCTCATCAAAGGCACACCCTCCATGTCCGTCAGCCGGTATGTACCCGCCTCATCTCTTCAACCACTTTGTAGGGACCTTCCCGGTTGGCCGCCGTCAGCTTACCGTGAATGTTTCCCTTGTTAGTGGCGTGACTTTCTTAGGACTAGGTCTCCCACTCTTAGGTCCCTTTTGTGGACTCTTCGGTTGTAGGCTCTTTTCATCCGGTTTTGATATACTGCCAAGTTGAGGCGTGCTGTATCTCGGCTTTCTTCGACTAGGTCTAAGGAAGCTCTCAGGCCTTCCTCGTTTTCAATCGGGTTAAAGGTAGCCGTTCTAAATGTTGGCACCGCTCGCTTCAATTGCGGGATCGCTTTAACCGTAGACTAGGTGGAAAGGGGTGTACCCCGTTGCTTCTTTCTCCGTGGTTCGAAGGGACCATAGGACGCCGGGTAGTTCATCGCCCACCTTCCCTTAAGGTCTTCGATTTGTCTTCTTCAAACCGTTGAGGATCGTTTTGTTGGCCGCCTCCGCCTGTCCGTTGCTCTGTGGGTGGCAGACGGAGGAGTATGCAAACTTGATACCAAGCTCTTCTAACCAATTCATTATCGTGTCACTCCGAACTCTCGGCCGTGGTCAAATACTATAACTTGGGGTAATCCGAAACGAGTTATAACATTTTCCCAGATTACCTTTCTGACGGCCGCTTGGGTCTTCGCCGATCGCTGCAACTTCAACCCATTTGGTGAAGTAATCAACAGCGACGATCAAGAACTTCCTTCCTCCGGAGGTCATTGGGAATGGCCCTAGCATGTCCATCCCCCAATGTGCGAAGGAAGAGGGCTAAGCACCGGTTGTAGGTCCCCGGAGGGAGCGTGTATTACGGGCATGCATCCGACGATTCGTGCACTTCTTGGTCTTTGTTCTGGAATCTTGAAGCATGGTGGGCCGAAAGTAGCCGGCTCGTAGAGCTTTGTGGGCTAGCGTTCTTGCCCCATGTGGTGTCCACAGATGCCTTCGTGAATCTCTGTCACAAGATTTCTGCGTCGGCTGGACCGACACACTTCAAGAGTGGTCTTATTACGGACCTTCATACGCTTCTCCTTCGAACACTAAGTACCGGCGCGATCCGTTTTATTTTGGCCGAGGGATTGCGGCCCTCCGGTAATTCACCTGTAAGTTTGTATTTCATTATCGGAGTCATCCACGTTGTCTCGGCCTCTACGTTGCCCACCATGCCGTCGGTCTCGGTGATGCTCTTCGCATTCCTCGATATCTACCAAAGACGGTTCGGTGACGTTCTTGATGGTTGAGTGGCAAGTTTGGAGAGAGCGTCGGCCGGTTGTTCTCGGATGCGGGAACGCATTGGATTTGGAAAGACTTCAATTTCGCTATGTCGGCCTTTACCCTTTCTAGGTACCTTACCATTCCGTCGTCCCGAGCCTCAAACTCCCCCGATTTGGTTAGTAACCAACAAAGAGTCTGTCTTCAACACAATGTGCTCTGCTCCGTGAGCCCTAGCTAGCTCGACCCTTGTTATCACCGCCTCGTATTCGGATTCGTTGTTCGAGGCCGAGAAGGTGAATTTCAAGGCGTACTCGAACTCGTCCCGTTTGGGCTGATGATGAGGATGCCGGCTCCGAGCCGCTTTGTCGTGGAGGAGCCGTCGGTGTAGACCTCTCATACGCCTGGGTTTGGCTCTTCTTGATACGTGCATTCGGCCAGGAAATCTGCAAGTGCTTGCCCCTTTATCGAAGGTCTTGGTTTGTCTTGAATCCGGGTCCGGGAGAGTTCCACTGCCCACTTGATGAGCCTGCCGGATTGTTCGAATTTTTCCAAAGCTTTCTCTAACTACCGATCGGTTAGGACCGTCACGGGTGCGCGTCAAGTAGGGTTTTAACTTCCTCGTGGCAACGACGACGGCGAAGGTCGCTTTTTCGATTAGTGGGTAATTTCTCTCGGCGGGCAACAAACGTATGGTGACAAAGTAGATTGGGTGTTCTTTGTTTGTCTTCTTCCCTGATGATCACCGCATCGACTGTGGCCGAGGTAATCTGCTATGTATAGGTATAGCGTCTCCCCAAAGACGGCCTGGACAGAGTTGGGAGAGTCGAAGATGAGCTTTCGGTTGTTTGAAAGCCGTGCTCTTCCTCCCCCCGGTGAAATCTTTATTCCCTTTCAACACTTTGAAGAATGGGGTGCTCTTGTCGGCCGACCGAGAGATGAAACGGGCGAGAGCCGCCATTCTTCCGGCGAGATCATAACCTCTTTTCGATTCCTTGGCTCCGGCAGGTCTAGGATTGCTTGGATTTTGTCCGGATTTGCATCGATGCCTCGCACCGACAAGTACTCCGAGGAATTTTCCGCCTGGACTCGGTTGCATTTCATTGGGTTGAGCTTCATCTTGTATTTCCTTAGTGAACAAAATGTTTCGTGTAAATCGGCCAGTGCTCATTGTCGGACTTGCTTTTCACAATAGCATCGTCGACGTAGGCCTCAATGTTTCGCCCTTTTTGATTTTGGAACACTTTGTCCACCACCTTGATACGTTGCGCGGCGTTTTTCAAACCGAACGGCATCATTTTGTACATGTATGTGCCGTTAGCGGTGATGAATGCGCATTTAGGCATGTCTTCCTCACCATGAAAACCTGGTGATATCCCGAGAAGGCGTCCAAAGCAGCTCAAGATGGTGTAGCTCTGCCGTGGCGTCGATTAAGCTATCTATCCGAGGCAGAGGGTAACAATCTTTGGGGCATGCTTTATTAAGTTGGGTAAAGTCTACACACATTCTCCATGCCCCCGATGATTTCTTTACCATCACAACATTGGCTAACCACTCAGGGTAAGTGCAAGGCATAATAAAGCCCGCCGTAAGCAGTTTATCTACCTCGGCCTTGATGGCCTCATCTTTCTCGACTGAGGAGTTCCTCATCCTTTGCTTGACAGGGCGAGCGGTGGGGAGCACGTTCAGCTTGTGAATAATTACCTCCCGGCTCACACCTGGCATCTCGGCCGCTGAGTAGGTGAAGACGTCTTTATTTTTCCTTAGTAGGTCCAGGAGTTCGGCTCAACTTTGGTTCCAGTTGACACCGATGGTTATGGTGCGGCTGGATCAATCTCCACCTCCTCGGTCTCTCTCCTTCGACCATCTTTGATGGTTCGGTCGTTCTCGGGCCTGGGAGTATCTTTGATCCGGAAGGATTTTAATTTTGAAGCGCCGGCTCTCACCCTCTCTAGATACCTTGTCGTCCTATAGTCCCGAGCCTTGTACTCTCCTTTGATCTGGTTGGTCACTAGGAGCAAATTTGTTTTCACTACGACGTGCTCCGCCCCCGGCGGTCGCTAGCTTGACTCCTTATTACCGCCTCGAACTTGGATTCGTTGTTTGAGGTTACGGAGGTAAGTTTTAAGGCGTGCTCAAACACGTCTCCGTTTGGGCTAAAAATAACGATGCTGGCTTTCGAGCTACCCGTCGTGGAAGGGCCGTTGGTGTGTATCTCCCATACGCCGGGTTCCTTCTCGTTCTTTGAGGCGAGCTTATGCGCTTCCCCCCGGTCCGAGACGTATATCAATGTCAAGGCCCGGATGGAAATTACGGCGTCGGTCTCACTCAAAGTGACCCGGCCTATGAGCACGTTGTGGGCAGATGCGCCGTCGATGACTATGAATTCAGACATAACATTCCTGGTTGCAGCCCTCGCCGAACCTCACCGGCATCGACCGACCCTGGGGGTACCAGGACGACCCCAAAAGCTATACAAAATGGGTTGGTGCAGGGGCTCAAATCTTCGACTCTCAGACCGAGGCTGAGAAAGCATTCTCTGTACATAATGTTTGTGTAGGCGCCTGTGTCAATCAGGCACCTCTTCACCAAGTGGTTTGCTATGTCTAGGTGGACCGTAAGTGGGTCGCTGTGAAGAGCGACGATTCCCTCGTAGTCCTTCTTCCCAATGGTCATATCGGGGATGTTGGAAGCGGGGTGGTCGTGTTGGGCACAAAGTTGATGGTCCGCACGGTTCATTCAGTGCCGCTTGTGCCCATGAGCGGACCCACCATTCCCGTTGCCCTCGATGATAGCATGGATTACTCCTATCCGTTCAAGACGGATTCTTTAGCTTGACCCGCCGGCATTCGGTTTCTGGCCTTTGGCAACATATTTGCCGAGACTCCCCTTCCGGATCGCTCTTCAATGGCGTCCTTCGATGTCGGCGGTCGTTGGTTAAGTGTCCTGGTGTGGCCGTGGTACTCACAGTACTGGCTCGTGTCACCGTCACTCCTCGGCCTAGGGGGCCTTTCCCACTTCTGGCCTTCGCTCTTGCTCAGAGCGAATACCTCGGCGGCCGACACGACTAGGGGGGTGTGATCGTTGTACCGTTTTTTGTAGTACGCTCCCGAACTCCCCCGCGCCCGTCAAGTCCTGTCTCCTGGCGATTTGTCGACCGTGGCCTATTGTTGTCACGGCGTCTTTCGTCGGACCGTGACCCGTTGTTGTCACGACGTCTTTCATCGGGGTCGTCCTCCCGACGGCTCTTCTTTTTCTCGTGCTCGGCCTCGTTGGGGCCTAACCACGTCTTGTGATAGTCTTCTACTTTGATGGCCTGTTCGGCCATTTTCCGGCGGCATCCAAGCCCAGTGCCTCCGCACTTGATGAGCTCATTTTTAAATCTCCCCTTGGGAGGCCCTTCATCGCCGCAAGGCCGCCGCCGGGATTAATCTCTCGAATCTGTTGGACCTTTCCGTCGAACCTCTTCATGTAGCTTCTTAGAGACTCGCCCCCCTCCTGTTTGATAGTTAGGAGGTCCGATGTCTCCACGGCCCTTCTCTTGTTGCAAGAGTACTGGGCTAAAAAGGCGTCCCTTAGGTCGGCGTAGTAGTACACCGAGCCGTCGGGAAGCCCCTTGTACCAACTTTGAGCCATCCCATGCAACGTTGTCGGGAAAACTCGGCACCACACTTCATCGGGCTGCTCCCATACCGACATGTGAGACTCGAAAGCCTCAGCGTGGTCGGCTGGATCACCTTCCCCTTTGTATGATATGGGCGGCAACTTGAGCTTAGTTGGCACTGGACTTCTAGGACGTAGGCGCCGAGGGGTGTCGATCACATGCCGGATGACATGTGGCGACGGCCTCCTCGCATTCCTAACCCGGCTTCTCTCCTCGTAGCGGGAGGGGCTCCTTCTTCGACTTGACTTCTTCTCCAACTCGTTGAGCCGGACTCCTCGGCTCCTTTGGGATATGCCTCGTTCGTGTTGCGGGGACGCCGTCCTCCCACGAGTACGGGAAGGACTTAGGTCTACCACGCCCACTTTGGGCTCCCCGCGACTTTGTTGGGTCGGCTTCTCCTAGTGCTCCGTTCAAATTTCTCGAGTCACATTTTGGGCCCCGGTCTCCGGGATGCTTTCCGCCGCTCTTGTCGGCGTGACAGTGTGAGCAGACGTATTACTAATTAGGTCCAGGACCATTTTCGCTTTGCTATGTCAACCACATGCCCCATGATGGTGACTGGTTGGTCGGCAATGCGGCGTGTCTGTATTATCGGCATCCCGAACTCCGGTTGGATTACCCACGCGGTGGAGGGCTGCACGACTCTGCAATTGTTGAAGGTATCATCTTGGTAGAACGCGGTTTCGTCGGTCACGACCGCGTCTTGTTGTTTCGACATCTTCTTAGCTTTTTGGGTGGGTTTTTGTGTTTTTTTTTTTTTTTTTTGGGAATGAATGTGACTAGCTTCTAGTGTCTATCCCCACGAGACGGCGCCAATTGTTCCGGTGTAATTCCGCAGCAAGTATAGTTACCACCCGTGGCTTGTTGAATGATGTCTTGAGTTGATTCTCCTTGGTCTTAATCGTTCCTCTCGGCCTCTCCTGCAACAATGAACGAACTGAGGGCTTGGCTTTGAGCCAAGCGTACCCACTCCGACGCCCAAGTCAGTAAACTTAGATGTATAAGTTGTATGCTAATTGGCTAGGAATATATTGCAGAGAGATAAGGAAGATTATACCAGATGAATAGTGTATTTAGGTTAAGTTGTGTATTTCTGGATTGGATTCGATTCTCTCCTCAATGAAGGTTGAGGAGTATTTATAGACTTCACCTTTTGTCACGTAGTGGCCAAGTGGCCAAGTGGCTAGCAGGTGGAAAGACTGATCTACCCCTCGGCCGAGGGACCTATGGCTGGCCGGCGGGCCCCGGTGACTCACCGCCGAGGGGTCTTGGATATGAGTACGCGGGTATGTGTTCCTACCGGCAGTTGTCATGCCGGGACCCAGGTTGGCAGGCCGATGGGCCGCATCGGCTAGGTCGTCTAAGTCGTTGACTTGCTGTGGATATCTTTGACCTTGCTCAATATGTTGACTTGGTCAGCGGTGCAGAATATGCCCCATCATAACCATTGACACGACTTATGATGACCGTACTCGAAAATTGCCCGACCTGAAATACCAACCCAAAGTGACCCAAATCGGTGATGACCCGGCAACTTGACAACCGAAAATGCCCAATCTAAAATATATGGCAAACCCGAAATAACCCGAGTTTGTGGTGATTAGGCCACTAACTTTGTGGTTATGGTGCTAATTAACCAGTATAAATAGAGAAGTGTAGTCATTTGAGAAAAACACATCTTCATATATCTTTACTACCTTCTCTATGATAATTTTGAGCATACCATATGAGTTCCAACTCCTAATAGTTGAGTACACAACTTTTAGGAGTGTTGTGACCTTGGGGGACGACGCCTATATCGATTTGTACCATAGTCGGGGCGATTTCGTTTCTCATTCAGTGGCCTTCATACCACGACACAACAACATATATTCTTTCAATATATCTTCGCCCCTATAGTGACCTATATTTCCAACACTATGTGTACAAAGTTAATTAGGAAACAAAATGATACCCTTAACTTACAATTCCTACAATAATTCTATTGTTAAGAGTTACAAATTCCTACAATATGATCATTCTATTGTTGGATCAACTCCGAGTTCCGTCTGAGAGAACTCCGGCTTTGATGCTATGTGCATTTCCATGTCCGGCCTTCTGGATTGAATTGTCGTCGTTGGCTTTCAATTGCTTGATTTTGCTATCCACAAATGTTGTAATGTCTTTAACAAAATCTACTATCACCGCGTCAATGCCCATCAAATGTTGCAAATATACCGACTCTAGCACATTACTGAAACATCAAAATCGCGCTTCAGTCAGTATATCATGTCACTCCATAACAAGAAATAATTAATCACATGAAAAAGGACGCGTACTTAAGGGTGCCATAAGTGAAGAGCGAAAGCTTGGCTTCTTCTTTAACCTTGCTCACAACTCCGGGATTTCTGAAGATACCCTTAACTTCTGAGACAATGCCTTGTAAACCACCCTCTAAGCAAAGCTTAATGGCTTCCTCCACTGAGTTTCGTCTAATATCATTGTGCGTCTCTGTTCCCCCATTTGTCAAGAAGAAAACCGGGTATGTACCTTGAAGTTTCCGCACTAGTAAGGCCGCCTCTGGGTGGAATGTCGAGAATATGACAGGTCTTTCCTTTGCATTATCGAACACAACCTGCAATATGTACAGCAACAATCAGGACCCGTGGTTAAGGGATGGGCTAGTAGGAGTGCTCGCCCCAGTGGGACGTTGGAAATTGTTACTCCATACAATTACCTGTAATATTGATTGAAGAGTATTGATGAGGTTATCTTGTTGATAGACAATGAAATCGTCAAACTTCAATTCAATGTTGAAACCCAAATTAGGATCAACCTTCTGAAATGTTTCTTGCAAGGTGCAAAGAATGTCGTCAGACTCGACATCCCATTTGTATATTTTGCCATCCTTAGTTTTCCTCAATAATGGTTTTCCCGCGACCTTTCCCGGCTCATTTTGAGGGCCATAACTTAGAAAATCCGAGAGACTTAACTCTGTAACTCTTTTCTCGTGTATAGTACCCTATAATGAATGCAATTAGCATTAGTGTTTGTATGGAAACACGCACAGTACCTTAAGCGCTAATAATTTGTCATATATAATATATAGGAGTATTAAGCTAGTATTGTAAGTTAAAGAAGTTAAGTTTATGTTAATGAACTTACGTTCTCCTCGGTTAAGATGTTCTCGTCATGAAAAATGATCGGGCAACCATCTTTAGTCACCTATAGGCCAGGATCATAATTGACATGTTATGTTATTATGAGTAAGTCTCCAAGACGGTTTGAATTTAAGACGAGAAAATGTCATTTTTATAATAAAAAGTGACAATTTATGATGAAAAATCACATTTTATCTGTCTTAATTTCAAACGAAAAAGGTCAGTCTGAATTCAAACGTTTAGATTTCTACAATTAAAATCATGAAAATGAAATCAAATCCGCGTTTCCAAACACTACCTGAACGTCAAATTCGATGAAATCAACATTAAAAGAAGCAGCAGTGTTGAATGAGAGGATGGTATTCTCCTTGACGGCCTTCATCTTAGGATCAGAAGATTGTAAACTATTCATGCCATTTCCTCTATGTCCTATCACCATAAACTTTGTATCCTTGTACCACCTCTTATTTCCGACCTCCACACCTTCAATCTCAAAACTAACATACTAAATTAGCGATACGTACCCATTTACGTAACATTAATCTACTAACGATTTTGCCAAGAACGAAGCTAGATTCAAATTTAACCTAGGGCTGAAATATCAATCTTACCCCATATTTCTAATCATAGTTATTTTTTAAAGTTATATTGCATTTTTCCTCAAAAAAACTCGCTCGGGTAATGGCCAGGTCGGCTTGTGTTTAGTTCCATGATTCCATCTCTAGATTGTTTGCCAAGGCTAAGGAAAGCCACATATAACGATAATAATATTACCTTAGTACCTTAAATGGGTTACACGACCCACCCACGTAGAGTTAGAATGCATGTTAGATCAACAAATAAATACTAACATTGAAATAAAACAATTATATAATCTGAATTTAATTTGGTGTCAGCTAACATGAATACAACCTTGACGGAAAAATGGTGTACCTTAAATGGCTGAGAAGAAGCTTGATTTCTGGTGGTTCTTTTTCCTTTACATGATCATCTTGCATTGTTTCTTCGTTCCAAACCATTAAAATCCGCTTCTTAATCGAAAAAACCTTATAATCGCTTTCAGTTTTCGGTTTCTCCGAATTAAACCCTTCTGCCAACACTTCTTCTTCATCCACCGGATCCAAATTTAGATCAAACACCGCCATTTATTAAATTTATTTATGCTAATAATAAGATGATTATTGTAGTAAATAATAGAGATTAAATTAAAGCTGTATAATAGTTGAGATTGTATTTGGAATTATGAAGGACGAGGGTGATTACTTATATATACTGGTATGAGGTAATTAAATTCGTAATTAAACTGGAATTGGAAATTTGGAAATTGTAAAACTTGGGGATCAAGGATATTTGAATTACAGAGTAATAGTAATAGTAGAAGTAGAATTATTTGGAAAGCCGGTGATGTTTTCTTTCCTAAATTCGTCTCCGGCGACATGTTGTTGCATTTTTCATCTATTTTTCTCCCGCCAACAAGCATTACCGTTATGAATATTTCCCACTCGTTTTCCTCCACATAAACTAAAATTAATAGGGTTGGTCTAGTGTAGACCGCGGCCCAACTAACATGACCCGGGTAATCGGATTCGATAAGGTTGGCCTGAGACTCGAAAGTGACTTGAAAATGTCTGAACTGAATATGACTTGAAACCCAAATTGACATGACACGATCTAGACTGGACCCGAACCTTGATTGACCCAATATTGACCTAACCCGGCCTAAAATCACCCGTCTCCCGCGTAATTGACCCAAACCAATTTGATTTTACAAGCATTATTATTATTTTTTTCCGATAACTTTTTAATGTGTATACGAGGGTAGAAAGGCGGGCTTCATTTGATACTATTTTCCCGATAATTTTTTACCCCATTTAAGTGGAGTTATATATCATTTATGTTGTCTATAGATATCAAACGAGTTGGGCGGGTCAGAACATACAAGTCGGGTACGGTGGGTTCAAATACGGATTATGGGTCGAGTTATTAGGGGCAAAGTGTGGGTCAACAATTAGTATCATATTCAATGTTTAATTTTTAAATTATTAATTCAAATATGTCATATAATAAATATTAATATTTTTACAAAAATTATTTTAGTTTATCTTTGACTCAACGGGTCGACGTGTTTGTGTCGGGTTTCACTTAAATTAACAGGTCATTTCAGGTTCCTTCCATATCGAACGGGTTACTGCTCGAGATTTTCGAGTTTTAACCCTTGAAAAAATGGATGAGGTCAGGTCGGGTCGAAATTTGACAGGCTTATATCTTAGTCATGTCTTAAACTCATAACTTATCATTTAGTTAAAATAATATGGATACGAATTGTACAAATAACCAACTCTAATTTGTTGTATTCTTCCAAAGTCGATTGTCAATATGTTAAAAGTAATGTACATCTTAATTCTTAAGCCATGAATGAATTAATTACGAGAGTGATTGAGTATTTGGGTGTGGGAAACTTGGAATAGAACGGGGCCAAAGTGGAAGATCTAAGAATTTGGTATTCGCCCAAGTAAAGTTACCCTTAGGCCTACATTTACTAATAACTTCCAATGACCCTACTTCCAAGTCCCATAACACAATTAAACCGTGATGATTGACGCATAAATACGCTATGTTGGGATTATTAGGATCAAGGGTGAGCACTCTTCCATACTGCATGCATTGTTCTCCTAATGTACTCGATCTCGTGTGTACAGGGAGAACAACTTTTCTTTCCAAATTCCACCTTTGGCTTTGGTCTCCTCCTATAAGCCTCCAGATGTATAGTGTTGAGCTTCGGTTTCTCAATTGACACGCCCATAGGAATCCATTAGAGCAACAGAACCCGTCCAAAAGTGTATCTTCCTCGGTTGCCTCAATCGGAGGATCTACATCTCCACATACTCTATCACTAAAAGGATCATACACAACAATATTCCTACCTACTTGAAATTGAAGTCTGTTATTATAGGTTATGACGGGTCGAATACTATAGGTACCACCCTCTGTGTACACCTTGCTTCGTGAAATCCAACTCTTAGTCCATTCACCGGTCTCCGATGAAAAGACATCCACATCAAACACAGGGTCCCAATCTTCCGAAGATCCAAATGCACGAACAACCCTAAACCTGCATTAATACAATAGCCACAACAAAGCATTGTTCGTAAGTTAAACTGCAAATAAAGTTGAAAAACAATAACCAAGTGGTGCTAGTTCAGTGGTAGCCGGGTTAAACCTTGGAGCTTGCAGAAATGCAGGAGTTGAGAGGTCCCGGGTTCGACTACCAGCTAGGGCGATTATCACCTGGCCACTGCAGCCCCCGAAGAGGATGGCTTACATGGGTTATAATTAAATGCCATTTTCTGAACTCGGTGATGCTCAGCTTTTCTGGACCCTTCCAACCAACTTGTAAGCCAATAAGACCTTTTGCGAATTCAGGAGTTGATAATAATTGAGTTCCAATGTTTGCATACAGACTTACAACGGATGGCCATTTTGCAAGAAAGCCGACTCAGAATCTCTATCAATAGTTCGTCAACTAGAACCTCGTTAACACTCATATCGACCATTAGTCCTTGAAAAAAAAATGGGAACTTTCTTTATGAAAATGTAATAAAATCCAATAGACATGAACGCAACATCATACAAGTTTTAACAAACCTTGAGGAAGGAAAGATGCAAGCCGATCACAAGGATAGATTAATCGAGGGTAGACGTTGATTTTCTTATACAAGGAGGAGTTTGGGTGATTCAATGTTTTCTTATCTATTTATATACTGTACTATATATACTCCCTCTTACTCTACAAAACTTTCCGTAATAATAATAACGGTAATATTGGCGGGAAACGAATTTAGGAAACAAAGCTTCACCGGCTTTCCAAATAACTATGACTTTGGAATTCAAATATTATCCTTGTTCACCAAGTTTTATAATATCCAAATTTCCAATTCCAGTTTAATTAGGAATTTAATTACCTCATACCATTATATATAAGTAATCACCCTCGTCCTCCATATTTCCGAATACAATCTCAGCTATTATATAGCTTTAACTTAATCTCTTATTAGTAGCATAAACAAAATTTCAATAAATGGTGATGTTCGATCTAAATTTGCCTCCGGTAGATGAAGAAGAAGTTGCTTTGGAAGAAAGGCTTAATTCGGAGAAGCCGAAAACTGAAATTGATTATAAGATTTTTCCAATCAAGAAACGGATTTTGAAGTTTTGGAAACAAGAAACAATGCAAGATGATCTCGTAAAGGAAAAAGAAGAACAAGAAGCCAAGCTTCTTCTCGGCCTTCCACCCAAGAAGCGCTTCTGCGGAATAAAGAGAGACCGTGATGTCGCTTGTGATGATGCTCTTAACGGTAAGCGTCAGAAAGTTGAAAGTGCTGTTTGTTTCAAACCCAAAACGCCACCACTAACAGAGTTCTCTGTTCAGAAGCGTCAGAAAGCGAAAACTGACGTGGCTAACAAGTCTAAACCGCCGCTCAGTAGAAAGTCTGCTGCTGCTTCCTCTTGCCCGAGAATTAAAAACAGTTGTCGATCTTTTGACCCAAGGACGAAGTTAGTTGGACAGTCCTCGGGCAGTTCCTTTGACGCCTCAAAATTACTTCCCGACTATGTAAAGAATAATCCGGAATTCAAAGGTATGACTGAAGTGAAGTTGGTAATTCAAAAGACGCTTAAAATGGCTGATATTCTTAGCCACCAAGATCGGTTGTCAATCCCTTATAAGAAAATTATGACCAATTTTCTGACTGATTCCGAATTTAACTGGCTTGAAATTCAAAGGCCAGGTAACGGAAAAAGGAAGACTGTGGTTGTGGTTAAGGTCATGGGACCTTGCTCGGACAACATTCACAAAATGTCGCTCAGTCGATGGAACTACAAAGGCAGTGGGTATAAATTCGTTATCACAAGTGGCTGGACTAGTTTCTTGAATGAGAACAACCTGAAATTAAACGACTTCATTCAAGTTGTTACGTTTCGGGTCAACAGTCGACGTTGTTTCGTTATCCTGAAGCCGAACACTTCTTCATCCTCCATGACCACATCGGGCCTTAAGCGTTAAAGAAATCGTGTAGAGTTCCATAACTGTATGTCGTCTTATTGATAAAACTGAACTAAATGTTTTAGTTGTGTAATCTAATTGAATGAATTTAACATTAAGATTTTTTATTTAATGGTCTATGTTATTGTCTAAATCTTTCTTATGTTTGGTTTTGATTGCGAAATTCGCACCTTACAGCGTATCAAAGACACCATATCCCAATCATAGGAGATCCAGAAGAAAAAAAAGACATGATTATTCGTAAAATACTCGAGTCGAACACTGGAAGTCTGAGTAAAATTGTCAACATTCATTTCACATTCTTCGAAACGGACTATGAGTAAAATTGACCAACAATAGACTCGAACAAAGATGGCAAGTGGCAACTAACCAGTAATCATGGTTCCAGCCCCTTCATCGGTCAAGATCTCGAGTAATAGTGAGTGTTGAAGCCTACCATCGATTATGCTTGCAGTTCGGACTCCCTGAGCCAATGACCTTATACAGCAATTCACCTTCGGAATCATCCCACCTGCAATTTTTCCCTCTTCTACCATCTTCTTTACCCCAGCAATGTTGATTTGTTTAACTAAACTACCTGAATCATTCTTATCTTCTAAAATTCCAGAAACATCTGTCAACAATATTAGCTTTTCAGCACCCAATGCAGCTGCCAGCTCACCTGCCACGGTGTCTGCATTGATGTTGTAGGATTGGCCCTTGTCGTCAGCTGCCACGGAGGCGATGACGGGGATGTTATTATTCTCCACCAAGGGACGGAGAATAGAGGGGTCCACATTAGCGACCTCGCCAACGAACCCGAGTTCTGCAGCTCTCGGGGACGGGCGAGCCGTGAATAGACGGCCGTCCATGCCACACATGCCAACCGCAGTGGCCCCTGCCTTGTTTATAAGAGAGACTAGATGTTTGTTAACCTTGCCTACAAGAACCATGGTGACTATCTCCATGGTGGATGCATCGGTGACCCGAAGGCCGTTGAGGAAATTGGGTTTAAGGCCAATCTTATCAAGCCAGAAGTTGATTTCGGGACCACCTCCATGGACAAAAACAGGCCGAATACCCACACAAGAAAGAAGTACAAGATCATTAATAACCGATGCTTGAAGAGACTCAGATTTCATGGCAGCTCCACCGTACTTGACAACTATAGTTTTCCCTCTGAACTTTTGCAGGTATGGGAGAGACTCTGAAAGAATATCAACACGACTCTGAGCGGGGCTAAGATCGTCCAATGAAAGGGATGAAGTTATAGTTGACACCAGCCGAGGTGCACATGTTTTGTTAATACGCGGACGTGCATTGTTGAAAGGTGAACAGCAACTAGGATCGTAGCTTGGGCACTTTAATGACTTGTTCGAGACAGAGAGATTATTGATTCCAAGACTTTTTGCTGCCAACATTTTCTGCCTTGTGTTGTCAGTCTCGGTTTAAGCCTATAAAAACAGAATAGAACTTGACATAATAAACGAACTACATAGAGCACTTGTACAAAACAAAAGTTTTGAAAAGCATATCGCCTCGCTCCCCCCTTTAATAAACAAGAGCGCACACGAAACACATACAACGACGACGACATTGCCCTATTAACTCAAGGGCTCCTTGTAAATGGTGGGATAAGAGTGGTTAGAAACCTAAAACCGCAGAACAGAATAATAAATTGCTATCACTAAGATTAAATTTTGGCAATAATTAACAATTTAAGATGCAGAAAGCTAAAACCCTAGAACATATCTATTGAAATTAAATCAACTACTAATGCCTAATTCAGCAAATACCCAATTGAATAAACATCATTGCTGAAATACGAAAAGTAGGAGAATGGAGACATTATAGGGTAAAATCAGAGGCAAGGGTATCAAAATAACTAAACAATCAAATTAAGATTGAATACGAAAAAAAGTTATACCAGAAATTCAATGAATTACCAAAAACTAAATATAAAAACAGAAATTAAACATAAAAATACATACTCCTCCGTCCTAGTCTTTTGTTTACCTATTCCATTTTTGGTGTCTCATTCATTTGTTTACCTTTTCATATTAAGAATGTTTTTAATGGGTAATTTAATCTTCCACCTCCACAATTATTCATTTGTCACCCATTAACAACCATTGTAAATGACCGGAACGGAGAGAATACAAATAACGAGTGAGATGTGGGATGGTGAGTTACCTAATTTGGCAAAATTAACCATAAAAATACATCAACCACAATCTTGATAACAATCCTAATTTACCTTCTTTACCTTTTTCCCTTGTTAAGCAGTAAATTAACCATCCTAAATTTCAACTAAGCCGCGAGTATTAGCTTTGTTTAGTTGTTAAGATCACCGACTACGCCTAATTTTCGACTCCTACTTCTTCTAAACAGCAATGTTAGTCACAAGCAAAGCAAATGCCAGTTATGAGCAATTTCAATTTCAAAATGAGGGTTTTTACCAAAATCAATCCCCAATAATTACATAAAAAAAAGCTCTAATTCAATCTCCAATTAATTACATACCAAAAGAAACTCAAAATCAACCCTTAATTAATTACAAACAAAAAATAAGTCGAAAATTAGGGTTCTTACCTGCTGAGATTGTTGATGGTCGAAAATAAGGGCGTAGCTTGTAGTCGGTGTTCGAAAGGTGGAACTTCCAAGGGTGTGAACTGTGAAGTGAAATCTGTAAAATAAGCGCGGTAAAATGAGAAAATTAGGGTTCTTAACAACTAGTCTCTCGGATATATCCGTTAAGGTCAAAACGGATCAAATATGTTAAATAAGTCAAAAGAGAAATGCTTGGAAAATAGATATTTGTCTCACCTTTAAAATAAATATTACTTGACTGTCTTAAATGAGAATTTGTGCTGAAGTAAAAAAAAAACGCAAAGTTAAAGTCTTTCTAAGATTTCAATGGGAGTTTCATTAAAGTTTAATCTTCGATTTTTTCTTCTTGTTCAAGGCTGATCTCTACGATTTTGGTATGTAGGTTTTGTGTCGCTGTGCTCATTTGTTTCTTCGAATTATTATTTGTGTTAGCGTTTTCGTTTGTGCTAGTGTTTATTTATTTTTAGGGTCATTATTTTATGTTGTTTGAATTGTGATTATTGTTAGTTGTGTTTCTTTTGGATTACGTATGGAAAGAGGAAGTTGTAGTAAGGGGAAAGGGGTGATGGGGGAGAGTGAGGGCGATGGTGGAGCGGTGTTCGATTGGGATGTTGGTGGGGAGGAGAAGTAGGAGGTTAAGGCGGAGCTTATTATTGTTGGGAAAATATGGGCGTCGAAGATGATTAATGTGCGCGTTGATACGATGTTAAGGTTGTGGAATCCGAAGGGCAAAGTGATAGAAAACGTTTTGGATGTTAGGGAGAAGATGTTTATCTTTTGGTTTGAGGATGAACGGAATAAAATAAGGGTTAGTTATTGAAGGGCAGTCGTGGCATTTTGATAAGTTCACATGGTGTTTCAACGAACCTAAATACATAAGGGAAGATGACGGATACTTCGCTATATCATCTTCCTATCTGGGCACGCATATATGACCTTCCTCTCAAAGTGATAGTGGCCGAGTTTCACCTTTCGTCGGACGGAAACGTTGTCGCCTTTCGGACCCGTATTCGCCTCATAACCCAGGAGTAAACCTTGGGCTCTGATAGCATGTTAGTTTCGTACATGGCTTGGGCCGCGACCATCGAGGAGGAGATAATGTCCACTTTACAAGTTCAAAAATATTCCATCCCAAAATCAATTAATAATGAGTAAAATAGCTTTTTATCTTGTAAAATAAATTACACTTATCTCTTATATGTGATTCTTCACCACAAGCCATCCACGGCCACATAATTGTCAATTTGTCATACATAGTAACACTAGCACATGACTTGGTGGTGTGTTGTTCCTAAACTCATAAGGAGTATGAATTAGAATTAATTTATAATTACTACATTGTCTCATTTAGCCAAAATACCATTAACAAATCAGAAGAAAACAAACCACAAATGCCAAAAAGGGCACACATTGTGACACACATAAAGGTGTTCTAGTCAATGTAGGACTCTTCTCCCCAAACGTTATTATATTTTCTTACTTGTCCTACAAAACAAGGACCATCTCATTCAATACAAATCAATACCAAATTTATTTTGATATATTTAAAACACAAATTCTCATTGAAGACATGACATATCCGTCACAAGTTGAAGACGGATACCATTTTACCTCACAATGTACCCACTTTTTCTCTCTCTGCAACACTATTCATGTGGTCCCCTTTTTCCACTAACCCATTTTGTTACCATTTTATCTCACAAAATATCCGTCACAAATGGTAACCCGTCACAAATAAGAATTTGTGATTTAAAAAATCCACAAATTCACACCCTAAGCCCCCATTCTTTTTCTCAAATTAATTATTACGTTAAATCTCTCTTGTCACCGTCACAATAAGTTTGTGACATTTAACAACCCCTCTTCCATTTACTTTCCTACTTAGGCCCTGTTCTTTTGGACTGAAACTAATTTGATCTGAATCGAATCAACTTATAGAATCCGAATCGAATCGAATCGAACTTATAGAATCTGAACTCAATCAATCAACTTATAGGATCTCGAATCGAATCAATCAACTTATAGGATCTCGAATCAATCGAATCAACTTATAGGATCTGAAGTGAACTTAAATTAAGTGAGGTATATGATCTGAATCAACTTAGGCCCTTTCTTTTGGACCAAATTGTCTCAATCAATCAAATCAACTTAATGGAGCTGAATCAATCAATCAACTTAATGGAATCAATCAATCAATCAATCGATCCAATCAATCAATCAATCAATCAACTAAAATAATAATAAAAAGATTATATTATTATTATTATTATTATTATTATTATTATTATTATTATTATTATTATTATTATTAATAATAAATATTATTATAATATTATTCATTAATAATAATAATATATTAATATAATCTAATAATAATAATCTAATAAGATATATAAAAAATAAATTATTAATATAATAATAAATAAAGTAATAATAATAATATATTAGTAATATAAATGATAACATTATTAATAATAATATAATATATTAATAATAATAATAACTAAAAAATAAATAATAATAATAATAATAATAATAATAATAATAACTTATTAACATAATAATATTAAATATAATAATAATAATAATAATAATAATAAATATGTGATTAATAATATTAATAATGAGTATATTAATAAAATAATAAATATTAAATATTAACTTATTAATATAATAATAATAAATATAATAATAATAATAAATATGTTATGAATAATATTAATAATAAAGATATTAATAAAATAATAAATATAATAAAAATAATAAAAATAATAAATGTATTAAATATAAATATAATAATATAAACAATACGAATTAATTATTAATAAATATAATAGTAATATAATAAATATAATAATAATAATAATAATAATAATAATAATAATAATAGTAAATACATTAATATAAAAATAATAATAAGAATATCAATAAGAATAATAATAGTAATGTTGAAATAAATCGAATCAATCAATCAATCAATCAATCGATCTGAATCGAATCAATCAATCAATTGAGCCAATCAATCAATCAAATCAAGGAGTCAATCAATCAATCAATCGATTAGAATCGAAATTAAGTCCAAAAGAACAGGCCTTATAGGATCTCGAATCGAACTTATAAGATCTCAATCAATCAACTTATAGGATCTCGAATCGAATCAACTTATATGATCCAATCAACTTAAATTAAGTGACTTTAAATCCAAAAGAACAAGGCCTTATAACTTATAAGAGGTCACAAGCTTCATATAAAAATTTGTGTTACACAAAACAGTTTTGAAATATCCTATTATAAAACAAAAAAAACAACTTTTATAGAGTATTAAATATATATTTTTATAAAAATTGATCGTTTTACGATATGAGACAGTCTTATTCAATAATGTGTTATATTTTCTCACTTGTCCTATAAAACAAGGAACCTCTCATTCAATACAAATCAATACCAAATCTCTTCTTCCATTTAAAAATCCACAAATTCACTTCAAATTCTCAAACTTTTGCTCTAGATTCTCCTCTCAAAAACACACCCTAAAAAGTCCATTCTCAACCTTATTTTTCATCCACTTCTTCCTCTTTGAAGAATATGATGCTACTACTCCCATCTTTATTATAAAAATGCTCACATCTTGAGTAACAATTAATGTATTAACCCAAGTGACCTATAACCAAAATTTAAAAACTCCGCTTGGAGTTTTGCTACCCCAAACTTGAAATCCTAGATCCGCCCCTGGTCGACAAATACGAAGGTAGAAATGAAGTTGCCTATAGGGTTTAGGTTTCGTCCAACTGATGAAGAGTTAGTGGTTCACTACTTGAAGCGTAAGGCTATGTCTCTTCCTCTCCCTGCCTCAGTTATTCCTGAACTTCATGCCGTTAACTTTGACCCTTGGTCTTTACCTGGTATGCTCACTTTTTTTTTTACCTCTTCCCAATAATTTTACAATTGTTTTTCTAATATGTAATTCAATGCTAGTTTATTGTAATTCAATGGTTTCATGCCAGTGTATAATTCAATGCTAGTAGTCTGTACAGTCATTGAGTTACTACAAGTGTACTACAGTCTACCTGTAAACGGTTCATTTGATATTCTATAGTGTACCCTCGAGTTTTTCGGTTTTCTATAGTGTACCCTTATATTTTTGAAATTATATGGTGTACCTCTGAACTCTATACATTGGTCTATACCATGGCCTTATTTTATTGTCTTTGATATGTTATTTTCTTAATTGATCTATTAAATCATTTATTTATCATTCCAATTACTCGATAACCTACTCATTTACTTATTAACTCGCCAAATTACCCATTAACGCACCAAATCGTATACGAATCTAAATAAAAATTCATAAAACTCCATTATCATTTCATGAATCATAACTAAGGTTTTTAATAGTAATTTATGCTTACGAAAAGTGATTTGTGATACTTTTCAGTTAGGATGGTGATAGAACACTAACGAGTCAGAATAAAGGTCAAAAAATAATTGTTTGATATTGATAAAGTTAATGGAGAGTTAAAGGATCTCATGATAGAGAAATAAGTAAGAACTTTAGGGGTACAATGTAGAATATAAAAATTGTAAGGGTAGAACATAGAAAACCGAAAAACTCAAGGTACACCGTAGAATATCCCAAACTTAATTTATTGTTACCTATTAACGAATGAATTTTTATTAAAAAAAAGGCCACGACATTTTTTTTAAACCGTCTTATTTTGAAATTTGTATTAAACAATATTTATTGTAAATTGATTGGTGGTTATCTCTACGGGTGAGAGCATTCACATGGGTTTAGATAAAACATATCTTACATTGTGACAGTTCTTTTATATAAAAAAAAAAGTTCATTTATTGCGGTTAATAAATGACTTTTTTTAATACCGTGCACACAGTAATTACTGAAAAACAATGAAAATCCCATGAAATTGAGAAATACAAAATTTAATGTTAGCCAAGTTAACTGGTAAAGTAACGAGGGGTGATGTTCATGATCTAGGTTCAAATCCGTCAACATCATATTCACCGTTGTAGCTTCCTGTACACCAGTACGTGTAAAGTTGCCTTTTTAATTGCACGATGTTGATTAAAATCTAAGTTTAACGACTTTTGAGCTCAACAAATGCTAATGTGATGTAATTGTTGTATAATAAAGACTAATTATAATGTGTGAAGTTAAAGAAATGTTTTTTTTTTTGGAATGGTGCACAGGTGATTTGAAAGAGAAAAGGTATTACTTTATGAAAAGAAAAGGGAACAAATTCAGCAAAGTAATGTCCACTTCTTTTGGATTTTGGAAGGTTAATAATGGTAAGGTCAAGCACATCTTTTCCCCAGGAGCCCAAAACGACGTCGTAGGGATCAGGAAGACTTGGACATTTCACTTAGCTAAGAGTAGTAAAAGCCAAGTTCGTGGGCATTCGTCTAAAACTCGTTGGGTTATGCATGAATTTCAACTCATCGACTTTACTAAGGTAATTCGATCACTCTTTTATGTAATCTTTCTCGTACGATGACAATCTCATCTTAGTTTTTCTCTTCATAGGCATTCCTCTAAAATAGCATATTTTCAATATCCTCGATTGAAAGAAGAGAAATGAACCTGAATATAATGCTGATTCAGCAAGGTTTAACTCTTTCACAATTGATAAAAAGGGATATTTAGTATTGAACCCATTCGTTTATTGTAAAGGACAACGGACAATTTATTTTGTACCAAATCATAAGTATTTCATTGATTCATAATAATAAACACCAAAAAAATAAAAAAAAATAAACATCGACAGTAATTGATAAGAAAAATCCAGATTAATGCTATTTTTGTGCTCAATTGTGTTGTCGGACACTAAAACACGCGTTTTTTCCAAGTGAAAGTGGACGTTGCTTCCAATTTTAAGCACCATGTCTTCAATATACTCCCTCTGTCCCGGTCATTTGTTGTCCTTTTCTATTTTGGGGTGTCTCAGTCATTTGTTGTCCTTTCTATTTTAAGAATGAATTTGATGAGTAATTTGATCATCTCCATTCAATTTGTTCCACATGTCATTTAGTTATTGACATATTCCTCTTTCCTTGGTCTTTGTGCCAAAACGAAAGGACAACAATTGACCGGGACGGAGGGAGTAATTAAATTAAATTAAATCGCAAACAATTAGAAAATTATGAAAGACTAATTGTAACTTGATTTTCAGAATGAAACATATCAAGACGGAGATTGGATTGTATGCCGGATTTTTCAAAGGAAAATGAAGCATAAGAAAAATGAGACGACAGCACAAAAATGCACTAGTCGTGACATCCAAAAAGTGGAAGGTGGTAAAATGGGAGACGAGAGTGCTCCAAATACGTATGATTTTGAGGTGAACAATTTTGGGTTGGGACCTCCACAACCAACCTCGCCTTGCTCAACTACTGACTGATACATGATGGAACTGAAGAATCGCTACTGACTGACTGTTCCGAATCGATTGGGTCCGGGGCACAATTCCAGGAGGAATGAACCCAACACAATCCTTTTTTTTGCTGTTATTCAAGGCTCTGCTTGTTATTGATCTTGATGAGATTCCCTTTGTTGCTAAATTTATCGATTATGATCAAATTAATCAGCTACTGTTCCCTCCTAATTAATTCAACAATCTTACATTCTGTTTTTGTGTTTTTAGTGCCAATTTGTCTCGTACCGGAAATGTCTCGTCTAGTGATTAAAGTAAAGAATTACCGGACAACAGATTGCTTGTTTGAATCTTAATATAAGACCAACTTATTTAATTACAAGTTTGTGACCGGTGAAATTCACGGGTTTATCTATTTTAGTATTTTTATTTTAATCGTATTTGTTGTAATAGAAACAAGAAAAAACAAATAAAAAAACAATAACGCACAGATTTAATACTCTATAAGATCTAATACAGAATGACCTAATAAGGTCCAAGACAGACCTAGCCCAATAACAGATACGGATACCGTTTTAAGTTTCGGACCCCCGCATAGTCGTTCGAAACGGCGACTAACAGAATTAAGGCACAAACTCAACAGTATTGTTAATATTTATTCGAATAATTTGTTGATCTATTTAAAAATATATAGTCTTGATATACATAAAACTTAGTTAGTTATTAATACCTTATCTCTTTGACATCATATTTTTTTTAATCAAATTGTTCAAGTGACAACGTGGTGGCTACTAACTTTGAGAAACGTGATAACGACCCAAATTATTTGCAGTCCCCTCCATCAACCCTCTCATGAAAATATCTTTAATGTCTTTTCATCACGTGCACGTTTCAAATATTGTTTACATCTGGAAAACATTTATTATACCGATCCAAAAATATTAGATACGATTCAAACGGTATCCCTCCATATATTCCGAGTTAAGTTTTCATTTCAATTACTCAATTGTTGCCATATACAAACAAAATTAGTATTAAGGACTAAAATATTTTATTTCCGCTTTGAAAAAAAACACATCAACTTAAAAACATACGGAGTAGAATTTAGAAACCATATTATCTAATATTTACCTGAAGGTCCACTTCGTTTCCTTTTAGTACATGCCTTGTTAATAGTTCATACGAAATGAAAAAGAAAAATATATGTTAACACTAATAGAAAAATACAAATTCAAATAGGTTAATCGGGAAAGCATAATAGTAAAATTACACAATAGTATACATTTAATAAAAAATTTAAAGAAAAATATTATAAGATCTCTATTTTGAGATAAAAAAATCGCCTAATAATGGTTAAAAACTATCAACCACCTAAAAAAAGTGTACAGTATATATTTGATAGAATAAAAATAAGACAAAGAGTAGGAGTTGGAGAAAACTTAAATTAGATGATGAAATGACATAAATGATTAATTATTATCATAATGGTTCAAAAAGTAAATTATGGAATTTTAAAGGTTTTTTTCAATTATTTACAATTTTTTTTGCTATTAATTATGAGGTTAAGTTTTGAATGTGAAATTGAAATTTCTTTTCAGGTATATTAAGAGCAAATGCAATGAGAGTTTTTATTCTTGAGTTTGTCAGTAAGAACTTCAAAAAATAAAGTTCTTCCCATTGTGAATAACATTGGGTTTGTCAAAATAAAAACTTGGTTCATATTTTAGAACCAACTTCTTTGTTAGTTTCCAAACAATTAAATAGATTGATGGAGATAAGATAATTAATAGTGAGTCCTAATTAAGAATTAAGAAAAAGTTCTTCCATTGTGGTGTAAAGTTCTTGTAAAGTTCTTGAACTTAGTAATTAGTAAAAAATGACTTGAGAATAGGAAAAACTTTATGTGAAGTTTTCCATTGCAGTTGCTCTAATATGCTAGTAATGCCACGGGGATTAAATTATTGCCACGTCACAATAAATTTTCGTTATGTCACATTTATTTTGCCATGTCACATTAATTAGGTGTTTTAAGTTACCCTTTTAATTATATTGTATAGATTGAAATTTCTTTTCATGTATATTAATATGGTAGTAATGTCACGTGGATTAAATTATTGCCACGTCACAATAAATTGTTGTCATACCACATTTATTTTGTCATGTCACATAATTAGGTGTTTTAAATCACCCTTTTAATTATATTATATAGAAGATATAGATTATATATATCCATCTATTTAACCCACTAAGTTATTTAAACTACTTTTAATTCTCACATATCAGATCTTATGATCAATGTTATTACATTTAAATCGTCTCATACGAAAGTTTGTGTATAGGGTTTGCACAAAATACTTGATACCTACGAAGTATTTTGTTCTTATTTTACCCTCACTTGAATTTCTGTTTCTTGCAACCAAAAATGACTATTTTATTCTTTGTCGGAACTTGGAAGGTTTCGATCTAAGGTAGGATATACATTACATTTTTTTAGGTTAACGAGGAAATCTGCAACCGCTACCGTTGGTGTGCACTGGATTTGTGGCCAAATTAAGTAGAACAACTATACAAGTCATTTAACCCTGGTTAGACCTGGACACAAGTGCGAACGGTCAACCGATTCAAGAATCTTCAAACCCGCCCAACTCGCTTCCCCAAATAGGTCGGTCTCGGATAGTGAACGATGTAGTCCGGCAAAACCAACCCTTCATGTCTAGCTGGTCGTATTAGGGTCATCACACACCCAGCATGCACACTCCCAAGCCATGACACTTGGTAGTGTTGGCTCTGGCTCACTCCCTACCAACCCGCACCAGCATGCCCGATGTCCAACTCCTACTGCTGATGAGCCCGATGTCCACCTTCTACTGCCGATGAGTAACAAATGGGCACATTATGCTCCCTTCATTTATATAAGTTTTATATATTTGTTTAATATTTGAAGTATATTTTAATTAATTAAATATATGAAATTCATTTGATCGGAAGGATTTAACCCATCACTGAGAAAACATTGAATTTAATAACCTACTCTGTATTTGTACTACGCTAAAAAAGAAGTGAAGTGACCAAGCAAAACCGTCGGTTGGCATCCGAATCTAACCTAACCTGATTAGGTTCGCATGCGGTGCATGGACGCATGTTTTTTCTCCTTCCCAAAATCCCAGCTACTAATGCTAAAAGAGAAAGAGTACATATATTTACATACATAAAATAAGATACAAGGTCGTCGTTATCTAATAATGTTCAATGATGATTTTCTTTTCGGCTTATAAGAGCTAATTTTTGAACTGATAGATTGAACTGAATAGAGCTGAGCTGAAATTAAGCTATAAACAACAAGCCATATTTCGTGTAGTAAACTTATTATACACCGAAAGTTATGACGATCCTATTTAAGCATTTGTGGTATATTATTTCATTCTAAAGTTTCAACTAATCTTATATTCTTATATATCACGCATAATTGTTTTCGGTTAATACGCTATCTTATTGACTTATTTAAGCATTTGTCGCACTGTATCGCGGATGAGAATTGAACCCTTCTATCACTTAAGATAACTCTTGTTCTCAACGCCATTGATAACATATAAAGACTTGTAAATTAAACACTTGCGAGTTAGGATATACTCTGTATAGCTCTACAACTACATGTCTACATGTGTTTAGTATGTACATACATACGTACATATTTACAACATGATATGATTTGACTGAAAATCAAAGCAAAATTAGTGGAAGACGATATGAAAATGTCATGCTTTTAAATAATAATGAACTACTCCACAAAAACTACATCGTACTGGTATTTATTTGGATGAACAAACATAAAATCTCCTTGTTTTGCGACAAGAGTGACCCATTATGTATGTTACATATGAAAAATAATTATGATTGTTTTAAACACAATTTACACAACTTTACATTTTTCACTTTCAAAAGAGATAACTTGTGTAACTTATAAGCAATCTTATTTACTTTCATTATTCTCCATCTCTTTTCATCAGTTACTTGTTTTCTAAACCTAATTTTAGAGAGCACTACTACTGTTGTTTTGCTAAAAGTATAAATTTTTGTGTCTTGTTTATGTATTAATAATGTTGTTTACGATTCAAGTCAATTAAGAACATGCATGCATAATTAGGTTTTTTTTTTGGGGTCTAACGAAACGCATTTACTCGCATTACAATAGAGGGGAGGGGGAATTCGAACATGAGACCTATTATCCACAATACCTCCGTCTTAACCACTAGACATAATTAGATGATAAGGAACAAGGATGATCAAATATATACTCTTTTCATCGAAGTCATTTAAATAAATGACAAATGGTGTATACTAGATCGAGTTTAAATTATTTAAGATAAAAATGTCAATCTCACTAAGGCTCTCTTCTTTCTGGCTGAACTAAATAGAGCTAAACTGAATAAAACTGAAAGAACAAGGCCAGATTCTCTTTGATTGAATAAAATTGAAATGGCCCACTGAACTGGTGACAGAGCCAAAGGTGTTACGTTAGCAGGGACGTTCACCTCCTCGAACAATGAAAATATTGAAAACTTTTAGTCAAAATTTCTGAAACTATTTCGAGTTTATGTTACCATGTTCGCATCCCCTCCCTTTAATTTCTTTAGCCTCTGAACCGTAAATCCTGACTCCATCACTACTCGATACGTTACTTATTATCTAGTGACACTTAATTTGAAAACAATCTATCTATGCGTGCAACGCCGCGTTAATTTGACCTTTGGGACTCGTAAAAGCATTAGAATAATGTCGTCGTTGTTGCAACAGTTGCGTTAAGCGTCTATAGTCTAAAATTGCTAGCTCAGTATCTATCTTGTGCATTCGTTTTCCAAAAAAGGCGAATGATTTTCAAAGTAGTAAAAAGGGAATATTGAAAGTGAAATAATAATTATGAAAAAGGAACTTTGCTCTCAAAAGAGAAGCATCCGAAGAGAAAAAGATGCATATTATCTCAATAGAATTGTATGCTAAAAAGGGACGATTTATACCTTGCGGGTGAAGTACACAAGTAGAATATGCAAATTTAGAATTGTAATCGAATGTGAATAATATGAACATAAATTCGATGTTAAGTAGTTTAAGAAAAGAATATTGTGAGACAATTGCTGCACAACAACTAAAACATACTCCTTCGGTCCCGGTCAATTATTGTCCTTTGATTTTGGCATAATTCAAAGACCAAGAAAAGAGGAGAGAGCCAATTATAAGATGACAAATAGATCAAATTTAGTGTGAAAAATCAAACTGTTCATCAAAGGCAATCATAAATAGAAAGGATAACAATTGACTGAGACACCCAAAAATAAAATAAGACAATAAAAGACCAGAACGGGGCGAGTACTCCGTATGACATTCGACATTCACCTGCAATCATACATATGGAGGCATAGTAGGTTTTTAGATTTCACAAATAATAACAAAATAAAGAGAGAAATGATCGAGTCTATTTTATAAGTCCGAATGAGATTTCGTTTATTAAAAAATCAATGGGTGGATGATTCCTTGGTTCGTGACTCAGTGTAGCTGTAGCGATTTTTTTTTTTTTCATTTCTACCTTTTTTTAGGGTTGACGAGGTCCGAGTCTTGAAGGAATAGCCTCAAGCCATATAATCAATTTCCTAAGATTGCTCTTTGCGAGGTTTGAACTCACCTAAGTTTAACCACCGCCCTTCAACCTTGCACCCTTGCAGAATTATAGGTAGTGGCGGATTTAGGGGGGTTAGCAGGGGGGCTTGCCCCCGCTGAACAATGAAAAGTCCAAAAGTTTTAGTACAATTTTTCAATTTTTTTTCGAGTTTGCCTTATTATATTACTTGTTCGTCTCCGCTGAATTTTTTAGGTCCAGTTTTTTTTAGGTCCAGTTTCTATCCTCCTATTATTTTGAATCTTCACTAGTTTAGACCCCGTGCATTATATGCACGGTATTTAAAGTTTAACATTTTTATAGCATTATTTATATAATATTGATACCTTATGTTTACATTTGTCATCATTGTATTTTGCTTGGATAAATAAAAGCTAAAACTGAAGATTATTTAAGATAATTGAGTAATAAGTTGAAATATATTCTAATGAAAATTTTTTATAGCATAACTAATGAGTTTCAAGTTATATTTTTTTTCAATTTTTTTTGTCACGAAAGTAATAACAACTACCATTTTATACAGGGTCAACTCATATCTAATAATACGATCAATAAAAGATTTAGTAATTTATAATTTTATATAAAAATTTTTTATATTAGTTAAAATAATATAGTTTAGAGTTTAGTGAAAATAATCTAATTTGATGAAAAGATTAATTTTAATGAAAATGTAATAGATGAATTAAATTGTAATGGTTAGTTTTCTTATTTAGTAAATGTACATAATTATCATTAGTTTTCTTTTTTGAGAATATGCCTTTTGGCGGGAAAATAATTGAGTTCATCTATTCATTTAGTAAATAGGGGATTCTGTCCGATTTTGAACTAATACTCACCCCTAATTTTACTTGAGTTTTCATTATGAGTGAAATGGGCCAAGACGCATGAGGCGCCAAACGTTGGGTCCACACCCATCTCAGCCCAAAATATAGCTCAAGATTTAGAGGCCCAATAGAACATTGAAAATATGGACCGGACCAGCTAAGTGATGAAATTCTCCACGTTATTGTTGTTAGATAAAGATTTAACATCATTTTTTGAGATCGGAGCTAAAGGGAACTATGCGAGACCAAGCAACGCCCCCAACATCTTGTTGAGCTAACTTGAACAACTGACTCGACACGTTCGAGAGATTGAAGCGGACTAGTTGCTGTGTTTCGTTGTCGTTTTGCTTGTAGTTTAGCTTCTTTTATTTGGGGTTTCCCCGCTTTGCATCACAAAAAAAAACACTACCTTTATCTTTTAACACTATCTTACATTATTTGCACAATTATTTTCAATGATTAATATTTATATGTCAAATGAAGAGATAATAAGACATAAGGTGAGACGTAAAAATTGAACAGAGAATTCGAACTAGGGCTGTTATTGAGACGAGACAGCTCGCGAGCAACTCGAGCTCGGCTCGGTCAAAGCTCGGCTCGTGTGAGCTCGGCTCGGGCTCTGGCACGGCTCGAGAGCTTAACGAGTCAAGTCGAACAAACGTTGACTCGGCTCGAAAAGCTTGTAAGCGGCTCGAACTTGTGTAATTAGATGAGATATTACTCATATTTTATAAAAATATTTTGTCATGATTATATATTTGTATCACACATATAAAAAATGTCTTATTGATTTTCCAATATGTGTATATAAAACTCTCGAGCCTTGTTATTGAACATATCGAGAGAGAAAAACGACAATTCAACAATTATTTATAGATTCGAGTTGAGCTTGAGTTTGGCTCGAGCTCGCATTAAAGCTCGCAAGCTTGATAACGAGCACAATTTTCTCAAGCTCGGGTAAGCTCGAGATCGGCTCGAACTCGAGTTTTACTTTATGAGCACAAGCCGAGCAAGGCCAAGCTCGGGCTCGGCTCGGCTCGTTAACCCCCTAATTCGAACTCCCATTTTTTGTTAGTAAATGATAAAAAATTTGTCAAGTATTATGCATATTTAAAAATAGATTCAAATTGCTAGCAGGGTAACTAACTCAACTCTGTTTATATTTATGCATAAGCCCTTTAAGCTACGTATCAACATTACACCATAATCCATTAAATTACCAACTATAGTTGGTTATTATCAACCTAAATTTGGCAAAAATAAAATAAATAAAGGCAAACTTCCCTCAAATTGTCAAATGTCACATTTCCTTCCTTGTCACCAATTTTAAACCTTACTAATTTTCAAAAATTACTTTATAATAAATCCCAAATAATTTAATTATAATAATAATAATTATGGGTTGTGCTACTTCAAAGGTAGCATTACAAGGAGCTGCTCCAAGCAAGGATACAATTCAACACAAGTTTTGGCCTCTACGACCTTCAAGTTGTAGTAAAATGGAGGATATTTCGATTAATATGAAAAAGCGCGAAGATGACACAATGTTGATAATAGGACGCGAGTCTAGTTTTTCTGAACAGAACCTTCTTGGACACGATAGTGACAAAAATGAGACGAGCGATCAATGTACGCGACTTAGTGTGTCGAGTAGTCCTATGCCTAAGAAAATTGGCTCAAATGAGTTGGTTTTATCAAGACAAATGGAAATGAAGGAGGAATTGAAAAGAGAAACCCGACAAGAGGCGAAAGACCAAGTGTTACATGACCTTAAAAAGCCAAGAGAAGTAGATGATGTTAAAAGGCTTACGAGTTTTTCTCCGTCACTAAGCTTCAAGGTGTACGTGATTAAACTTAATGGTGACGAAAAAATTGATGGTACTTTTCTAATTCTCGTTTCTTAAATTTATATGGTGTTTTGATGGCACACATTGAAAAAACCGCGTAGGTTTTTTATTATTAACTAGTTTTGGAGCCAGTGAAAATCACGGGATCATTAATAATTTATTATTTTAGGTATTTAATATGTGCATAGTTTATCTGGAGTACTCCCTCCATCTCGAATCTCGATTATTTGTTCAACTTTAATTTAAACAGCTCACGAAAAAAGAGAAAAGGGTAACAAATGAATTTAACGGATTTAATAATATTACAAAAAAAAAAAATATTTTGAGTTACATTAAAACAGAACTCTAATTTAAACCGCTCACGAAAAAAAGAGAAAAGTGTAACAAACTTAAAAACTTTATTTAAACCGCTCACGAAGAAGAGAAAAAAAAAGTGTTTTTTTTATTTTTTATTTTTTGTGGGCATCCGACCGTTATATCTAATCATATTGCCACAACTTGACTCCGTTGCTAGTCTTAAAATCAAATTATAATATGGATATTTTTTTTGATAAGGCGATCAATAATTTACGGTATTAAAATTCACCTTGATCAATGTGTCATTATTGTTAAAATATTAACCAAATTTAAATTTCCAACTTATAATATAACAAAAAGTTAAAATCAAGTAAAAATGAGCAATGACTTCCCAATCTACAAAGTAAAAATCATGTTAAAATTCACTTTACTATTTTGCTTCAATTGAGGTTTTGTTTTAGTATTTTTTTTTGTATACCGTGTAACCCATTCTTCAAAGGAGAATGATCTATTTTCCTATTCATATTTATTTTTGTTGCATATGTGAAATCTTATTACTATTGGTATTTTTATTTACTTTATTTGGCTTTTTACAGACAAAGACCAACTAATATTGTTCCAATAAAATTAAATGTCATCTAATATGAAATAAGAAAGCCGACATTTTCCCCTTGGACTCAAACACTCTCTAGTTTGCTTTATCCTCTTTTTTATTATTGCACGGAAAGACGTAATATTCATAGCCAATATACAATATTGAATAAAAGAACTAAACTTGTATCCGACTCAAACTAAGTGTGACGAATCAGTCATAAATATATATGGATCGCTTACATGTTTTTCGGTCCAAAAGAATACAATATTTTTTGTATGAGACGGTCTTATTGTGTTAACACATAACTCCTTTATTAGCAACAAATGAATAAATTTATTTACAAAATGGACCGTCTTACGTGTGACACCGTCTTATTTTATAATTTGTGAAAAGAATAAGAAAATACAATCATTAAAAGTCTAGTACATGTACCCAAAAATCACTAAAAGACCGTGAAAAGGAAAATTGAAGAATAAAATCATACTTTCCCTAACAAAAAAAAGAATAAAATGGTACTCGTACTATCTAACAATGTGGCATTGATCAATAAATCACTTGCTTGATCTTCATCCGCCTTTGCATTCCTATAATTATAAACCTATTAAGAAAATAACAATAACAACAACATTAACAACAAACTAAGAAAATTAATCATATAGAATAATACGAACACTAATAAGTATCAAATAAAAATAAAGTTCTATAGAGTGATATGTAAATGAGAGGTGGTGATTGTTGAGACTCATGAGAGATTGAGTATGAAGATAAAAATGAATCAATGTTACTATTTATAACCGGCAAACAAACAACTAAATTATTGTTATTAGGTCAAGTGAGGAGGGGAAAGGGTGAAGAAAAACAAAGGGTTTAAATAATTTATAAAAGTAATGACTCCTTTATTGTAGAGTATTTATGTATTTCTTAAATATTATAATTATTATAACAATTAAATTGTAGAGATAAATTGCACATTTGCTTTTTTTTATTACTTTTGTTTTGTTTATGATAGATTACTACACATGCTTGGAGTCTTTTGGTTTTACCTTTATATTGAGTTAACACTTACAAGTTACAAGTGCATAATTGTTTAGTCTCTTGGCCTTTCACCTGCTTCATTTCCAAGTGGTACAAAGTTTCAATTGATTGTAATCAACGTAAAAGATAAGAAATGACTTAGGGCTTTGATTTGTGTTCAGGTGATGACGTGGGTTTTTAAGTGTGCAAGGTGGCATTTTGTAATCCGATGTGGCATTGTCTACGTGGCTTTTAATTGCCATTTTATCTTAGCCTTTTAATAAGGTTTTATAGATTTCTGATTCCAGATTGCCCTACGTTCAATTTGGCAAATTGTTATTCATTATCTTGATTTAGCTTACATGATAAACGACCCTAATTTTGAAATATAAACTTATAAAGTTCCTTGATAATAAATGTGTTATTTTTTTGTTAATTCTTTGGAGGTGGCATCGAGAAGGAACCTAAGTTGGAAAAAATTATGGAAAATGAAGAGCATAAATTAGAACAAAGCAATCTTCAACAATCCCACGACAATGAATCCACATCTTCTAGTCAATCGAGCACGGTACAACCAATGCCTCATACTGTTTATGTATATACCTTAAATATATACATTTCTTTTATTTCCGCGGATAAAAAAGTCGTAAATTTAATCAAATCCTCAAGTTTAAGTATTACAAATGTCTCGAGAGTAAAATGTGTAATCAAGTCCTTTTTGCCTCTTATAGCCTTTGCAACCGGCTATGTTTATGGACTCAATCAAATAGAAACGATATTATGATTTTGAGTAATATATAGTACTCCGTATATACTTGTAAGATCTTATTAACAGAGTTTAATGAATGTGTGTTTTCTTGACAGGGAGGAAGAACCAAACTACTCAAGAAGACAACAATAGGGGATAAGTTTAGAAGAGTTGCACCCAAGAGTAACATTATACCTATCAGACTTATTTTTAAAGCAGGCGGTTTATACAACACTAATAAATTTAAATCGCTCTCTAAAAATGAAACTAAGCTTACTGATGTAAGTAATTGACCTAATCAACATCGATCAATAGAAAAGAAAATTAAAAAAGGCATAAGAGTTGGTTATTGTAATTTTAACTTTGAAGTTCAAAGTCATGTGGAAAGAATTGTATATATTTTGATGAAATGAAATGAGGAATTGTATATTTTGTCTTAGTAACGCATGTTAGAACAAGTCCAATAGTAAGCGGATACCTTCTAGCTTGACAAATCCACATCATATACTAAACTACAATCATTTTAAGCAACTAAACTATTCCAATGGTTTAGCTACCATTTATATTAGCTTGACATGAATCATAAATTCCAATAAATCAAAAATTAAAAATAAATCAAACCTAATTTATGGAACTAATTTTCCTATTGGTTGTTTTGTATAATGGATCAATTTAAGCAACTAGCTTAATGAAGCTAGTTGCTTGAGACAAGCCATCCTAGAAGGTCTTCTCCAATGGTGTAGCAACTACCTTACAATTTTAAGAAATTGCAAGCAAGTCCCTAAGTTGCACCATTGGACTTGCTCTATAATCCGGTTACTCTAAAATGTACTGCTAAAATATTAGAGTAATCAAATCATGATAGTGTAAGGTCCTGTTTTTTTTTTTTTTTTTTGAACTGAAACTGTCTGAAATGAACTAAATTGAGTTGAACTGAACTATATGGATTTGAACTAAATTGGAGTAAAGAGTTAATTTGTGAAGAAAGCAGCTGAACTGAATTGAATTGAACTGAACTGAATATAGTTGAACATAACTGAAATGAACTGAAACAAAACAGGGCCTAAGTTCAAATTAACCTAATGTGAATGACCTCAATTGACATTTTAAACGACCTTGAATAATTTGAATCCAAACCCGATCCATGGGACCTATTCGAAAAATTAAGTGGAAAATTGAATTGAACAAGAAAATAAAAAGTGAGTCAAAGAGCAAACTAAGCAGTCAACAGTCAAACTCGAAAGTCGTATACTCTACTCAATTAAAAATTCACCTGACGCATCACTCCCCTGAAGTCCGGAATTAGGATTTTCCCCAATTTCTTCGATCTATCTACACTCTATCAACAATTACTCATAATTTCTAGGGTTTATAATTTTCTGGGAAAAAAAAATATGAAGTCTTCAATAGGTATGCTCAAGAAATTCTCCTTCCTTAAAAATGATGCCGCTAAAGATCGCCGCGAGTTCAACCGCCCTCCTAAAATCGACGAACTTGCTCTCGCTTCCCAGGTTTATTTTGATTTTTGATTGTAATTGAATGATATTTTGTTTGATTTTGTTGTAATTGATTGATTAATTGCGAGTGCTGCAATGTGGATTGTTGGATTAGGTTATTTTGATTTAGTACATTGTGTGATTTGTAGCTGCTTGATTGAAGCTAGTGATAGTAAGTTGTTGATAATGATCTAGGGTTTGAAGTTGTTGAATTTGATTTTTATTGATTAGTGTTCTTGTTTGATTATGTTGTGATTAATTAACTGCAAATGATGTAATGTGTATTGTGAAGTACGGAGTAATAAATTAGGTTAATTTGATTTAGTACATTGTATGATTTATAGCAGCTTAATTGAAAATGTTAGTAAGTTGTCGATGTTCTAGGATTTGGTGGCTGATGAGATAGGAAATTCATGAATTTGTTTGAAGTAGTGGAAGATGTAGTAGTAGTAGTTCTCGACGCAATTTTCATCTTAGTTCATTCAGAAGCAGCCTCTTTGTGCTGATAACATAGAGGTAAGGTTGCGTAAATCGGTTTCCCCTTGCCCGGCAATTCGTGGGAGCCATTGAGGTACTTGGGTAATATTGTTGTTGTTGTAGACTTGTAATGAAGACACATTTACCTCTCAATACGGTGGTTGTTATATGTAAAACCGTCTTACAAGGGAATTTGTGTTTGCAACGAGGTTGGGAAAGAAATGTGATAAGAGGAATTTATTTGGGTATTATTGTTTGGCAGGAGATGCAGAAAATGCGCGACTGCTATGATAGCTTGCTCTCTGCTGCTGCTGCGACAGCAAACTCTGCATATGGTATGAATTGAACGACTTGATTTGTTTTCATTTTTTCCGTAGCTTTGCAAATTTAGTGTATGCGTACAAATGATAGCTTCTTCTATTGTTAGTGACATGTCCTTTGCCTTCTGGTAGAACTATGTGTCCCTTCTATAGTTTACTTTGTGACTTTTAGTATTAATTGACGCAGCTGTTGCAATAAATACTTTCCAGAAGTATAATGTGGTAGAGAGAAAGTTGAGACTACTGGGAATCTAGCTTTTGAACTCAGATAATCAGACTTCACTGCTCATATATACTAATTGTGTTAGGACGATTTAAACCACTTGGAGAAATGTTTAGAGTTACTTCTGGGAGCAGTTTGAACTATATGATGGATGATGATGGTAGCAATGTCGTGGGTGCTTACAGGAAGAAGTGGTGATGTCTTGGGTGTGTAGTGAGACCGTGATAGAGGGAGGGTGACAGAATTTGTTAACCAAAGGGTCTTGTGGTGAAGCAAAAAAGTGATGCTATTTTGCTGTGTTATTATCCAATCTTCTCTTGAAATTAAGTTTCAATGACGTTTTTGATGTGGGTAGCTTCATATGTGCTTTAAGCTGTAGCTTTTGCATGGTGATCTTTCACCCTTTTGCTGTAATAGGTGTCACCCTCTTTGTATCCCTTCTACATACTTGATTATTCTAAAAAGATGATTAAAGAAGTATTGGATCTAAAGTTGGCAAATGGGTCTTTTAGGTTGGGATTTGGGTTGGGTTAGTTCCGGCTGGGTCATTTAATGTGAGTTACACATATTTATTTGAGCGCGGGTGTTGGGTTTGTTTCAGATTTGCTGTTACTTCTTCAATTTGGGTTGGGAACATTTCAAGTAAATCCAGGGACACAGGCAAAGGCTATGTGGACGTTCTACTATAAACTAAAAAAACACATCAGCTTTTATTAAAATACTGTTTCCAATCTGTGTTTCATTACTGGATGTAGTTGATGCCTAAGTCGTCTATTTATCTTTTTCACAATGTAACCCTATGGAGAGTTACTGCACCATTAAGTGTTATTTTTTAGTTACCTTTATCTCTCCTCTTTATAAGAACCCTGTCTCAAAAAGCTACTATGATACATCTAATATGGGTTTCATAATTACGAAAAAAAGTTATTATATCCACCTGGATGAAAGATCTGCTTTTTTTTGGGATTAGGATCCTCTCCATTTCAAGAAATGGAGAGGCCATTTCCTCTCCCAATCTCTTTTAATAATGATTTCCTCTTTCACCCCCATTTTTCCTTTATTTTTATGCGTAAATTTAAAACCGTTAGATGTTGTTAGAATGTGATCCGGACTGTTGATGGGAAATGGACTCTCCATTTAAAGAAATGGAGAGAAAATGGAGTCATTTTTTTTTGTTCCTGAAGCTTAAGTGATTTATATTTTCAAATGGAGGGATTATGAGGGTAAATTTGACATCATGTTCATATCGATCCGTTTATGTTGGAAAAAAATTTCTTGAAGAGCTTCACTAAAAAAAATTACTTTTTTGCTGAAAGGATTGCTCAAGTAAATATTTCAAGTGGACCTCTATTAAAGTTTAATGTTGGGTAGGTATGCTTTGAAGTAGAGAGATTTGAGCCTTCCTGATCTTGAATGTCAATGGCTCTGTTGTTGATTACGCAGTGTCTCCAGTCTCTCCACCCCCTCGCTTCCAATGCTGCCCATAAATAAAAACCAATATTGGCGATGTTTATTTGTTTTAGCTGAATCTCATTTTCTAAGTTTGTATGTAACTGGTTTCTGACTACTGACTTCAATTGGCATTGCAGAGTTTTCAGAGTCTCTACACGAAATGGGTGGCTGTCTACTGGACAAAGCTGAATTGTACAAGGATGAGGATAGTAGTACGTGTCCCTCATTTTTTAACTCGGTAAAACTTAAGTTGTTGGCAGTAGCTATGTTGCTTAGACTTGATTAGGAGTATCCAATATGTGCCCTTATCCAAGTGCGGGGATTGGCTACTTGCCAAAAAAAAAAAATCTTCATGTTTTGTGCTTAGAACGAAGTGTTTTAAGTGTTACTCTTGTTCGAGCTGAGACAAATACACGAGTTTATATGAGTTGGAATAATAAAGCTAGTGGTATTTGCTTTCTACTTTGCTTGTATTGACTATGGTGTTGACTTTTTTTTATAAGTTGTATGTACTCTATTGCCGAAGTTGTTTCAAACTTTCATATGCTTTTCATCGTAAGGAGAACTATGGTTAACCTGCTTCAGATTACATAATTCCTACTTTTGATGTAGTAGTTTTATTAGCCGTAGAGTTGAAAAAAGAATGGTTTCCGCTGTAAAGTAGATATTCAATTCACACATTTTATATTCAAATTCTGAATTCATTAGTAGATTTCATGAGCTCACATTTGAAGCTACATGGCAAAAATGTTTTGAGTCAGTTCTTGTCAGTCGTGATTTCTGTTAGTCTTGCTGCTTTACTATCCCACGCAAAAATTAACATGAGTGGTCGTTAGGTAATTCTCGAAATGATCACACCCACTGGTCTAAATTAAGGCCTTATTCTTTGCTACTGTAAGTATTACAAGTTAAACTTGTTTTCTTTTTAGGTAAAAGTTGTTTTCTGTGAATTTGTTTCCTTCTATCCAAATAAGATGTTTTTAACATTGTTATTTTAATTGTGAGTTCTTTGGGTTGCTTGACATCTGAATCTGATGATGGAAAGGGGAGTTCTTCCATCTTGAAAAAATAATTTTCTTTTGATTGCTATATATTGTGTTGAATTTGTTGTGGTGGGTGATTAGCTTCTTTATATGTCTGCAGAAAAGGCCTTGTTGATGCTGGGAAACATTCAACTTGAACTTCAGAAACTTGTTGATCTTTATGTAAGTCCTAGTTGCGGTGGCTTTTTGTTTTGTTTATCATCAGTTTATTCTATCTTCATATGAAACCATGATATAATCTTGCTCTTCTGTGTTTTGGCAGCGTTCCCATATTTTCGTCACTATCACGAATCCATCAGAATCTCTTCTCAATCAACTTCAAACTGTGCAGGTTTTCATTACTGCAATTTATTTTCGCAAGCCTCATTTTTTAATTTTTTTTTATTTTTTTTTTATTTTACTGTGGCTTCACAGACTATCATTACCTATTTTCATAAATGCCCATTTACTTGGTATGCAAGATCTTGACTGGATTCTTTTCCCTTTAATTAATATAGGAAATGAAACAGCAGTGTGACGAGAAAAGGTATGAACCTTGGTCTACATAAGGTCTCTTTTTCCACCAATTTTAAGTTGTATTTAAACTAGAAAATGGTATGCAGAACTGTATATGAATACATGCTGGCACAACAGCGAGAAAAAGGACGGTCAAAAGGTGGAAAAGGTGAAAGTTTTTCTATGGATCAGTTGAAGCAAGCCCATACTGAATATGAAGAGGAAGCGACTCTGTGTGTTTTCAGGCTGAAGTCTCTAAAGCAAGGACAGTCTCGATGTCTTTTAACACAAGCAGCTCGTCATCATACAGCTCAGGTCTAGCTGGTGGTTCTTACCTGACTATCAATACCTTCAACAATATGTCGGCTACTAAAATTCTGATTCTTATAACTTTAGTGAATACTTTGTTTGAATTACAGTTAAACTTCTTCAAAAGAGGGGTTAAATCGCTAGAGACAATTGACCCACATGTAAAGCTGATTGCCGAAAAGCAACATATAGACTACCAACTTAGTGGGCTTGATGACAATGATGGAGAAGATGAGGAAGAAAACAGTTATGATTCTAAAGATCAAGGAGAATTAAGCTTTGACTATCGCCCACAAAAGCTGGGAACTGACGCTGGGATGACATCAAGGAACTCAATGGAGGTGAGTATCTGATGTAGCAATCACATTTGAAATGTAATTGATTCATGAGTAAATGCCTTTGTGTTCTTACATGTCACATTTCAGTTTTCAAGTGAACCTATTCAATGATTGAATTTCGAAGGTGTTATTTATCATATACTTCCTACATCGCATTTACATTTTCCACTTTGCATCACAAATAGGGACAATATAAATGAGATGGAGTCATGGAGGGAGTACTTTATACCTCCAATGATCTGGGAAACATCTAGTCTGTACAATTTGAATTTGTGAATTTTTTCCTTATTTTTTTTTCTCTTGGCTTTTATTTCCTCTCAGTCTGTCTCATCTAACAAAGGCTCTTTGTGATGGTTTTGTGTTCTAATCCTATATTATTTTGGAACTAAAGCTACATTATTGAATACTTGCTTTAATTTGATTTGTGGGTTGTTGGCTAGATTAGTACTGAAACTGATGTTTTTCCCTACTGTACATAGGGTTTTTTTGGGGGAAAAACTTCCGCTTATACTATCAAGCAAATTTATCGTGGTTTTGTTTCAGTTGGACCAGGAAGAAGAGTCGGTTCCTAAACCATCAACAATGGAAAATACAGAGGTATCTCACATCTCTGAACTCTGACCTTGAATTTATTTTGTGAATATGCAGTGGAAAATGGGCTTGATCCATCAGGTGATTTATAATATTTAATTAATTTTATTACAACCCTCACATTATACTGTATTAAAAAAAATTACATAAAGGTCACGTACACTGTTACACATTACACCTCATGGCGCCTTGTCATTTTCCTGCAATTAATATATTTTTTTTGAAAATACTCTGAGTGCAGTTCAGATTTGAGAAAGTTCAAGCGGATTCACAGATGCTGGACAGTGAACCAAGGACAAGTAACTACAGCCATTCTGCACCCATCCTTGCCGAAAAGAAGATTGATCCAGCTGAGAGAATAAGACGAATGCGTCCTTCCCTTACCCAGAAGTTTCACACGTATGTACTACCTACTCCTGGTGATGCAAAACCTTCAAGTTCCACAAGAACAAGTTCAGCTCCTCGGTCTAGACCGAAAAGCCTCTCGGACCAAAATATATGGCATTCATCCCCCATCGAAACCAAAATGAATAAGAGAGACTCAAAAGAGGATAACCAATCAGTTGGGAATAGCATCCAAGCCTCCACCCGCCTACCTCCTTTGGCCGATGGACTACCTTCTCGACCGAGTGATGCGGTTGATTCATCCGATCATAAGAAAATAAAAAGACAAGCTTTCTCCGGTCCTTTAAGCAGCAATCCTCGCTCCACAAAATCTAGTGTATCTGCTTTTGGTCCAATATCTGGCCCTATATCTCAACCCTTAATACCTCGACCATCATCTCCTAAAGCGTCATACCGCTCTCCTCCATCGATATCACCGCCCAAGATAAGTGAGCTTCATGAACTTCCTAGGCCACCTGGCAATGTGATCAACAAACCCGGATCCAGTGGATTTACTGCTCCTTTCCCGTCAAGGAACTCTGAATCTGCTGTGAAAAATAGAACCACATCTACTGCCTCTAATACAGCATCTCCCTTGCCAATACCCCCAGTGACCTTTCCGCGGAGTCTCTCTACACCTTCTAGCCACTATAGAAATAAAGCTTTAAGCATCACTAAGGTTTTTGAGTCTTCTCAACCCGATAAAGATGCCGCTTCTCCTCCTCTGACACCTATGTCTTTATCAAATGCTAACGCAGTATTAGCATCTCCTAGAGCTGGGACTTAGTCTCTCGAAACATAAAAGGTATTGTGTCCTGTACTAATTTAAGCTTTCTAGATTCCGTATGTTTCTGCTGGCTAGTTATATGAATCACACTGCGTAAATCTCTTTTTTTTGTTCTAATGCGCTGAGCTCTCCGCCATTCCTGATCTCCTGCATCATTGATTGTTGCATGTGCTTTTAAATGTTTGAAATACTCGTGAAATTGATAAAGTATCCCCCATAAAATTGCAGTGATACAGCAAATATATTACTACATACATGTATTAGCTTGCAGTTCCTTATCATGTTCCTCAATCATTCACCCAAATGCCACCTCATCTCAAACAATAGTTTCCATACCTTGTACCATTCTTCATCTTCTCATATATCCTCGATAATCCTTATCTTATTGTCCAATATAATCTTGTAAATTATCTGTTCCTACTACTTCTGCATCATAATCTTCTGAAGGCATCATGAAGGTCTGTTTGCTCGCGTGCTAGTTAAATATGCCATGTTCGTGTTTAGTATCTTCGAGGATAAGAATCATCTATTCATTTTATAGTTAAGCTTGTATAAGATTGTTGTAGGACACAGACACAGTTATTCTTATCAAGAAATGATGTGCATTGAAGAAAATTGGGTCATTGTATTCTGTTCGTTTTTGTTTTGTTTTGTTTTTTTGGGTTCATTCTATCATAATCACTCTCGGCCACAAAAAAACAGGAGTGCCATAATGACATGGTGTGATTTTATTGCAGGTGGAAGAAGGATCCAATTCGCCGTCATCTCATAATGGGCACAGCTCTGTACATACTTTGTGCCCTTTCTTCTGTAGCTAGCTTATAATGTAAGATTTCAATTTTGTTAATCTGCTTTTATCTTTAACAGAGAATTCATTCTCGGTGTAACTTGTATGTAACGACTAATAACGATATTCTTTTCTTGAAAGCGAATAATTTTATTTTCCTACCACGGTCGAGTTTTACGTTAATGTGACTTGTCATATGTGCTTGTAAGCTGTATTGTAAGTCTTTAGTGAGCACATTGATTTCTGATGAATTTAGTCGTATAGTTTCATGTTCGACTGTTTGGACTCGCATGTAAAAGTATTTTATACAATACTTATAAGTTTGTACAAGATGATATGTAAATGTGCCTTAGTTACTATTGAAAATATATCTCAATATTTATTTTCATTCAAAATCGACCAATATTTACCAAAGCCATAGAAAATATGGATTAAGAGTTAACACCGTTTGATCATCCCGATTAAACGGGAGCAATATGTAGTACGGGAGCAGCAGCAACTTTTTTTCAAAATCGACCAATATTTAAGACTGTTTTAAGTTCTTAACTTAAAAACGGCTCTCACACCCAATTAAAATAGAGGTAAAAATAATAAGAAATTATGAGATATTTAAAGTTACCACGGTTTTAAAGCAAGACCAACTACTTTTGCATTTGATGAATGTCTGTATACCAATGCAAACTTCTAAAATCATGACTAACCAATTTTCTTAGTGCGTTAAATCTTGTTCAATCTTCCCATCTCACCCTTTTAAAAAAAACTTTCTTATCTTAGCAAGTAAAATTAACAAGTCTGAGTCTCTGAGGTCCTTTCTAATTGAGTTTTGATAGGGCTAGATTGGAGATTGAAGGTCCCGATTAGCTAGTCTAGACCGAGTCTTGAACAACCCTAATCGCCAACCTCACAACCCCATCATCAAACTTACCGGAATTTAGCCGTGCAAACTGCAAACCCACCCCCTCACCTTTGTCATATCCTAATACCTATCAATTATCGATTATCTAAAGTCAAAATTAGGAACAATCAAGAGTACTAATAGTTATAGTACAAACACAAATCCACACTAAAAGTACCGCGAATTTTAGGTGAGATCGTCTCATACATAACTACGTAACACTATCCTAAACATATATGAATTCCAATTAGTAAATAGGTCTCACACGTAAAACCATCTCATCTAAATTTTTGAACTAGAAATAACAGTTGCGGATTTTCTCATCCGCGTTTTTGAACTAGAAGTAACAGTTGCGAATTTTAATGCTATATATCCATACCCCCCGATATCCCTACAGATCACATGAATAATCAAAGAAGAACGAGTTAAGAGAGACAGACATAAATGCATTGATAATTGATTCACACCAGTCTGCAAATCACATCAACTGTATGTCCGTTTTCATGTATTCCGTACATTACATTACTTTACCTCACATAATACGTGAGACCCACCAAACACTACTATGCCATCTCTTTTCGGGTTGGTCCCACCTACCTTTATTATTATCTCACCAATTATCATTCATTGAAACTAAAAAATCAAATTCACACTTTTTTCTTGTTTCTTTTTTTTTTTATTGTTCATCAACCTTTATTTTATTCATCATCTAATAATCTCCATCTTTCTCTTTCTCATTAATTCCTGAAAACCCATTTCATTTTACACCAATTTTGAACTACCCTTTTGCACTTTTCAGGTAATTCTTTAAAAATTTTGATATAATTAAAAGGTTAAATGTTTGAATGTTTGTTCAAAATTTTGATGGTTAATTATGGGTTTTTCGGATGTTAGATACTTTACTTGTTATTTATTAATTCTTCTTGTTGTTTGGCGGAGTCAGGATTTACAGTTAGGAGCCGAAAAGTCTCAGTGGAAGCGAACCAGGAATGCCATAAGGTAAACTCGAAAAAAAAAAAAAAATCGAAAATGTAACTAGAATTTTCGAAATTTTCAATTTTCTAGTGGTGGCGAGCGCCCCTGCTAGCCCCTGTAGAATAAGACCGTCTTACAGTGTGAGTGAGGCGGTTTTTTACTGGCTAAACATTGAATTAAGAAATGCAGTCTGCAGATGGGTTTTGTTTTCAAAGTTCTAGCCTTTATTCCCCTTAACTTTTCGAGATAGAGTTTGTGCCTTTTCTGTTTAATTACATTAGTGTTATTCTTTAGGAGTGTAATTTGCTTAATTTGTACTCCATCATTAGTTTTTAAATCCACATTTTGTGTAAGCTGTAATTGAAGACTTGAAGTAGTTCAGAGACTTGAGGAACTGAGTAGTGAGTATGATAGAAAGATATCATTTGTTGAGGAATTTTGCTGATTGTTTGTTGCCATTTGAATTACTTGTTGTTTGGTCGCGTAATCGATGAAACTTGCAGGCCTGAGTAAGCAGATTACTGGGGATTTATGATATATTGATATAGTCCTTTGTGTTATTTCTGAATGTTTCGAAAGTCAGAAAATTTTCGAACAATCAATATGGATCATGGATGCACCAATTTTGGCCGTTTTAAATATTCATTGGCCTTTGAAACTTTGCCTCACATTTCTTTTCACTAGAAGTAAATAAATACTTCGTATAATGTTTTGAAATGTAATAGCTATAGTACTAGTTTAACTCCTTGTTTGAATGGAGACGTTTAACGGGAAAGGAGGGGTGACTGACGATTTGCCTTGTTTAGTTAGCAAGTTGGGTTGGAGGTAATAGAGGAAACCATTTGGTACCCTCCCCTCACCGTCCCTCGTATATGATATTCAAAGTTGGCCTAACTAAGGCATCAGTTTTTGGTTAATGGAAATAAGCTGAAACCGGACAATGTGCCTTTTTAATCGTGGAACTGACTTGACTAAATAGCTCACCATTCCGTGTCAATCCCCCTTTCCTTTTATTCAACTGGCTATTTTGATTCATCCTTTGTGTTTTGTGCATGACATCAGGCTAAATCTTGCGTCACGCAACACTAGGAATATTTTAGTATCATCCACTGCGTCTTAGGGCTATGGAGAAAATGTTGGACAGATTTCTTCCGACTGTGAAAGCTCAGATGGTTCCGTTGGAGTAAGCTGTTATAGACGTAGGAGTTGTTCATACTATGACGCATAAGAGCGTCATTCCCGGTGCTAGCGAAATTGTTGAAATTGGGGAATTAAATCCTGGAGAACGTAAGCCAGAGATAAAAACGGATGAAAATGATAGAAGATATCTTGCCTCAAATACCGGGAACATCAGTTCTGTGGAAGAAGATCTAAACCAGCTTTTTGAGATATTTAATCGTAGATCTTCATCAGTTAGGTCCTCACATGAAAACCAAGCTAGTACTTCAAAGAGGAATTCCTCCAAAAAGCATGTTAGATCAAGTGGCTCTCATTCGTCTGGACATGGAATTTCTGCGCAAGTGAACCTAAAACAGGCATTGCGAGGCTTGTGCCTTTCTCAGGCCTCCGAAATGGCTACCATGAAACGCTCGCTGAAGTCACCTCGTTCTTCTGAAGCTGAAAGGATAATGACCATGTACCGCAATGTTGTTGAAGACGTTAATTCTGATCATGGACAAGATTATAGCAAAGGAGGTGTTCTGGAAATACCCCTTGTGCCTGAACAAAAAACTTTCAACTCTTTTCCGATTGTTCCAAAGAAGTTGCCACCATTGGATTTCTCGCCATCAAATCGAAGTTCTCTCACAGATAAGGCAGTGGGAACTACCACAGTGCACAATGATACTTTTGAGTCGAATAACTCTCCAGCTGCCATTAATAGCATAAGCCAGGTAACTAAGAGTGGCGCGCTAGAAGATGGGAATTCCTGTGCCTCTGTTGACGTTGACTTTGCTAATCAAACCTTTTGGACAAAATCATCTCAGACCGGAAAGCGTGCATTTCCAGCCTCTTCATCTCGTTCTATATCTGCCAAGAGCTCTTCAGATATCCCCGGAAAATTGCCAGCGCAGAAAGTTTTGGTTGCTGCAGCAGTGGAAGCCGGAAGGCGCAAGTCAAAGGTTGATATGATCCATCAGGATCCAAAGGCACGTTCGCCATGTTATTCTGACGATTCCCATGACAAGAGCATTAGCATATTGACAGAGCCATTGCATACTGAGAGGCATGATTCTCTTCTCTCGTCTCGTTCTAGTTATGGTAAGCCCTCGCTAGACCCTGCTAGGACAATGGCAGAACAAAAACTGAAAATTTCTGCCTCGCCTACACGCTCTCCTCGCCGTTTTGATCTCGGTGAGAAAGTGTTCGATCTTAGTAAGGGTAGTCTGGACCCTAGTAAGCTGGTTGGTAAAGAGCCTGAAGTGCCCTTGGGAGAAGTAGAGGTCAAAGACTTGGGCATCGATGCGCAGAAGCATAGTTTGAAGACTGTATCCTCGACCGACTCTCCAAAAGGTACAAAAGTAAGGAGATCAGCTAGAAATGCCCAACATTTTGTCGAACCTCTCATCAAGACTAAGAATCTTGTTAAGGGGAGATCTAAAAAGAAAAAAGCGTTGGATAATAGCTCAAATATTATAAACAGCGAATTCAATAATGACCTGTATTCAAGTCCACACCCAATAGTCTGTCCAAGATGCCAGTGTGTGGTGACGGATGACTGGAAGGAATCCAGTAACGAGTCTTCTTTATCTTACCATGATTCTCCAGTTTCCCTTCAGGAATCTCTGGTATCTCCTCAAGAATCGATGGTGTTCTATGAAGACTCTCCTATATCTCCATTCGCTAGTAGTAGTAGTGGAACTAGTTCTGATGGTTTAAACAAGCCAAAGACTGTTCTTGTTGGATCTGCTAGCAACTCAAGGTCGAGGGATAAAATGGAATTTACGCAGAGCTCAAAAAGCAGCCCTGGTGAATGTAGTAGTAACACAACTGTTAGTCAAAATACTAACTTGAGCCGGCCTAGCTTTTGTGATCGGCCTCACATGTCTAAGGATGTTAGGTGGGAAGCGGTTTGCCAAGTAAGGTCTCAACAACGTGGGACTTTAGGGTTGAAAAACTTCAGTCTACTGAAGAAGCTCGGATGTGGGGACATTGGAACTGTTTACCTTACTGAGCTGATTGGTACTAATTGCCTCTTTGCTATAAAGGTCATGGATAATGAGTTTTTGGCCAGACGGAAAAAGATAAGCAGGGCGCAAACTGAAAAGGAAATATTGAGAATGTTAGACCATCCTTTTCTTCCCACTTTGTATTGCCAGTTCACTTCAGATAATCTATCGTGCTTAGTCATGGAGTATTGTCCCGGGGGTGATCTACATGTTCTCCGGCAAAGACAAGCTGGCAAGTGTTTCTCAGAACAAGCTACCAGGTAATATTTACATTTGTCTTTATGGTTGCTGTTTTCTAGATTCCAGCGTAAATCAACCCTCCAAATTTTCTTTTGCTTCACTCAAACGTGTGTCTCCACTATCCGAGACACATAATCAGAAAGTAATACGGATACCTAGGGTTCAGCAAATTCGGTAATCTAGGATTGAGCTAAGACCAGAGTTTTTCATATTCATCTTAGAACATTATGAGATTGTTGAACCTGTTCAGTGCATCATGCTGGAGATAAGTTCCGCCAAGGCTCTACATTTGGAACTGTATGCCGCTTAGATAGATGCGTAGAACCTTTTTTGTTCATTCTCTGCAATTATATTAATTATACTTTATTTCCTTTTCAGATTCTATGTTGCTGAAGTACTCCTTGCATTAGAGTACCTGCACATGCTTGGAGTTGTCTACCGGGACTTAAAACCCGAAAACATTCTAGTACGAGAAGATGGCCACATTATGCTCTCTGACTTTGATCTGTCACTCCGATGTGCTGTCAGCCCAACACTTCTGGTTTCATCATCAATGTCAGAAGGGTCAAGAAATACATCTCATGATTCCCATTCATGTTCAGATTCTCGGTGTGCTCAACCTCTCTGCTTAGAACCACCCTGTCAAGTCGCATGCTTTACTCCAAGGCACGCGAGGAAGATAAAATCTGATATGGCAGCTGAAATGAGACCGTTACTCCAGCTTGTGGCAGAGCCCACCTCAGCAAGATCCAACTCTTTTGTGGGCACACATGAGTATCTGGCCCCGGAAATCATCAAAGGAGAGGGTCATGGGAGTGCTGTCGATTGGTGGACTTACGGTATCTTTCTTTATGAGCTCCTTTATGGAAGAACGCCCTTCAAAGGAGCTGTAAATGAAGAAACCTTGGCCAATGTGGTATTGGAGAACTTGAAATTCCCAGATAACCCTCTGGTTAGCCTTCAAGCCAGAGACCTAATTGCTGCCCTTTTGGTCAAAGAGCCGGAGAATAGGCTCGGGACAGAAAGAGGTGCTACGGAGATAAAACAGCACCCTTTCTTTGAAGGGCTGAACTGGGCCTTGATTAGGTGTGCTGTTCCACCCGAATTGCCTGAGGCACGGGACTACAGCCTGACAAAACCAACCTCTAATGAAATGAACATGAAGAATCCCGAAAGTTTGGAGTTTGAGGTCTTCTAAGAGGAAAAATCATTCAGTCTGATATTTGTATTTAGGTGAATATAGAGGTTCAGATGTTCTGGTGGAAGCCTTCCTGCCGGCCTTATATTTGTATCTAAGTGAAGGCTCATAGCGTAAATTTTGACAGTCTTCCATTTGTTATACCGAGAGATATTCAGGTAATTTTGAGATGGAACTTACAATTACCTCTTCAGTAAATTTTTGGGTAATTATATGAAGCTTGTATGTAGACTTTGCAAATAGGCCAATCTGTCGATTTGGGTCGGGTCAGCTTGGTTGTCTACTTGTCTTGCACTTCAGGTCAGCTTCTTGTATGTTGATATTGGATCATTTTGAGTTTGAGTCATTTCGAGTACTAATAACTTAAGGCCAGGTCAGTCGGATTTGGTTCGGATTATTGCAAGTCATACAACAAATGGGCTGTTGTTATTTTGTTATGTATATACGTGCTATTTAGGATCACATTTTAGGGATGGGTCTAGTTGGGCATATTTTGATTGGTGCGAATCGAGTCCATTTCGAGTCTTAGGTCAGTTTATATTTAATTCTGAGAACCGCAAGTTATGTTCTCGTACAGCTGCTGTACCTGTATATATGGAGTATTTGATAGCAATGGTAGAATGGTCCCAACTACACCTGAAAACTTAATTTGTGCTCAGTGGTATTCTTAGCGACAGCAAATCTAGTGACAGATTGTCTGACCTTTGAAACTAAAAAGGCCACCAACAGCATTGAAAATAAATCTTCAAGGCTAATCTATCAGATATACGGGTCGGGACACTGGTCAGGCGAATCTTAGATATACGGGTCGGGACACTGGTCAGGCGAATCTTAAGTCTTTAACCATAAATTAGTGGGCCGCTTTTAGGGCTGTTCACTCAGTGGTCCGGACCAAAGACCAGACCGGACCAATGAACACCCCTAGCCGCTTTGGGTTTGGTTGTCTTGGAACGAGCACGAATCAAGAGAAGTACCGGTTCATTGACTCTAAAAGAATGAATTGAGTTGATTAGGGTTTTACGAGTTGGAAAGGTTATGAAAGGTAAAAAAATTTCACACTATAATGGATCGTCTATAACCAGGGTCGAGCAAGTGGTACCTAAACCATTTTGGAAACCCGACTCGGTCTTACACTCAAAAAAACGGTTCGGATATCAGAACAGAAAAGTTATAATTACCAAATTTATAAAATCGGTTTTTTATTTCGGTTTTGGGTCTTTTTTTTTCCTCACTGTATCTCTAAGCTCAATAGCTAACAAAATATATTTTGTAACCTAAAAAAGGACAGACACTTCACACTTGTATCATCTAGCGTGTTCGTATTCGATACTATGTCTATAGATAACATGAAAGCAATAAATTTGGTTAGCACATGACATGCATATGCATTCACTAGTGAGTAGTGACGAGGATATTTTTTAAAAATAAAGTGGGGAGGTCATTTCATTGTGTATGTGACTAAGTAGACAAGTGGACATTACCCGCCGAAGTCATGTTAATCCAACCATATTCTTAGGGGCCCAAAATAGTAGGCAACTATCACAAAATCTCATTGAAGACGGCATGTATCCGTCACTTTGGAGTAACGGATACCATTTCCTTTCACAAATGACCCAAATAGAGGAGAGAGGAAAGCACATGGGGGTGCCTCCACCTTGTTCCCCTATTCGTTTTGTGAGTGGCATTACTCGTCAGTTGCTCCGACCCGTCTTCAGCAAGACTTACTGGGCAACTATTAGTGTTACTAAATACACACCCCCTTTCCTCTACCACTCTAATATTAATTGCTTCAAAACCATTAAAAAATCCTAATTTCACATGGGTGTGTATAGAATCTCAGAGATTCACGGGTAATAATTGACCTACATACTTAGATGCTACGAAAACTCAAGGGTTGAGCAACTTAGGTCCGGGCCGGACTATTTGGTTTGGATTGAAGCCATACTCAGGCCCGTTTACATAATTTACAGTAACATTAAATAATTATGAAATAAAATTATGAAATAGTTGTGTGGCGGTCAATCCGCTCTCCGGCCATATCGTACGAAACCCCGTCTTCCACGAACGCACAACATACATCGAAGTCGATTGCTATTTAGTCTGCGATGAAATTCTAAAAGGAAATGTAACTCCTAGGTTCCTAGCTATACGATCATACAAAAGGCCAACTCGCCGATCTCCTCCCTAAAAGCTCTTGATCGACATACCTTCGAAATTTTGTTTGTCCAAGTTGGGTCTTTCGTCGTTTCACATTACAGCATATTATTGTTACGTAATATGTAATCTTGTAATCTTTTGTGTTAATCTTTACGATAGAACAACCTAACTCTTCCATTCATTATACGATGTATTTATAGTACAAAGGTAATTAGGGGAAATAAACCCTTCATTTCTTTTAGGAAATGAAGAGTATGTTATCTCCAATTTTTGTGTGTTAATGTTAGTGTATAAAACCGATTTTGAAACTCTAACCATCAACTTAAACTTTTAGTTGAGATGGTTTCTTGACATGGTATCAGAGTCGATGTGATCGAGAAGTCAAGTGTTCAAATCTCACCACCCTCAAACCCAAAGGGCATTCGTGTGAAGCGTGTTGGAGTATAAAATCGATTTTAGAACTCTAACTATCAGCCTAGGCATTTTGATTGAATTGGTTTTTTGACATTAAATAATTATCCATAAAATAATAGAAGTGTATGATTTGAACAGATGTACTAATGAGGATCCTCTGTCTCATATGGTGTCCCATATTACTCATGCATCGGTCCGTTTTTCTTAAGACCATTACTTTTGGTCTGAAATAAGACGGGTAACATGTCATCATTTTACAATAAAATGTTGTTATTTTTTGATAACATGTTACCATTATTGTTCACATTATTTTCAGGGTAAAAAATGACACCTCTAATGATAACATTTTGTGAATTAATTGGTTACATTTTCTTAAAAAATGACAATATTTTATCTGCCTCGCAAATAAAACCAAAAGTGTCCGTCTGAAACAAAAATTTGTGCTCATGCATTGACCCATTGCAAATGTACCCGGACAAGTACGATCAAACCTGAACCATCAATTTGAAGACATAAGACCATGTTTATCAGTAGGTTTTGCAGCCCTAGTTAGCCCTAGTTCTTATATTAAAATATTAATTTATTTTCTTTCACCTCCTTCTTAGACCTAGTTCTGATTTTTGAGGTTTATCAAGCCCTTATTTAACCTACCCATAAAACACCACCACGAAATACATAAAAATGAAAATAAATTATTTTTTGATCCAAATTTTTTAAGCAGGGTTGAAAGTAATATTTTATAGCAAGTGTAAAATTTCAGATGTTTTGATTTTTTTATGATATTTTATTTTATTTTTAGAGGTTATTTAATTGAGAAAATAAATAAAATTTAAACGAGTTCCAAAATATATCAAATGTGGTCTCTATTTGTAGATCATGAAAATTTATAAATATTGGTATAATTACAATTTATTTTTAATATATAAAATTTAAAAGATATTCATTTATTGAAGAAAATATATTTTTGCATTTATCTTCTTTACACTTGTCCACATGCCATTTGATGTCCTTGTTTTTACATGGGATGTGTTGTGCGTTCTAATTCTAGGTCTAAGTGTTCCAGATTGGACCGCCTGGAACGACTTTGGCAAACCAGGTCTTCATCCTATTTTCTTTTCCCTTTTTATTTTTTAGTCTTTTTTGTCCTTATTCAAGACCTTGCCCATGTTAAACCTACCTATAAACATAGTCTAACAGCTAGCTAACCCACGATTCAAGCTCTACCCACCACTCACATTATTCCACACTCTCCCCACACTTACTGTTTAATTAGTCCTACTTCACGCGCCGACTTCATTTTTTTTTTTTTTTTTTTTTTTTTTTTTTTTAGTTGATCAAGAGTATCCCATACTGACAGGCGATATAGGGGACAATTTCCTTCAAAAAACTGAAGGCAATTAAACCTCTAATCATTTGTTTAAGAAATGAGAGTCTTTACCACTCATACTATAGCTAATTTTAATACGCCCCAACTTTAGTTCTGAAATTAAATATTTTTCTAGCTAAAGGTTTAATCCGAGACGTCGGACGTGTGTACGGTGGATTGTCGGCTTAACCTTACAATAATTGTGTGTGTGTGTATGGCGTATATATGTTACTACGTGTTGCTCAGATTTCATCGTATCCTTTTGGATATTTTTTGGCTTTCTAATTTTGGATGTTTATGCATTATTATGCACCTCCATCCCATTTGTCTTAAATTATTATGAGATGATGATGTTAACAATTTAGACTATCTACTTGCGGTTTTAAACCCATTTAGAGACGGAGTATTAGATTGGATTGTGCTCTCGAATTTGTAGTGTCAATTGATTACGATATTTTTATTTTAATATTTGATTTTCTCTAAAGACGATAATATAAGTATAATCTTTATTGACGGGGGTATCAACACCCTCGACAAACTGCCACAATTTTCGAGGTTGAATGATCGTCATATTGGGCCTGATCGACTCAAAAAGAACATGTGGTGATCCATAGGTCGGATGACCCTTTTCTCGAGATAGTCGTTTGTCGGCGTGTGGAACATACTAGTGACATTATCTCTATTCCCTTACCTCTTTATGAGTAGAGGCAAATGGTAGGAAGAAGGCATTCATATGCCAAACCTTCACTTTTCTCCACCAAAACCTCTATTAGTTCACATTACTATTATGTACTCCGTATATACTAACTTAGGACGTTGAAGGCCACCCCTTCACCCTTTCACAGAACAAGTACGGTCAGTGCATGTGTATATAATGGTGGAGCCAAGATTTGAACTCAGCGAAAGGTAAACGAGTAATGATATAAGGAAAACTCGTAAAAAGATTGATTGAAGTTTAACCAACAACTTGGAATTTTCATCCTCCAACGGGGATGAGCACGTCTGCTAACCTTCTCGTGGTTGTGCGGTTGTGCCCACTGTGTGTACAACGACTAAATGCAATGATGCTAGCCATCATTCATGATGGCCCGTGTAATTTCAAACTAATATACGCCTCTTTTATTTAGAAAAACCTATAAAGCTATAAATACGTTGTCCGGATTCTCCCAATTACATTCATTACTTATCAATGGACCGGATTGATTCTGGGGACAAAATAAAGGGCCCGGATTAGTTTTGAGCACTTCAATCTCCACCTCAATTTTTATACAATCTTGATAAATCTAAACCGTTAATTTTTTCTTCAAATTATTACTCTATCCTAATTAGAGCGCGTGTTCTGGCTTAGCACAACCCAAGTCCCTTATCGGGTAGGGTCAGTGCCAACATTTTTGTGGCCTGTGCCACTCCAAAAAAAATATATTAAAGCAGGCCAAGTATTGCCCGCCACCGGCCACCAATTCCGGAGCTCGGTCACAACCCGACACTGGAGAAGAGTAGTGACGTGCACATACCCCTACCCCTAGCCGGACCTGTCCCAGCCCAATAGCCACCCCTAAATTTATTCTTAATCAATACTCCGACATTTTACATTTTTCATTTTCCGTACTTATTTAAAGTGTCTTGAACGTTTATTAGTGTCTTAAAAATTTTGCGGTATTGAAAGTGTATACGAAGTGCTCCCTTCATTTCCTATTTTCTTCCCATTTGCTTTATTGTGGTCTTCAAAGTGTACCTTTAACCATATTTTTCGACATCTATATATTACTTTTTTTTTAATCGAAATTTTTTTTTCTTAAAAAATGTCTTGATATTAATCGTAAATATTTTAGTTTTATAAATAAATAATTTTTATTTTCTAACTTATTTACGGTCAAAATTTGAAAACATTAACCTTCGAAAAATAAATGGGAAGAAAATAGAAAAATGGGAAGGTATGTTAATAGCTGTAAGCCTGTAATCCAGCATGCAAGAAGTACATAGAATTACCTAGATGACCGTGCATTAGAAAAAGAAAAGGCAAAAAAAGAAAAAGGTAAAGGAGCTAGATTGAGCTGTTAATTCAGGTAAGACCATATAAACCAGCCAAGAGCATAAAAGATACACTCTGTCCCACCCATTTCAAAGCTGCTGCCTCCTAACCCAAGTCCATTTTCTCATTTTTCATTCACACGCCATCTTTCTTCTTCCATCCTTCTTCACCTTTCTCAACCTGTCTTCCATAAGACGGAATTATCCGTCTTAATAATAAAAAATATCACTTCACATAGACATATAGGATCATTTATTTATTTTTTTTCTAAACCATGATCATATTTAAACCGTCTTAAATTTAAAAATGATATACACGTCTTAACTCTTAAATAAGAATTTGCATTTCCATAAAAGCATAGATTTTAACAAAGAAAAAGAGAAAAAAAAAATCAGAGTAAACTAATAACATGGCATGTGAATATGTAATGCAACCTCTGTTGAGCATGACACGTGTGGATGGCGCGTAGGGCCTCTGCTTGCTTAATTCCCTCTCTCAAGCAATCTCTGCCCTTTCCCAATTCCCGTCATTTATCGGCCACCGATTCTCAGTATTCTGGAGACCCGTTTCAGATTAATCTGGTTCCAAATCGACAAATAACGGAATACCTGAAAATGAAATAGTATAAAAAGTAAAAACACATTTACTTGCAAAATTATTAATATTCATTTTTCATTTATGTTGTCCAACTTATCTCGTAACGTGTTATAGCTAGACTGTTAATACATCTACCAAATATCCATATTAATTGGCGTATGTTAATACATCTACCAAATATCGGGACTATGATTGCTATATGTCTGTTTATAGATTACTTTTATAAGTTGGGTATTTGGAATTTAAATGCTCAACTCGGTCGTAACTTTAATTTTGTAATATAGTTACTAGTGTAGCTCCCGTGCTATAGCACGGTTTTTCTAGATGGAAATGTAAGAAAAATTAACAATTAAACTATTGGTATTTTTCTATTTTCAATTATACAGCATATATTTATTGTGTACAAAATCAGAATATCATTAAAATGAATTAGGGGAGTAGTTAATTAGAGAAATATACTAAGTACTATAAGTAGTAGTTAGCGACGTAGGCGGAAAAAGTTTGAGATTTGTTATTTTTTTTTTAGTAAAAAGGGGATGTTAAGTGATTCTCTAAAATAATAATTATTGCAAATTTTACAACTTTTAATTTATAATTTAATACTAACTTTATTTAATTTTAATGAAAAAATAATAATTATGAATTTAATAAAAAGATTAGAGTTATAATTATTAAAACATATTTATTGAAAAGATAATTTTATGATACTTATTTCCTAATTTAGGTAGATGCTTTTTGGAGGAAAAACTAAGGGAATTTTTATTCTCTTAGTAGTATGGGGGATTTGGTGCAATATACAGGTAGATTGTTTTTCCAATTGGTACGGTGCGTTCCCGAAATCTTGTGGTCTGAGACTTCGTGTAGGGGTGTAACGGTTCAGAATCGGGCCGAGCCGGTTGACCCCGTAAACTAGACAACCTTTTAGGCTTCGTTCTTTTCGGCTGAAAGGAGCTGAACTAAATTACACTAAATGGAACTGAAATAACAGTTAATTTGTGAAAAGATTAGATGAACTAAACTAAATAGTTTTGGGTTGAAATTAAGTTAAAAAGAACATGACCTTACTCAAAAATTAGAGAACGGACTAATTAGGTTGGGATCCGGATCGATCTGCGGCCCTACATGACACAACAATTTTTTTGGGTACATTACATGACATAGCAAGTTGATATGTAGCCAAATAGGTTAAAAATATCAGGCTCAAATAAAGAGAGAAACTCATAAACTGTACCAAATACAACTTTAATTATTATCTCTATTTTTTAAAAGGTTTGGTAGCACTCTTAATCATGATGGTTAATGCTAATCCACTACTTTTGTGGTTCTTGAGATCATGCTTTCGCGCTAACCCATGTACTTAGTTTAGCTGTTGACCACTTCTCTCTGTTCCTCTTTAATTACTTCCTCCATTCAACTCCACTCTACCTATTTTCATTTTTTACACTATTCAAAAGTGCACATTCAATCTCGATTTTCTCTCAATACATAAGTGAAAATATATTTATGTGGGATCTTATTTGATTCGTCTTTACGAGTACATTAAAAATATATAACTTTTATAATTTTTTCAAATACGTAGCTAACGATATTTACCGCGTAAAACATGCGTTGGCGAACGTGAAAAAGCAAAGTGGTAGAGTGGAGTTGAATGGAGGAAGTATTTACCATTTGCCCATTTGACGGCAACCTCGTTCCTTGAGGAGCGGACCGTAATTAAGCACTCGTATGAATTACAGTTATGCACCGCATATTAGGCCCCATTTTTCGCCTACTATTTATGTACTACCATTGTACCTTACTCATATCAGTCCGTTTTTCTTAAGACCATTGCTTTTGGTCTGAAATAAGACGGGTAACATGTCATCATTTTACAATAAAATGTTGTTATTTTTTGATAATATGTTACCATTATTGTTCACATCATTTTCAGGGTAAAAAATGACACCTCTAGTCATAACATTTTGTGAATTAATTGGTTACATTTTCTTAAAAAATGTAACAAGAATTTGTGTACTCATATTGAACTTGTCCATTTTAATGGCCAAAATTCAATTTTTCATATGATATACTCCCTATTATTCATTCATTTGGTATCTCTTTCCTTATTGAAGCTAGTCGGATTTTTGTCCCTCTTTCCTTTTCTGGGAACTTTTGTGTGGTCCAAATTTAATTACATGTGGGATCGAGTGGAATAGAGTGCTTTGTGTGGTCCAAAATCATTTTCTTAATTTTTGTGTAAAATAGAAGGGGGACAAAATGAATGAATAGGAAGAAGTATATCAAACCGGAGTTGATCTAGACGAAATATCGTGATAGTTGATCGGTCACAAGTTAGAATCCCCTCCCTGAATATTGTACTGTCCTAGTTTCTAGATTTGGCAAACGGGTTAATCTGAACGGTTTCGAATTGTTCAGGTTTGCCAGGATTTGCACCAGGTTGGATCGGGCTATATCAGCTAGGTTGTTATCAACTTATTTAGAAAAAAAAAGAGAGAAAATAAACGACAAAGATTTAAAAGACAATATTATTATATCACAAAGAAGAGGGATAATCTACATAAGAACCAATTTTCCCTCGAATTACATCCCATATAATAAATAAAATAAAGATATAAATTCTAATTAACTGAAAAACAAACGACAACACTTTGAAATTTATTATCTGGACCAACTCCATGGATAAAACAAAAGCAGAACCCATGGAGCCAAATTGAATACCCTTATTATCACCACCCAATAATAATGAAACAAACTTGAGTTCTGGTAAGAAACCCAAAAAGACTACCATTTCCTTTTATTTCACTCCTTATTAGTTTATTACTTCTACTATGAGTAACTATCCTATAGTGTTGTTCTACTCTATGCCTGCTAAAACCAAAAAACCCGACTATAGAAAATGTGACCGAAACCAAAAAAACCAAATATATTTCCTAAATCATTCCAAAAAGAAAAGAGAAACACATCGAGTATGAGATTATCCTGCTAAATGATTCAATAAACCCATTCCAAAGGCAATTGAATGTCGTCGTCGTTTGTTTTTGCTGGAACGGAGCTTCGTTTTTGTGTTCCTTTATTGTTTTTAGTCTTCATCATGTTACCATCTGCAAATTATGCATTAACGTTTGGATCAGATGCAAATCCTCAATCAAAATCGTCTTATATAGTCTAACACTTCGTATATACTACGGCTTTTCCTAACATAACATAATATCATGAGATGAAAATCGAATGTACGCAACTTTATTCCAAATAGCCGTAAAGGGCGGAGAATGTTTCCAATCATAACAGGGGAAATGAACCCTTTATCAATATGCTAATTAGCTAATGTTAACAAATCAATAAGGGAAAGAATCCTTAATATTCGATAATTAACCAAATATGTTCATCCCCCCAAATCCGATTCCTTAACCAAAGAAGAGGACCATAGAAATAATACTCTTAACATTAATGGCAAATTCTTATTTAACACCGAGATATATTTATTCTAAATTTGAATTATATTTACTGTGGAATAAATAGACGGACCAATACTTTAATAGATTCCATCAATAACGTCAGCAAAAAAAAAGAAAAGATTCCTGGAACTATCTTTAACAGGTGTAAATGACACGAAATAGTGACCACCCACCTCTCCTCTCCTCTCTTTATCTCTCACATATTCTCACCTCTAATTTATTTCTTTTTATTATTACTCTTTAATTCTAAATTAATTCAAATCAAATTAAATTAAATTAAATTATTGTCAGAAACACAGCTTTACGCAATAACTCCATTAAACATTCCACCGTCAAAACACGTAAAAACAGTAACTGCTGTAACACAGATCGAGATCTAGATATAAATTATACTGTAAACCGTAAAATAACGTAAAGTAACCACAAAACCGTCAAAAATAAAAAGAATAGGAACAGTAACTATACCTGACTTCTTTTTAGGCTCGGTAGTAGTGGTTCGGCGAGGTAAGAATACACCGGTACCAACCGACGCGCTTTGTGGGCCGACAAATATACCCATATAGGGCTGGACTTGCGATTGTGCTTGCGGCTGCGGCTGTTGGGGTTGGGGTTGGGCCTGGGGTTGAGTTTGGGTTTGGGTCTGGCCCGGAAGAGGTGGCCATGCAGATGGAGGTAAGCCCAAAGGACGGTTATTACTACCGTTGGTGGCGGGTTTGGTGTCTTTTGTCTTGGTGTTACTGTTACTGTTGTTCTTTGTGACTGTGACTCTGTTCTGTAGTTGCTGTGGCGGCGGCGGATATTGGACTGGTCCCCACATCATATTCTAAACAAACCACAAAAATAAAGAAATTAATAACCATAACTTAATCAAAGGTAAACAAATGATTTTAAACGAAGTTAAAAAAAAAAATATATACCGGAGGAAAGCGGCGGAATTGCGGGAAGTAATAAAAAGGAGGCGGATAAAGAGGAGGCTGAGGTTGATTCGGCTTCGATAAGGCAGGAGGAGAAGGAAGAGTTTTCGCTTTCGCGGTGTTACTACAGTCAAAGAAACCAGTACCAGTGCTTCTTTCAGTCCTTAACTTCATCTTGGCCACTTCACCAGCCGCTTTATTAAGCAGATCTAACGTCGCGTTTTTGTTGTTGTCGTCATCATCGTTGTCGTTTTTTATATCATTATTTTCTTCCTTTTCCGGCTGTTCTTTCTGCGGAGAACCGGAACTTGAACCAGAATCCGGGTGGTTTAACTCCCAACCGCAGAGGGTCGACTGAGGCGACCCGGATAGGGGCGCCGGTGGTTTGGAGTAGTGGAGGAGTTCGTCGTCGTCGCTGGTGAGCGAAGCAAGATCGGAGTTTGACCCGGAAGTGAGCCCGAACCCGAAACCGGAACCGGAAGTGGTGTCGGATTTGAAGTCCATGAGGATGTCGTCGTCGGTGAGGAACTGAGACGGAAGCCAGAACTCGCCGTCTAGTAACTCGTCTGCCATAGCTCAGTGGGTTGACTAGGTATGAGTTGGTTAGAGAAGATGTTGGATATTTCGGCGGGTTAAGAGGGAGGGAGGGAAGAATTTGAAGTGAATGAGGGTTTGTTTTGGGTTAACAAAGGAAGGGGGTATATATGGAGAGAGAAAGTGAGTGGGAAAGTGGTGGGGGTATTGGTATTGTACACCGTATATGTAGACGAATAGTACGAGAGTGAGATCTACGCGCATAGGAAGTGAGATTTACGCGCTGGATTTAAAGGAAAAGGAGGAAACCCTAGAGGGAGGGAGGGAATTGGGAAGAAAGTAAATGGGAACAAGACCAGTACGTCGTTGACAAATGTTAGTGAGTGGAGTGGAAGGGGGGGAGGAGTGGAGTGGAGGACCACTTCGGGGTCATACGTTTCTTTTCTACTCCCCTTTTAATTTTGCATTTTGCATTCCTTCGTCTTTGTATTTACTTCTCTACCAAGATTTGTGGTACTAGTCCCATTTCTTGAACTTCCTTCTCGTACTACTTTGGTTGGAAAATATCATTAATGGTCCTAGTTGGTCATTGGTGGATTTGGGACTTTGGATTGGGCTAACTCGAGGAACAGTTGATTTAAACGAACCCGATCTTGAATTGGTTAAAAAGGTTTGATCGTATTCTATGACTCTGTTTAGTAAAATTAGCCGAAAAGGTAACTGAAAACTGAAAAGTTGACTGAAAGTGCATGCCCATGTGTCCTTCTCTGTACATCTTATCAAGGATCGATGGCCGTTGACTTCTTCGGCCAGTCTTGATATACCCCATGTGTTGTCCAACATGATCTGTATAGTGTACGGAAGTATGGGTCAAAAGAAGTTGATCGTCATGGTCGTCAACTCTTAAGGCCAATCCAGGTACGTTTCTGGTGTCATATACCCTCGTTCGTATTGTTTACGGATAATGCAATCAGAGAGAATTGTCGGAGGGGTCGGGTCTCCATGATGACCTCCTTCAAAGGGGTACTTTGGTAACCTGTCTAAGTTCCGTCTCTTTCGGTCGACATTATAGCTCAGTTCATATGAGTCGTAATTGCATGCCTCATCACTAATACCCCATATCGAGGCTACTAGATAACACTCTCATTTCATTAGGAGCCTTAACCAGAACTTCTCAAATAAATAAACGCGTTATCATCACGGCATACCGTGGTAGCAATATCAAATCAAACAATCGAACACCACTTTATCAATTATTAACCAACATCAATTACAACTCAACTAGAAAAAAAAAACGTCAGATTACCACTCGTCACTATTCCGCATTATCTTAGTAGTGTTTAAAGCGTAAGTCAAAACTATTAATACAAATGAATAATTGAGTATATCTAAAGTGAAGTCCGACTATAAACTACTCAGCTACTAAGTATTGATCGATCATCTCGTGTTCACCCATTCCCGTACAAGCAACCAAATCCTACAACAACCATTATATCAACATGTACATAACACTGCTCCCCCAATATGACCGATAAATATCATATGGATCACCACATGCCAGCAATTTTAAAAGGATTTGTAGACACACACATAAACCACACAACATCTGAATAAAGGTAAGCCAAACTACGAATTTTATATAACCATCATACAACTCTGACCAACTGACTACACCCGTATAAAAGACTCATTACCATAACCAACTGATAGAAACCAAACTCAATTTTCATTTCCACATCTTATTTCTCATATCTCATATATCATATGTATCATACTCTATTCCGAGTGTGCATACCCCTCTGGGGCATTGTCCCACCAGAGGAGAACCATATAGGCGGATCTGTGATCAAGCAAACCCGGAATCAACTTCCCAAGTTGATTCCCCAAACATATACAAGGCGACTTCCCACACCTACCTGAACAATCTCAATATCCAATCTCATAATGACAGACACAATCAATCAAGATACCAACAATACCATTCTTTTACTGAATAAGACAGTCTCAAGACCGCCAAATATCCAATTGACACAAACATACAATCAACACAATCAAACTATATAATCTATAATTTTCTACTCGAAACCCAATTTCCCCCAATTTGATTAAACTAGAGCATAACTATTAGATTAACTAATCTAAAATTGATAAAAAGGTAACTAAGCTAAATTAAGGGTGTAGAGTGATTATACTTACGGCAAGATTGTTCCATAACGAATCCGAATTGAAGATTGTTAGGGTGCAAACTCATGTCCCACATCGGTAGAATAAAGATGGAAGATCATCTTTATAAGTGTCTACAAAATATAATAGTACGATGCCTTTTGGGAAAGAGTACAAGAGTAAATTCGTGAGGGTTTGTCCCAAAGCGGACAATATCGTACTATTATGGACAGTGGACACCGTCCACAGCAGAGGCCCAACACGTGATATTCACGCTTCCGCACAACAAGTGGTATCAGAGCCCAAGGTTCGACTTGGGCTAGACACGAGGATGCATCAGTAGGTCTAAGACTTGAAATTGTACACTGTAAGGCATGGAACTCCTAGCTCAGGGTGAGTCCTTGAGCAATCCCGGTCCAGGGTTAAATGGATGAAAGGTGTCATAGGTCTTGCGGGGACAAAGACCATTTGTGTACTAGAACTGTTGATCAGGTGGACCCTTATCAGGTTGGGTGCCACAGGTCTGGTGGGTCCTTTCCAGGTTGAATGCCAGAGATCGTTTGTGTTTTAGGACTTCTGAAGTGGCGGACCCGATCCAGGGTATATTGGATGCAGAGGATGTTCGGAATGCATGTGTAGCAAATTCCCAAGAATGGCACATGGACAAGTTCAGGAGCATGTTGGGGTACTCACTTGACCAAGCGGTGACATGTGGTGCAAGACATGGCTCGTGGTAGCGTGGTGTATCGGCTAAGGGGAGGTTATCAAAACTTGTGATGTTTCGGGTGTCTAGAAGTTGGGGCTGTAGAAGTGTGGGAGTACTCCAAAGAGGTCAAAGGTCCGAGTCAAGATGATGGTCCTTGGTTTGAGAGGAGGATTGTTAGGGTGCAAACCCGTGTCCCACATCGGTAGAATAAAGATTGAAGATCATCTTTATAAGTGTCTACAAAATATAATAGTACGAGGCCTTTTGGGAAAGAGCCCAAGAGTAAATCCGTGAGGGCTTGGCCCAAAGCGGACAATATCGTACTATTATGCACAGTGGACACCGGTACAGCAGAGGCCCAACACGTGATATTCACGCTTTCGCACAACAAAGATGATAATTGATTGCTTGGGTTTTCCTTAGATTTTCTTTTGAGAGAATAGAGAAGGTTAAAGAATATGTGTTTAGCGTATAACGACGAAATAGAGTAAGGTCACGAATTAATGAAAAGTATAATCTCAAGACAAAGACCAAAGTCTACCCGATCCTTTGTAAGAAGCTTCGATTGTTGGACCGGCCCCCTGTGCGTCGTCCACTTGGCGCCGAGACAAGGACCCACATTTCCAAATTGTTAATCTTCAATTTCGCGAACCTCAACAACCCTGCCCTGTCGTCTAGCCGTTTGATCGCCCGCCTGTGAAGGTGGGTCGGTCAGACCAACAACCCACTGGCCTTCCACTTAACGTCTTTTCCCAAGCTCATATCTCGTTACACTAAACTCCGACTTAAGACATTTGATACGTAGTTTAACTACCAACGACGCACCTAATTTCGCATTACTTGGACCCTTTTAAATACTGATAGAGTTTCGAAATGTGTTCATGGATATATAGGTAGTGGTGAAATTTTTCGAAACGACATACGTAATTTTATCTCTATTTATTTTTGTGGAATTTGCACTTTTTTTTTTATGACAGGGGTTGAATTCTCCTGCCTCGTTCCCGACTACCACACGGACCATATAGCCACCCCCTTCAAAAAGCTGCGATGGCAAGTGATCATCGCCTCAAATTGGTAGTCGAACACGGGACCTCTCAACTCCTGTACTTCTACAAGTTTCAAGATTTAACCCGTCTACCACTAAACTAACACTACTTGGTTGAATTTGCATTTCAATAAATAAAGACATACTAAGCGACTTGCCCATATGGACAACTCCTCTGCATTAGTTTGGTTTAGGAGGAGCAACTTGTTAGCAATAATATAAGTTCGCTAATAAATTAATCGCTTTGATGATTAGTTCAACAATAAACACAAAAATTCGTTCAACTAGTCACGAAATACTAAGAATGTGAGTGGCTAGATTGTCATTTCAGGAAGGAGCATGATGGTGAAAGGGAATCCAAATAATCCAAAAAAGATGAGTGATTATAAGGGTGCAAGTCACAAAGACTTGTCAACTATGATCAAGACCTTCTCACGTCTGGTGTTTAACGCCTTATCGTGCTCTCATCACCACCTTTTAGGCGGCTAATTACCATGTCTCTTTCTCTGTTTTTCGATCACTACTACCACTTGGTTGCATTATCAATTTAAATTATAGATTAGTCAACCTCTAAATTATTGGAAATATATACTATATCAAGAGTAAACCGTCTATAATTCTAGTGCTTTTTCAACTTGTTATTTAGAGCATAATTTCTAATTTCCAAAATCCACTAAACGACATAGTAACACCCTGCATTAATGCTAGGTGGCTTGAAAGCAAATGTATAAGTAAAAGAGAATAGAGGGCATGGTGCTCGAGTTGTGAGATTGAACCATTTTAAAATCTCGTCATAGTATTAATATCTTAATCTAGAGCTTAAATTGGAAGTATTAATTTTTTATAACTCGTCACACTGTGTATAATTTATGACAGTATTCGGTCCAAAAACCAACACAAGTCTGTTTTTTTTTTGTATTTTGTCCTTACTAATGACCATCCTGAACCAATCGTTAGTTAGCGCAGTGGTAGCATGGGGCTGCGCTTGGTAGGGAGGTCTGCGGATCGATCCCCCACAACTGCGATTGAGAGGGGTTTAAATACCGTAATCCTTGGACACACCCCGAAATTCGGATTAGTCGCCCAATGTGGTTTGGATTACCGGATGGTTTAGACTAAAAAAAAAATGACCATCCTGAAAAATGAAAACAATCCATGAATGTAGACCTAGCAAAACTAACCCGATCCAACTGAACAAATCCGAAAAGGCTGACCTGAAACCCGAAACTGACCCGAGCTACAACCCTCTATTGTAACCCGAATCTCGAGTTGACCAACCCAACCCGAACATGACCAGAGTTTTGTTGACCTGGAACTAACCCGACTCGAAACCACCTAACCCAAAAATGACCCGACAAAACATAACTTTAATTAAACAAAAAAGACTTGAAATAACTAATCTAAAAACACACTTTATATTATTTACTAAACGTAATTTTATCTTGTTATCGTTGACCCGAAAATGACCCGGACCCAAAGTAAGTCGACCTGTTTGACCCGACCAACATATCGAAACAGACTCAAAACCCAAAATGACTCGACCCTACCCGAATTAATCCGAAAATGTAACGCACCTGAACTGACCCGACCCGTTTGCCAGGTCTATGACCAAGAGGTCTCCCATTCTTCTACTAACCAATAAAAACGCTTAACTGTAAAGTTTTTGTCGTCATAGGATTCCATAAAAGGAAATGAACATTGTTTTTTTTTTTTTTTGGTACATAGAAAATGAACAGTGTTAACATAAGTTATTCTGTTCGGCCTTGTTTGGTAAATAATGTGTTCATATTAGTAGAAACAAGTTGCGAAAGAAGATTATAATTTTTGAAGTAGAAAGTAGATTATAATTAGCAAATTTTATTAACAAGTTTGACCAAAATATATTACTGGCTCGTCACTCATGGGCATTTTTTATCGTCCATACCTGCCCATTAGACGTGGTGGGTCAGGCTTGGCCGTTCTCTGCTCATTTCATTTATAATTTATTACCAGGTAAAAGTAGAATTATATAAACCTTCACACACAAAAATGAATTTAGGTGAAACCTCATAATAACAAGGTGAACCACTTAGTTGTCTAAAAAAAAGCAAGTTGAACCACTTTGCAAAAACACTGTGTGGCGTTTTTTTTTTTTTTTTTTTTTTTTTTTTTAATACCGACGATTACTAATTTTGCAAGTAACGACCACTACATGTGATTCCTATGATACGATGCACTACTTTTCAATTTCTTTAAGGCATAGATTTAGGTCACTACTCACAAAGTGGGTTGCTGTGTAGATTTAGCTCAAAACTAAATAAACTAGTTTTGCTTAAGACGGAAATAGCTTAAAACGGATCAAATATCATCCCACATAGAAGATACATATGACAAATCTTTTATCTCCTTCAATGCATTTTAATTTTGTTTTATTCATCCTCACGGATATACTTGATCCATCCTAAACTTAAGACGAACAGTCCTATCTTAAACAAGAATTACTAAATAAAATATCTAGTTCAACTTAACTATTGTGGTCGTTATTAACTGGGGGTATCCTTATGTCGGGAGTCCAGACCCTACTTTAGTGAACACCTTAGATCTATACAAACAATTACAGTTGTATCAAAACAAGTAGTACCACACTTGCTACTGTTACTATGAATTTTGGTTCACATACGTGGTCTTGTATTTCAGTAGAAATCTGATATTTAGATCTACATATAAATGGGTTACTTATGTCAAGCTCGTAATCCATGCCCACCACAAATGTCGCGGTCGATATTCTATTTATGTAGTCTATTTGTTAAAGCAACAAGAGAAAATAATTTTGAAATACCATTTCGTTAATTATACTTTATACTCGGTACAATTACAATTTTAACAGTTATGTGACATGGTTCATCTTAACGTTCGTTATTGAAGATTTTCAAGCTGAATTATGTAAAGAAAATTCCTAATTCTAATTGTAGTGAGGTATTTATAAGGTAACGGTAAAGTTATCGATGTATCATAAATTTGTGGTCGATTAGTATGGAAGTGATCAAGTCCAGCCCTCGCCGCCACTTAGCTCTGAATAAACAGTGCGTCTTACTTCAGACAGACCTTTTTGGTTTGAAATAATAAGACGAGATTTTTTAACCATTTTACAGTTAATTGTGACCACTACTGAAAAACCAGTTACCATAAGCTGTAACACTGCCTATACCATTGTGATTACATTTAACTATAAAATGATCACATATGCCCGTCTGAAAAATAAGACGAAAAGTGTCCGGTAAACATACTATAGCAAAAAGAAGAAGCATCAAAGTAGCTCGTTCCTACTAATAAGCGATAAGTCACTCAATGCCTTGGCTTGAAAGTAAGATCTTAATAAGAGAGAGTATGTACTACAAGCTGTGTGCGCGTCAATAATTGGTAGTAAACGTAAATTATACTCAAGAGATTCCACTTAGATTGAGTATTATTTAATGAAAATGACAGTTGCATGTTTATCGGTTTGTCATCGTCTTTTTGAAACCCATAGTATCATCGTCCGTCTAAAGTTTACGGCACAATCCCACTACAATATTGATTCCCTATTAACTAAGAAAAAGGATAATGATACGGTGCTATCGGGTGGCGTCCAATCTTGACGCCACCGGGTGACATGCAGTAAGTGAGGACTTCAATAATAATGGGTGCATCACTTCCAATAAGTGAGGACCTCAATAATAAGGGGTGCATATGAGAGGGTAGCGCTGAGATTGGGCACCACTCAGTAGCACTGTATCATTATCCACTAACTAATTAAGCTTCCACTCAATGCATTACTCAATTTCTTTTACATACGATGTAGAGTGGTATATAAGGCATTAAGGGGTATCAATACTCGCATATATACTCAACAGCTTTTCTGTGACGATTTTAGATAAATGAAAAAGACAATTGGACCATGTTGCTTTTTGGTTTAAGTTCAGTTTATTGTAGTTCAGCTCAGCTCTCATCATCATGCAATGTTCCATTCAGCTCAATTTAGCTCAATTTAACAGCGATCAGTCGAAAAGAATAGGGTAAGGTAGTGTAATATTGTGTAGTCGCATGATATGTACCTACTCTACGCACCAAGGACACAAAAGCCGCACAACATGTTGCATAGTTTAGCGGACCTAATACGATTTTTTAAAGTATTTTGCCATGCCAATGGTTGTACTGCTACTTCCTATTTCCTGAAACATTGACCGTTTGTCCCCCCATCACAACTATTTTGTTTAGTTTTTTGTTTTCGCTAGATACGTCGAGCAAGAGCTTGCATGCGATTAAACGCCGTCAGGAAAAGTAGTGTGTAAATTTAGGATCGTCAAATGAATTTGAGCGATCAGCTTATGTAAGATAATTTTAGATTTTATAATAGGAAAATTTAGTTTACGGATAATTCACGCGGTACCCCTAAAGTTGGTGATTTTGCACAAAATACCCAAATTTTTGTTCCGGAAAACTTAATGAGCCCATAACTCGTACTTACGAACTCAAAAAGTAATTTTTTTTTTTTTCAAATCGATCATCTTTTTGAGTACTACGATTTGGAAAAAAAGTTTGACGAGTTTGGAACTCGTGGCCAGGAGATATGCTCACTCAAAGTTTGTTCGGACGAAAAAACTTTGACACACAATAACTCCTAGTAGCGGAATCCAAATGCACCATTTTTTTTTCCAAATTGTAGTTCTCGAAAAGATAAGCGATTTGGAAAAAAAATTCGTCACTTTTGGAACATGTAAACACGAGTTATGACTTCTTTAAGATTTACGGATCAAAAATTTGGGTATTCCGTGCAAAATGGCAAACTTTAAGGGTACCGCGTGAATTATCCGTTTAGTTTATGTAGCAAATAGTACTCAAACCTAATTACCTAACAAGGTCAAATGATTGGATGTGAGTCCTGATTGGATACGAGTCTCGATTCTGAGAACCTTTTGAACATGCTATTAGACGGCGCGGTGTGTAACTAACCCTTGGGACAGGGATGAAGCTAAGATAGTATGATAAGAGCTTAACACGGAGTACATGATAAAGGTAGTTGAGTTACAAAAACTGATTTAAGTTGAGAAATGTAGTGTAACGCCTAAAGAGTTTGAGAGAAAACTTGTTCCATATCAGAAAATAAGGAGTTTGTTATATGTTTATAAGATATTTCATCCATCATTTAGTAACGAGGCCTTGTATTTTTGAGCTTGAGTTATGTTACAACGGTGGCAGGTCGGGTTGTTATATATAGGATCTTAATTCTTAAGACACGTTTTTTTTATTTTTAGTTTTTATACTTCCGATGTGATCAAATAGCCCATATTTTTCGACCTAGTCGCCCAACCCGATTTTAACGGATTTGGAGTCACTTATTTGGGCTATTTGAATATTACGGCTTGGATCAAACCCAATCGGCCGCTCCAACCCATAACTACCTTTACCTCTATCCTAATCATTTGTTTATTGGTTTTTTCTGTGTGGATGATATTTTAACGGAAGGTAAATAAATGGACTAATTGAATATTACCCTTGGATCAAGTCCAAACCATGATCACCTCTATCTCCATCCCAATTGTTTGTTTATCGTGTTTTTTTTTTCTTTTTTAAATTTGAGGATGATAGTTTAATTAAAGGTAGTTAATACTGAGTAAATGAGTAATTGGTTTAGAGAGGAAATATATATTAAAGACTAGTTTTCGAACGTGTATCCTTCGAATAAACATTAAAATATTAAATGTCGAAAGATTCAACAAATATTTTGGTGAGAAATTCAAATATAAACCCATTCTTACAATAATTAATGACAATATTATATGAATCATTTTATATTTAAATCAATCAATCAATACTATATATTAATTCCAAAAACCAAGGGACTTTAATGTAATTAAAGAAATCTATACAAATTATTTATACTATATAGTTTTAAATCGATAGCACCGTGTGATGGACCACAAGAATATAGTGATTTTCCTTAAAATTAACATGCCTCACTTATGGAATTAATTAATATCATCATAGAATTATACATTAAATTAAATGTAGTAAAAGGGAATTAATTAATAGCATCATAGAATTATATATTAAATTAAATGTAGTAAAAGGGAATTAATTAATATCATCATAGAATTATACATTAAATTAAATGTAGTAAAAGTAATAGTAGCAGCAACGAGATTAATAAAATTAACGGTATAAATGTGGGAGTAGTGACAGTTATAATAATGCTAGTGAAAGTAACTACGAATTTAGTGAAAGTAACAGTTGTAACAATGAGAAAAAATATGAACAATTAAATAACCAATCAACTCAAGAAAATATTTTATTTATTTAAATATAGGCCGGATAAAATTAACGGGAATAATGAATTTAACAGGAAAAAATAGAGGAATTAGTAAAAGAAACAATAGTAACCACGGAAGTAGTAAACGTAATGATATTAAGAAAAAGAATGTCGTGAAAGTAATAATATTAATAGGGGATAGTGAACGTGTCTCATAATTTGAAAATAAATTTTACATTTCATCATTATATTACAAGATATGCCGTAGAAAATATATTACAAATAGTAAACGTGTGAGTTAGACAACTCCTACATAGTTTATTTCATTGAAAATGAAATTTAACGGTAAATAGAGATAGCCCGGGCGAAGCCGGGCACCAAATCTAGTACTATATATTAAATCCAGAAACCAAGGAACTTCAATGTAATTAAAGAATGTTATACAAATTAATTATACTGTATAGTTTTAAATCACTAGCACCGTGTGATGGACCCAATTAAGGGATCTCAATGCAAATATTATATAGTTTGGGTTAAAATTAAATTATATAGAAGTTTGGTAATTTTCCTAAACATCTGTAAGAGACTAAAACATAGTCAATTTCCTTAAAATAAAATAATTAATTAAGATGGTCAATTTTCTTAAAATAAAATAATTAATTAAGATGATCAATTTTAAGGAGACTAAAAGAAAGAAGATGCTTGGTAATTTTCCTAAATATTTATAGAAGACTAGAAAATGGTCAATATCCTTAAAATAAAATAATTAATTAGTATAAACATGCACATTTATGGTATTAATTATTATCATCATAAAATTATATATTAAATTTAAAATCTGTGCAATTTTATTAAACTTTATACTCTCTCCATTCAACAATTATCACCCCATTTCTCCATTATATGTGAGAGGTATTATATTGAAATGGGGTGATAAAGGTTGAATGGAGGGAGTAGTTTATTAGATGTATAAAGATGTTAATTATTTAACATACAAAAATATAATATAAGTAGGTTATAAATAATTCAAGTTAGATTCCATAATATATATTATTGCGTAATTCTTTCGATTTGATTTAATGCATATATGTAATACATTTATATAAATATATAATCCTCTTAAAATTGCGTGCCTAAGTAGTAAAAGTAATTTTGTCAGTAAAGAAAATAATTGTAGTAACATTGGATATAGTTATATGATAGTAATCACTCACTTAAATAATAAAAGTAACAATATTATCAACGAGATTAGTGAAAGTGGTAGAAACAACAACGGGAGTAGTGAAATAATCAACATTAATGCGGCAATAGTGAAAGTAACAATAATTACGCTGGGAGTAGTGAAATTATCAATATTAATGCGGCAATAGTGACAGTAACAATAATTACGGCGGAAGTAGTGAAAGTAACAATGATTACGGGCAAGTAGTGAAATGTTATTACTATTGTTTTATTAATAAGAGTAAAATATTAATAGCGGGAGTAGTGAATTTGTCTCAAAATTTATTTCATCGTAATTTTAGGATATGTCACAGAAAAATATATTAATGATAAATTTATGGGTTATGCAACTCTAAGTAATTTTATTTAATGAAAAAAAATTTAGTCGTAAGTAGAGATAGCTCGGGCGAAGCCGGGCACCAATACTAGTACTATATATTAAATCCAGAAATCAAGGGACTTCAATGTAATTAAAGAAAGTTATACAAATTAACTATACTATATAGTTTTAAATCACTAGCACCGTGTGATGGACCCGATTAAGGGATCTCAATGCAAATATTATATAGTTTGGGTTAAAATTAAATTATATAGAAGCTTGGTAATTTTCCTAAACATTTGTAAGAGACTAAAACATGGTCAATTTCTTTAAAATAAAATAATTAATTAAGATGGTCAATTTCCTTAAAATAAAATAATTAATCAAGATGATCAATTTCAAGGAGACTAAAAGAAAGAAGATGCATGGTAATTTTCCTAAATATTTATAGAAGACTAGAAGATCGTCAATTTCCTTAAAATAAAATAATTAATTAGTATAAACATGCACACTTATGATATTAATTATTCTCATCATAAAATTATATATTAAATTTAAAATCTATGCAATTTTATTAAATTATATAGTTTATTAGATGTATAGAGATGTTAATTATTTAACATGCAAAAATATAATATAAGTAGGTTATAAATAATTCAAGTTAGATTCCGTAATATATAATATTGCATAATTCTCTCGATTTGATTTAATGCATATATGTAATATATGTAATGTAAATATATAATCCTCTTAAAATTGCATGCCTAAGTAGTAAAAGTAATTTTGTCAGTAAAGAAAAGAATTGTAGTAACACTGGATATAATTATATGATTGTAATCACTCATTTGAATAGTAAAAGTAACAACAATATTATCAGCGAGATTAGTGAAAGTAGTAGAAACAACGGGAGTAGTGAATTAATCAATATTAATGCGGCAATAGTGAAAGTAACAATAAGTACGGCGGGAGTAGTGAAATTATCAATATTAATGCGGTAGTAGTGACAATAACAATAATTACGACGGGAATAGTGAAAGTAACAATGATTACGGACAAGTAGTGAAATGTTATTAGTATTGTTTTATTAATAAGAGTAAAATATTAATAGCGGAAGTAGTAAATTTGTCTCACAATTTATTTTATCGTAATTTTAGGATATGTCATAGAAAAATATATTAATGATAAATTTATGAGTTATACTAATTTTATTTAATGAAAAAAAGAAAATTAATGGTAAGTAGAGGTAGCTCGGACGAAGCCGAGCACCAATACTAGTTATTAGTGTATATTCTTAGAGGCTAGAGCACACATTAAAAATTATTTAAAACACATTAATAAACGGATTAAGGTTAAGTTATTCTTGTCAAATTTTTATAGAAGCAATCGAAAACTTGCCTAAATGGGCTAAATTTGAGAAAGGAAAAAGTGGCACATGACGTTGTTTTGAAAGCATTATTTGAAGTGGGCCAAGTTTTGGACATATGCATCAAGTAGTGAGCTTTAAATTCAGTCCACAGCAGTTGGGCTTCTCATTTATCAATCCACTCACTCACACGTGTTTTACTCCTTTTATCCATTTTTTTTGGTTCAAAAAACATTTCACAAATCTCCCTTCTCCCTTCTCCCTTTACTACCTAAGGGCTTGCCTGGAATCCATGGAATTATTAAGGGAGTAAGTTTTATTGGGCGATCATTACTGGAGAAATTAATTAGTGGGGTAATGAGTTCCTTGATGATATGTTTGGCATAAGAGTAATGATTACTGACTAGATCTTTTACTCCTTAATCATTACCCAGGGGGAGGGTGGGTAATGTATTACCCCTTCACAAGGGTAATAATTCCAGGAGGTGAATAATTACCTACATACCAAACATGGGAAATACACCTCACATATTACTCCCCTATTCATTCCCCTCCTATTACCCTCAATCCAAGCAAGCCCTAAGAGAATAAAACTCTTAGTAGTTTTCCCGCCTAAACATATGCTAGAACTATATATGGAAACAATAACAAAATTATATATTCATTTATCTTTTACCTCCTTTACAAGAAATAATCACTGTCTCTAATTTATTATGCAATCATTCCATAAATATTATTTCTCCATCAGTTATATTCTAAAATTACGCAAATCTGCTTCTTATGCAATCTTTACTTTAATTATTGTTCATCACTTACCCTCTGAAATTACGTAAATCTGCTTCTTGTATTTTTAAAGGACGTAACAGTTTTTAAGTATTTTTTTATTAGAAATAAACAAAAATATTAGTTTAATTATTCGTAAATCGTCTTTTTAAATGCGTGGTGTACTGTTTTCGTTATAAGGTTAATATGCGTTTTAATTAGATTTTACATCACTTAATTGTATTTTAATGTCATAAATTAGTTTCATGCAATGATAGACCATTATAGAGTTATTTTTTTTATAGTAAAGTAAAAATAGTTTAAAACAAAAATAACTTAACTTAAAGTGTCTCTTGATGATAGTAAACTTTCATTTTCTACCTCCTACTAAGATTATATTAGTACATTATAACATTAAACTGTAAGTACAGTTAATTTATGCAATTAATTTAATAGAATATCTCTTTATAAAACAAAACTAAAAATTACTGTGCTGTAGCACGGACTCTACACTAGTTATTATTTTAAACACAAAAGGTTTTTAGTCATGGTCAAAATATCGTTTCAAAACCATGTAAAAATAAATGGGATGATATTATATTGTAAAATGTAAAGAGTAGTATAAAATTTATAAGGGTAATACAACCCTTAACATTTAATATCTTCCAAATTTCCTATATACTAAATGAATAGGAAAAACTCAAAATTTTCTCGCCTAAAATATTTCCCCTATTTTAATATAATCTCTTATTTTCTTACCTATTTCAATATAGTTCCCTATTTAAGATTTGTTTCTAGGTTTTTTGATGATACACGGTTTTCAGGATTTCAGGGCCCCGAAACAAAATTCACCGGAAATATTACGGAAGGTCCCTCGGGTCAGATAAAGCGGTCACACAAAATTTGAGGACCAACCAGTATCAGCCCAAACTTGGATAATTGTGAAAAAGGGATTGATACTTGTATTTTGGGGTTAAAATCGAATTGGGTAACTTCTCAGTAGACCTGAGATACGTGGTAGGAAAACCGAGAGAAAAAGAAACATAGCCAGGTACAACCTCTCGAATAGCTCAAATTGAAGTGTATAATACACGGTTTTCCAGATTCTAGGGTCCCCGAACGAAATTCACCGGAAATCTCACAAAAGGTTCCTCGGGTTAGAAAAAGTAGCCACACAAAATTTGAGTACCAACCGGGGATATTTGAGGCTGCTTGTATTTAATAAACCAGCATGAGCCCAAACTCGAATAATTGTGAAAAAGGGATTGATACTTGTTTTTTGGGGTTAAAATCGAATAGGGTAACTCCTCAAGAGACTTGAATATGTGGTTGAAAAACCGGGAGGAAAAGAAACATGGTCCGCTAAGACCTCTGGAATAGCTCAAATTGAAGTGTATAATACACGGTTTTCCGGATTCTAGGGTCCCGGAACGAAATTCACCGGAAATCTCACGAAAGGTTCCTGGGAAGTGGGGTCAGAGAAAACGGTCACACAAAATTTGAGGACCAACCGGGGATATTTGAGGCTGCTGATATTCTATAAATCAGCATGAGCCGAAACTCGAATAATTGTGAAAAAGGGATTGATACTTGTTTTTTGGGGTTAAAATCGAATAGGGTAACTCCTCAAGAGACCTAGAATATGTGGTTGAAAAACCGGGAGAAAAAGAAATATAGTCCGGTAAGACCTCTGGAATAGCTCAAATTGAAGTGTATAATACACGGCTTTCAGAATTCCAGGTTTCCGGAACAAAATTAACCAGAAATATCATGGAAGGTTCCTTGAGTCATATAAAGCGGCCACACAAAAGTTGAGGACCAACCTGGGACATTTGAGGCTACTGGTATTTTATAAACCAGCATGAGCCGAAACTCGAATAATTGTGAAAATAGGATTGATACTTGTTTTTTGAGGTTTAAATCGAATAGGGTAACTCCTCAAGAGACCTAGAATATGTGGTTGAAAAACCGGCAGAAAAAGAAACATGGTCTGGTATGACCATTGGAATGGCTCAAATTGAACTGTACAATACACGGTTTTCGGGTTTTCAGAGTCCCGAAACAAAATTAACCGGAAATCTTACGGAAGGTCATCACTCGGGTCAGATAAAGCGGCCATACAAAATTTGAGGACCAACCGGGGACATTTGAGGCTGCTGGTATTCTATAAACCAGCATGAGCCGAAACTCGAATAATTGTGAAAACGCGATTGATACTTGTTTTTTGGGTTAAAATTGAATATGGTAACTCCTCAAGAGACCTCGAATATGTGGTTGAAAACCGGGAGAAAAAGAAACATGGTACGACACGACCTCTGGAATGGCTCAAATTGTAATGTATAATACACTATTTTCGTGATTTCAGGGTCCCGAAACAAAATTTACCGGAAATCTTACGGAAGATCCCTCGGGCCAGATAAAGCGGCCACACGAAATTTGAGAACCAACCAGTATCAGCCCAAACTTGGATACTTGTGAAAAAGGGATTGATACTTGAAGTTTAGGGTTAAAATAGAATTGGGTAACTTCTCAAGAGATCTCGAATACGTGGAAGAAAAACCGAGAGAAAAAGAAACATGGTCTGGTACGATCTCTGGAATAGCTCAAATTGAAGTGCATAATACATTTTTTTTGGGATTCCAAAGTCCCAAAACGAAATTCATCGGAAATCTCACGGAAGGTTCTTCGGGTCACATAAAGCGAGCACAAAAAATTTGAGGACCAACCGAGGACATTTGAGGCTACTGGTATTCTATAAATCAGCATGAGCCGAAACTCGAATAATTGTGAAAAAGGGATTGATACTTGTTTTTTGGGGTTAAAATCGAATAGATAAATCCTCAAGAGACCTAGAATATGTGGTTGAAAAACCGGGAGAAAAAGAAACATAGTCCGGTAAGATCTCTGGAATAGCTCAAATTGAAGTGTATACACTTCAATTTAACTATTCGAAGGTCGTACCGGACCCTGTTTTCTTTTCTCCCTATTTTTCAATCACGCGTCCGAGCTCATTTCAGGAATTAACCTATTCGAGTTCAGCCCCAAATAACTAGCTTTAATACATTTTTCACGATTATCTGAGGTTCAACGAATGCTGGTTTATGGCATACCGGCACCCCCAAATGTCTTCCGTTGATACTCAAATTTTGCGTGACCGCTTTATCTGACCCGAGGAACTTTCTATGTGATTTCCGGAGAATTTTTTTCCGGGACCCTGGAATCCTGAAAAACCGTGTATTATACACTTCAATTTGAGCCGTTCGGGAGGTCGTACCGGACCCTGTTTCTTTTTCTCCCTGTTTTTCAATCACACGTCCGAGCTCATTTCAGGAATTATCCTATTCAAGTTCAGCCGCAAATAACTAGATTTAATACATTTTTCACGATTATCCGATGTTCGACGAATGCTGATTTATGGCATACCACCACCCCCAAATGTCTTCCGTTGGTACTCAAACTTTGCATGGCCGCTTTATCTGACCCGAATAATTCTCTATGTGATTTCCGGAGAATTTTGTTCCGGGACCCTAGAATCCCGAAAAACCGTGTATTATATACACTTCCATTTGAGCGGTTCGGAAGGTCGTAACGGACCCTTTTTCTTTTTCTCCCTGTTTTTCAATCACGCGTCCGAGCGTATTTCAGGAATTAACCTATTCGATTTCAGCCTCAAATAACGAGCATTAATACATTTTTCACGATTATCCGAGGTTTTACGAATGCTGGTTTATGGTATACCGGCACCCCCAAATGTCTTCCGTTGCTACTCAAATTTTGTGTGGCCGCTTTATCTGACCCGATGAACTTTCTATGTGATTTCCGGAGAATTTTGTTCCGGGACCTTAGAATCCCGAAAAACCGTGTATAATACACTTCAATTTGAGCCGTTCGGGAGGTCGTACCGGACCCAGTTTCTTTTTCTCCCTGTTTTTCAATCAGGCGTCCGAGCTCATTTCAAGAATTAACCTATTCGAGTTCAGCCCCCAAATAACTAGCTTTAATACATTTTTCACGATTATCCGAAATTCGAGGAATGCTGGTTTATGGCATACCGGCACCCCCAAATATCTTCCGTTGATACTTAAATATTGCGTGGCCGCTTTATCTTACCCGAGGAACTCTCTTTGTGATTTCCGGAGAATTTTGTTCCGGGACCCTGGAATCCCGAAAAATCGTGTATTATACACTTAAAATTGAGCCGTTTGGGAGGTCGTACCGGACCCAATTTCTTTTTCTCCCGGTTTTTCAATCACGCGTCCGAGCCCATTTCAGGAATTAACCTATTCAAGTTCAGCCCCAAATAACTAGCTTTAATACATTTTTCACGATTATCTAAGTTTCGACGAATGCTAGTTTATGGCATATCGGCATTCCTAAATGTCTTCCGTTGGTACTCAAAATTTGCGTGGCCGCTTTTTCTGTCCCGAGAAACTTTCTATGTGATTTCCGGAGAATTTTGTTCCGGGACCCTGGAATCCCGAAAAACCGTGTATTATACATTTCAATTTGAGCCGTTCGGGAGGTCGTACCGGACCCAGTTTTTTTTTCTCCCTGTTTTTCAATCACGCGTCCGAGCTCATTTCAGGAATTAACCTATTCGATTTCAGCCTCAAATAACGAGCATTAATACATTTTTCACGATTATGCGAGGTTCGACGAATGCTGGTTTATGGCATACCGGCAACCCCAAATGTCTTCCGTTGCAACTCAAATTTTTCATGGCCGCTTTATCTGATCCGAGTAACTTTCTATGTGATTTCTGGAGAATTTTGTTCCGGTACACTGGAATCCCCAAAAACCGTGTATTATACACTTCACTTTGAGGCGTTCTGGAGGTCGTACCGGACCCTGCTACTTTTTCTCCCTGTTTTTCAATCACGCATCCGAGCTCATTTCAGGAATTAACTTATTCGATTTCAGCCTTAAATAACGAGTATTAATACATTTTTCACGATTATCCGAGGTTCGACGAATGCTGATTTATGGCATACCGGCACCCCTAAATATCTTCCGTTGCTACTCAAATATTGCGTGGCCGCTTTATCTGACCCGAGGACCTTTCTATGTGATTTCCAGAGAATTTTGTTCCGGGACGCTGGAATCCCGAAAAACCGTGTACTATATACTTCAATTTGAGCCGTTCGGAAGGTCGTACCTTACCCTGTTTCTTTTTCTCCCTATTTTTCAATCACGCGTCCGAGCTCATTTAAGGAATTAACCTATTCGATTTCAGCCTCAAATAACGAGCATTAATACATGTTTCACGATTATCCAAGGTTCGACGAATGCTGATTTATGGCATACCGGCACCCCCAAAAGTCTTCCGTTGTTACTCAAATTTTGTGTGGCTGCTTTATCTGACCCGATGAACTTTCTATGTGCTTTCCGGAGAATTTTGTTCCGGGACCCCGGAATCCCGAAAAACCATGTATTATACACTTCACTTTGAGCCGTTCGGGAGGTCGTACCGGACCCTGTTTCTTTTTCTCCCTGCTTTTCAATCACGCATCCGAGCTCATTTCAGGAATTATCCTATTCAAGTTCAGCCCCAAATAACTAGATTTAATACATTTTTCACGATTATTCGAGGTTCGACGAATGCTGGTTTATGGCATACCGGCACCCCCAAATGTCTTCCGTTGATACTCAAATTTTGCGTGACCGCTTTATCTGACCCGAGGAACTTTCTATGTGATTTCCGGAGAATTTTGTTCCGGAACCCTGGAATCCCGAAAAACCGTGTATTATTATTATATACACTTCAATTTGAGCCGTTCGGGAGGTCGTACCGGACCCTGTTACTTTTTCTCCCTGTTTTTCAATCACGCGTCCGAGCTCATTTTAGTAATTATCCTATTCAAGTTCAGCCCTAAATAACTAGATTTAATACATTTTTCATGATTATCCGAGGTTCGACGAATGCTGTTTTATGGCATACCGGCACCCCTAAATGTCTTCCGTTGATACTCAAATTTTGCGTGACCGCTTTATCTTACCCGAGGAATTTTCTATGTGATTTCCGGAGAATTTTGTTCCGGAACCCTGGAATCCCGAAAAACCGTGTATTATTATATACACTTCAATTTGAGCCGTTCGGGAGGTCGTACCGGACCCTGTTTCTTTTTCTCCCTGTTTTTCAATCACGCGTCCGAGCTCATTTCAGGAATTATCCTATTCAAGTTCAGCCCCAAATAACTAGATTTAATACATTTTTCACGATTATCCGAGGTTCGACAAATGCTGGTTTATGGCATACCGACACCCCCTAATGTCTTCCGTTGGTACTCAAATTTTGCATGTCCGCTTTATCTGACCCGAGGAACTTTCTATGTGATTTCCGGAGAATTTTGTTCCAGGACCCTGAAATCCCGAAAAACCGTGTATTATATACACTTCAATTTGAGCCATTCGGAAGGTAGTACCGAACCCTGTTTCTTATTCTCTCTGTTTTTCAATCACGCTGTAATACCCGTCCTTTTAGGGACCCGTTGACTGACGTTGGCCAACCTTAGGGGCATGTTGTAGTCTTTGGGAAATCGTACGAGAGATGTCTTGTGTCATGATAAGCTTTGGATGAGTGGTACTCGATCTAGTCGAGGCTACTCGATCTAGTCGAGGCTACTCGATCGAGTAGCTTGAGTACTCGATCGTGTAGGGGTCACTCGATCGAGTAAGTTAGTTTCTCGATCGAGTAGTGTCTTTCCAGCAGGGATTTATAATCGTGTTTTGATAGAATCGCAAATCATTTCCGCCTCCTTCCTCCAAACCTAGATGTCGCCTTTTCTCTTTCCCTTCACCATAACCTTTTCCATTGGAGCCTTTGAGGATGCTTATGCCTTGGGGATAGGTTGCTTGAGTCGGGTAGCGGTCTTGACGCCGGTATGTTATGCATAGGTATGTCATCATCATCATCGTTGTCGTTGTTGTTTCTTGTAGGGTTGTAGTGATATTAATAGGTGTTTGTACTGTTTGTATAGGTGTATTGCTTGCTTGGTTGATGTCATGTGATTGAACGAGGAGTCGCTGTGGTTGGCTAAAGGTAGGTTCGCCTACTCAGTACTGTTGGTTGTCTAGTGTGTCTTTTGATGTGAGTTGGTTAATGTTGTGTCGGTGTGATTGATAGATTGTGATAATCGGTGGGTGTTGTTTTGTCTCCGTTGACGTGTTTTTGATTGTTGTATAGCTGTCTGTGATCTTCGGGGGGCGTCCCTGGCTGAGTGGAGTCACTTGCGGGAGTTGCTTCACGCCCTTGATTCGCCCTCTGTGGAACCCGCCACAGGAGTGGATGTGCACATTAATGGTCATGGGTTTATCGTTCGGTTTGATGAGCGGGATTTGGTGGCTACGGCTGCGATCCCCCACTGGCAGGGCAGTTCCAGTGGACAGTAGTTGTGGCTTGTGCGTGTGCTTGGTCGCGGCTGTAGTATGTTTGCTGTTGATGTTGGGTCTTTCCTCAGTTACTGACCTTGTGTTGTTTGCCTTCTTGTTGTTTCTGTTGTGTCTGCCGTGATCCCTTATGGTGAGCAGTCAGTCTTAGCAGGTGATGTCTTGGATGGTAGCTGGAGTCTTGGCGGGATGAGTCCTTCACGAGTCACGACAAGAGTAGTTACATAGTGGTGTTGAGTTGTATCTTTTATATCAGTAGTTTTTGTTTAACCTTGTAATAAACTATAATCGTTCTTTTATCGACTTTTGATGATTGCTTTCCTCGGGCAACCGAGATGGTAACGCCTTTATATGCTAGGGAAGGTCTTGTTAAGGCTCTTTGGTATATGGAGGTGTTACAATGTGGTATCAGAGCAACGATTTTGGAACCTGTAACAAATGAGCCTAATGAATGTAGTGAGTCTAATAAAATGAACCTGGTGTATGTATATTGGGAGCCCCAGTTGATGCTAGATTTTGGGTGAGTAGGCGCCCTCATTTCAAAATCATGGCCCCATTATGCTTAAGCCAGTCACTGGTTAAGGGGATATTGAGTCGGGAATTATGTGCTTAGAGTGTGTATGATAGAGATGTAGAGATGTTTGTATCAGAGTCTTTGTGGATGATAAATGTGTATGGTTGTGATTAGAACTGTGAAAGTCTATAGTTGAGTATTAACGGAAGGGGTGGTGTGTCTGCCCTATGAGATAGTGTACATGATGTGGTGTTGGTGATGCTGTTCCAAATGGTTGATATTAGTAATTGATATAAAAGTTGTGAGCCTTGTATGTGGTAGTGATAGCGTTGGTTAGTAAGTTGTAAATTTGTTGTAGTGGTTATTAAAACAGAATGGGAGTAAATGTGATAGATGAACGATTGAATGCTTCCGCGTGTGATATAATTCGGTTGAGTAATCAAGTTAGTGTGTGGTAAGTGTTGGATGTGCCATTAAAGTCGTATGGTTAGAAGCTATTTTGTTGAGGTCACAATTGTATGCCTATAAGTGAAAGAAATGTGTTAAAAGTGTGCATGAGAAAAAAATTGAAAGTTTGGTTACTTGATTGCATAATAATGGTTATAGATTAAAAATTAAGAGTTGAATGAAGTAATGTAATTGTTGATTTGATACGTTGTGCTTGTGTAGTAGTAATATGATGTGAATGAGTACGTTAACCTGTGCCGATATCCGAGTTCATTTTGGATTCGACATGCGTTGCTGTTTTGCAGGAATCTCTAGTTAACCTTATGTTTTCGACCATGTATTTAGCCTTACTTGACCGAGTACGAGTGCCTACTAGACCGAGTAGATCTCATTCGATCTAGTTAGGAAGCTGTTACGTCGAGAAAGTTGGGAATTACTGCGAAAACTCGACCGAGTAGCTCCAACTCGATCGAGTGGAGGCCACTCGATCGAGTAACATACTTACTCGATCGAGTAAGGTGCTACAATGCCGCTGAAATACGGGTTAATATACCCTTTTCTAACTCTTTCTTTCTAATCTTTCTTCTTTTTCGCAAACCCTAATCCCTAAATCTCTCTCAAATACTTTGATTCTTGTTGGTTTGGTGCTTGGATTTGGTGATTTCTTTGCTTAATTCGTTCCTTCTTACTTGCTAATCAGTTAAGGTATGAATGTTTATCCTATTTTGATGTTTTTAATTAGTTAGAAACATATAAGATGTTGGAAATTGTTGGAAAATCGATTTATATGAATTAAATCTTGCCTCTAATTGTTGCAATATGATCTAGATGCTTTCCTTTGATGATTATTGTTGATAGCTATGCAAAACACAAATCAAAATAGGGGTTTATGTGACTCGAATTTTCTAGGGTTTGGAAATTTGGATTGATTTTTGGTTGTATTTTGTGTGTAAAAGGATGAAAATTGGATAATCTATATCATATATATATATATATATATATATATATATATATATATATATATATATATATATCATGTTTAGGGTTGATTTTGGCGATATTCACTCGAAATTTTGTCTTAAAACTCCGTCTTAAAAGTGCCCCAAACTGAAATTCGTCTCATGTTGTTGTGAAATTGGTTTGTATATGAAGATGTTTTGAAAGTTTGAGTCCTAAAAGTAGTAGTATTAATGTTAATTCATGCTAAATATGTCAAAATTTCTACAGCTGTAGAGACCGTCTGATGACTAGAATTGAGAATTTTACTTATAATTTTGGATTGTTGGTGATAATATGTACTTAGTTGCTTCTTTCTATGATCATACATGAATGTCTTGTATGTTTTTCATATATATGTGGTTGTATATTTAAGTTATATGTTGAAACAGATGCCGAGACCAACAGTGGGAACCCGACAGAGCAAGAGAGGGAGGGTTTCTGAGCCCGTGGTGGGAGAGGGGAGTGGATCGGTAGTCCCGGCTGTACCCGAATACCCGTCTGTAGTCTTTGTGGATTTCAAACAAAGGGAGAGGCAGAGTCGTAAGATGAGACCAACCCGCTGTATAGACACGACCCTTTTGGATGACCTGGGTATTGAGACCGATGTCAGACACATCTTTGAGACCTTGGGGATGACTGGGCTATATCACCTCCGAAAGCACTCATATGCCTTTTTGACTCTTGAGTTCATGAGCTCGTTTAAATACGAGGCGGTGGAACAAACCGTGGAGTTCCGCCTCATGAACACAAGTTTTATCTTGACCATGGACCTGTTTGCTTCTCACCTTGGCCTTGCTAAACCCGCCAAGGGAGCTCTTCGGGACATACCAACGGAGTGTGGGGTTAGTAGTCTTATGCCTTGTCTCACCGGGAAATCAGCTCCTACTTCAAGTAACATGTTGATTAATGGTGTTCAACATGTCACTTTGAAGATCTTCCTTCGTGCTTTGACATGTCTTCTTTACGAGAGAAAGAACGTGAGTAATTTGAACTCATATGAGCTGATGTTGTTGATGGCGTACCTTAACCCCGAGCGGTCTCAGAGAGTGACCTTTAGTGCCCCTGCCATGGTGTGTGCAAGTCTTGCTTTGATGGCCTCGTCTGACACTAGATTCCTGAGTTGTGGTGTCGTTGCCACACGTTTAGCAGAGAGGTTGGCATCCTTTGAGGCCTCCTCGGCCTATACTCCTTTGACCACCACAGTGCCTACCTTAGACCGGGCCTATTTCCTCGACCAGAAATGGTTGAGAACTTTGGGGGATGGTAGTTTGGCATAGAGGGTGTAGGGTATGAGTTGGATGCGGATACCAGCTCCTGAGCACCTCTTGGTGACAGAGCCTTTACCCGCGGCAGTGGTGTCATCCGACTCTGACGAGGATGAGGAGAGGGAGGGGCGTCCTACGAGGCAGACATACCTCATTGACCCCGATATTCTTCAGGATATGCCCGAGCCAAGGAAAGGGGAGAATATGGGAGCGGAGGAGGACCGACCTAGAGTGGGGAGGGGGCCACGTCGAGTGCGGGAGAGGATGGCTGAGACTCAGCCACAGCAGCCAGTACCACCACATTACCCGTTCCCTGGATACCCTTCGTTTGATAGCCCGGAGATGCGTGAGAGCTACCTTGCCGAGAGAGTGTCTTCTACCTTGACACTCTGTAACCTACATGAGATGGCTTATGTTCAGGGTATTGGGACCACGGGACCTCATCCGGTTTGGTGGAGGGGAGTCGGAGACAGCAGCGGGGTATTCCACTCTTATAGGGTGGATATGTCTACTTGGGGAGAGCCTCAGTCGTACCCCTATGGTGGTTTGACCCCTTGGTACGTAAGACCAGATGCTGGAGCCGGTGGTGACGCGGGTCTTGGTGCGTCGGGAGCAGGCACTTCGGGTGGCGGTGGTGATAAGGATGCAGTGATGGATGAGCAGCAGCAGGAGTGATGATACTCAATTTCCTTCTTTTATGTTTGTAGTTTATGATGGATATTACTTTGTTTTGGTTGGTACTTTTCGAACTTGGTTTGTATCGGTGGCCATAAGGCCGTACTTGCATATTTCTGGACTTGTTTTACAGGATTTGTGGGTCGGGTTAGTATCCCGACTCGTATTTATGTGATTATATATCTTATGCTTGAAGTTTCGGGCAATTTTTGACTTGCGACAACTCGATCGAGTGCCCCTCACTCGATCGAGTAGCTGAAGGCGTGTCATTTGGAGGGGTATTCTGATCTCGGGCTACTCAATCGAGTAGCTAATGGACTCGATCGAGTAGGGCCAGCTCGATCGGGTGCCTGACCAACTCGATCGAGTGTCACTGTTACAGGCACCTTTCAAGGTTTAAATTGTTTGAATGCTCATATTTTTGGATGTTTCTATATTAGTCATGGTTGTTGGTGTTTAGTAACATGTTGTAGCTTCACCGTTGGTCATTTATTAGCTTGTGGTTGAGTTATGAGTGAAATTTTTTGCGATATAGGTGCGTCGGGACAATAAGACATATTGTTGCGGGAACTTGGCATGCAAGTGATGTTGTTTAAGTTCATATTTGTATATATATACATATCTATGTCTTGCGAGTCGTGGTTAAGTAATGTAAAGAGAGTGTTGTTTCTGTCATTGGTCGGTTATGGATTTTGATCACTTCACGCAGTTTTAGTGGTATTTGTGTTACCTTGTAATCTTCATGCGGGTACCATCTGTCGTGGTTTAATCGAATACTATGTTTATAATATTCTCATTTGTTCAGTATGGTTGTATAATATATAATTTTTGGGTTCTTCAGCTGGTTTGTCACAATATATATATATATATATATATATATATATATATATATATTATATATATATATATATATATATATATATATCCGTCACAATATATATATATATATATATATATATATATATATATGTATATATATATATATATAGAGGAAGGATCAAGTGAGTCCTCCTTCCTTCATTGAGTCCATGAGTTCTCATAAGGGCCATTGAAAAGATTGGATGGAGGGTTGAGATTGAAGGGGAAAAGGGAGGGATTAGAGCAAAAATTAGGTAATCAATGCTAATTAAATACTTTCCCTCACTACCTTCACTAATCAACCACTAATTTTACTATATATCATTTATTTTTCAGTCACTTCTCTCTCATCTCACACAATTATCATTCCTCTCATCTCTCTAAAAATCAAAACAACTCAATTCCTCTCAACAATCCCTCAAAAATCAAAAACCAAATAATTCAAAAAAAATCAAAAAAAAAATTCCCCCCATTATCCTCATCCGTCATCACCATACACCACCCGCCACTACCACCACGAGGCACCTCTCCTGCCGGCCACCACAACTACCACCAACAACAATACACCTTCAACCAACCCTACCCCGACACCATCACCCACCCCACAGCCACCACCACGCACGCCCACATTCACCCACGACCATCCCTACTGTCCGTCGTGGCCCCACATCCACAGCCACCAACCACCAGCATCCCGCCATCGCCAAAAAAAAAAAAAAAAAAAGCCAGATCTTAAAATACGCCAACCACCACGCACTCCCACATCCACAGCCACCAACCATCACGGACGCCCACATTCACAGCCACCAACCATCAGCATTGCGCCGCCACTAACGCTCCAACACCATCATCCTCTTCCTCACTTACCAACCCACGACACCACCACCAACCCCGTCAACAACAACACCTTCCACCCCACCTCTGCGGCACCACCACCGCCGACAACATCATTACCTTAAACAAAACGAGATCTGAGAATAACTAACCCAAAAAAAACGAACCTAGCCGGAGTTCTGGCCGTAGTTCAGGCGACGGCTTCACCGTCGTTGTCTTTTGTTTAGATTTGTTCAAATATACACGAATCTGGCCGGATTTTATCGTCCTATTTGTTCAGATCTTTGTTTTCTGTTTCTTTTTCCTTGAGTTTGTGTTTTGTGTGTGTTTGTTGTCTTTCACGCCGCCTCTTTCTCTGTTTCTCGTTTTCATTTTTTTTTTTTTTTTTTTTAAAGATTTGAGAGTAGTTTGTGTAGGTGTGTATTTGTGCTTTGTTTTGTTGTGTAGATTGACAGTAGTTGAGTAGTTGTGTAAATAAATGGTGGTGGTTGTTGTGTTTGTTGTCGTTTTTGTTTTTTTTTTTTTTTTTTTTTTTTTTTTTTTTTTTTTTTTTTCAACAATAAAGTGTTATGTTTGTTATTATTGTTATTATTATTAGATTTAATGTTATATTTTTGTTAGATGTTTTTTTTCCAATCTCTCTTTATTAGATCTAGTGTTGTTGATGTTTTATCATGATTTTTATTCTAGATCTAATAAATATATTTATTATACTCATATTTCTTTACATTTACACTCATATGTCTTTACAATTACACTCGTATTTCTTTACATTTACACTCATAATTTTTACATTTACACTTGTATTTCCTCACATTTACACTCGTTTTTATTTAAATTTACACTTGTATCTCCTCACATTTACACTCGTATTTCTCTTATATTTACACTTGTATCTCCTCACATTTACACTCGTATTTCTTTAAATTTACACTCATATTTCTTAACATTTACAGTCGTATTTCTTAACATTTACACTCGTATTTCTTTACATTTACACTTGTATTTCTTTACATTTACACTTGTATTTCTTTACATTTACACTTATATTTCTTTACATTTACACTCGTTAAAATTATATAAATTTGCACTCATATTTTTTGTGGATATGAGTTGGTGGGGAAGGACGATGATGGTGGCATTTTTGGTAGTCGGACTAAAGTTTTACTCGTAAAGGACAAAGTTGATGGTGACATTTTTTGTTAGTCGGACTAAAGTTTTACTCGTAAAGGACAAAGTTACACTTATAAAGGACCAAATTCACACTCAAAGGACAAAATTTACACTCTAAAACCTTCAAATTGACTAAAAAATCAAATTTACACTCTTAAAATGTTACATTTACACTCGTAAAACTTCACATTTACACTTGTAAAATGTTAAAACTATATAAATTCAAAATTTCCGTCACAAAAAATCAAATTTACACTCTAAAAATGTTACATTTACACTCGTAAAACGTCACATTTACACTTGTAAAATGTTAAAATTATATAAATTCAAATTTCCGTCACAAAAAAATCAAATTTACACTCTTAAAATGTTACATTTACACTCGTAAAACTTCACATTTACACTTGTAAAATGTTAAAATTATATAAATTCAAAATTTCCGTCACAAAAATTAAATTTACACTCTAAAAATGTTACATTTACACTCGTAAAACTTCACATTTACACTTGTAAAATGTTAAAATTATATAAATTCAAAATTTCCGTCACAAAAAATTAAATTTACACTCTAAAAATGTTACATTTACACTCGTAAAACTTCACATTTACACTTGTAAAGTGTTAAAATTATATAAATTCAAAATTTCCGTCACAAAAAATTAAATTTACACTCTAAAAATGTTACATTTACACTCGTAAAACTTCACATTTACACTTGTAAAGTGTTAAAATTATATAAATTCAAAATTTCCGTCACAAAAAATTAAATTTACACTCTAAAAATGTTACATTTACACTCGTAAAACTTCACATTTACACTTGTAAAGTGTTAAAATTATATAAATTCAAAATTTCCGTCACAAAAAATAAATTTTACACTCTTTAAATGTTACATTTACACTCGTAAAACTTCACATTTACACTTGTAAAGTGTTAAAATTATATAAATTCAAAATTTCCGTCACAAAAAATAAATTTTACACTCTTTAAATGTTACATTTACACTCGTAAAACTTCACATTTACACTTGTAAAGTGTTAAAATTATATAAATTCAAAATTTCCGTCACATTTACACTTGTAAAACTCATACAACATTACATTTACACTTCTGAAATCTAAAAGTCAAAACTGATTAATTAGGGGCTAGAGAGAGAAAGAAAAATTAATTAGTGTGTAGAAATTTGATTAGTGGTAAATTTTTTTGGTAATTTTTAATCTCAACCATCCATCTCAATCCAACCATCCACATTTTTTTCCTTTTCTTTTTAAAGGCCTTTAATCAAATTCATCTCAACCTTCCATTTAGTCCATCCAATGGCCCTTAGAGGGACTTATGGACTCAATGGAAGTGGTGGACTCATTAGATCTTGCCTCTATATATATATATATATATATAGAGGAAGGATCAAGTGAGTCCACCAAAAAGCATTGAGTCCCTAAGTCCTCTTAAGAGCCATTGAAAAGATAGGATGGAGGGTTGAGATTGAAGGGGAAAAGGGAGGGATTAATGCTAAATGGAAGGGATTGAAGCTAATTAATCACTTTCCCTCACTACCTCCACTAATCAACCACTAATTTTACTATATAACATTTATTTTTCACTCACTTCTCTCTCATCTCACACAATTATCATTACTCTCATCTCTCTAAAAATCAAAAACATTCAATTCCTCTCAAAAATCCAACAAAAATCAAAAACCAAATAATTCAAAAAAATCAAAAAAAAAAATTTCCCCCTCATTCACTCACACACCCGCCACCACCACGACACACCACCCACCACCCACACACCCGCTACCACCACCACGACACACCACTCACACAACCACGACACACCACTCACACACCACCATCTCAGTGGCTAATACCACCCGACACCACCTCACTCTCCCTCACGCCCCCAAAAAAATCCCCCTTTCCAGATCCGACAAACCACAACCCAAAGCCACGCAAATAACCAACCACCAACCACCACAAACCACCAAAAAAATCCCCTTTTCCGGATCCGACAACCACCCTTGACAACCACCCCACGACAACACCAATGCGTCGCATCACCCCGACCTCCACCAACCCAGCCGCACCGTTTCTCCCACAGCCCCCACCGCCACAACCCAAAGGCTGCACCCATTTCACTTTTTTTCCGACCACCTCCAACTTTTTTTTAAAACAAATTCAGATCTGAAAAATTTACAACACCAACCGACACCACCATGACGCCACCACACATCATCACAACCCGACATCCGCAAACAACACCACGAAACACCATTTGACGCCGCCATCCGCAACCTTTTCGCCTTTTTTTTTTTCCAGATTTGAGGTTAGAAAAAACGAGGGGTTGTTGTCGATGTTGTTGTTGAAGTGGTGTTGTTGTTGAAGTGTTGTTGCTGAAGTGTTGTCGATTTTTTTTTTTTCTTTTTTTTTGGTACTTTTGTCGATGTTGTTGTTGAAGTGGGGGTGTTGTTGAGTGGTTGGTTAATTTTGTTGAAGTAGTGTTGTTGAAGTGTCTTTACTGTTGGTACCACGACCTTTTGTTTTCATTTTCACCCTTTTTTTTTTCAAATTAGTTTGGTCTTTTCTGTTGTTATTTATTTTTTTATTTTTTTACTTTTTATTTTTATTTGTTATTGTGGTTGGTTAATATTTACTTGCATACCTCGTATTTTTTTTAGATCTATAAAGTTACACTGTGGTGGTTTCAGATCTATTTGTATTTTTTGTTTTCTATCAGTTTGTTTTATATTTTTGTTTGGTTATATTTTTTTTAGATTTACACTTGTATTTCCTCACGTTTACACTCGTATTTCTTTAAATTTACACTTTTATTTCCTCACATTTACACTCATATTTCTTTAAATTTACACTTTTATTTCCTCACATTTACACTCGTATTTCTTTAAATTTACACTTTTATTTTCTCACATTTACACTCATATTTCTTTACATTTACACTCATATTTCTTTACAATTACACTCGTATTTCTTTACATTTACACTCATAATTTTTACATTTAGACTCATATTTCTTTACATTTACACCCATTTTTCAGATTTACACTCATATTTCTTTACAATTACACTCGTATTTCTTTACATTTACACTTATAATTTTTACAGTTACACTCATATTTCTTTACATTTACACTCGTAAATCTGTACATTTACACTCGTTAAATTTATATATATTTGCACTCATATATTTTCGTGGATATGAGTTGGTGGTGGAGGACGGCGTTGGTGGTGTTTGTTGGTAGTCGGACTAAAATTTACTCGTAAAAGGACCAAAGTTACACTTATAAAGGACCAAAGTCACACTCAAAGGATCAAATTTACACTCTAAAACCTTCAAATTTACACTTAAAATACTACAATTACACTCGATAAATGTTAAAATTATAAAATTTCAAAATTTCCGTCACAAAAAATCAAATTTACACTCTTAAAATGTCACATTTACACTCGTAAAACATCACATTTACACTTGTAAAATGTTAAAATTATATAAATTCAAAATTTCCGTCACAAAAAAATCAAATTTACACTCTTAAAATGTTACATTTACACTCGTAAAACTTCACATTTACACTTGTAAAATGTTAAAATTATATAAATTCAAAATTTCCGTCACAAAAAAATCAAATTTACACTCTCAAAATGTTACATTTACACTCCTAAAACTTCACATTTACACTTGTAAAATGTTAAAATTATATAAATTCAAAATTTCCGTCACAAAAAAATCAAATTTACACTCTTAAAATGTTACATTTACACTCGTAAAACATCACATTTACACTTGTAAAGTGTTAAAATTATATAAATTCAAAATTTCCGTCACAAAATATAAATTTTACACTCTTAAAATGTTACATTTACACTCGTAAAACATCACATTTACACTTGTAAAATGTTAAAATTATATAAATTCAAAATTTTCGTCACATTTACACTTGTAAGACTCATACAACATTACATTTACACTTCTGAAATCTAAAACTCAAAACTGATTAATTAGGGGCTAGAGAGAGAAAGAAAAATTAATTAGTGTATAGAAATTTGATTAGTGGTAATTTTTTTTGGTAATTTTCGATCTCAACCACCCATCTCAATCCAACCATCCACATTTTTTTCCTTTTCTTTTTAATAGCCCTTAATCAAATGCATCTCAACCATTCATTAAGTCCATCCAAAGGCCCTTAGAGGGACTTATGAACTCAATTTGAGAGGAGGACTCATTAGATCTTACCTCTATATATCTATATCCGTGATGTAGTACATAATTTTCATGGTTTACATTTTCATGCGTTGTAATCACGTAATGTCCGTTAGTAAGTAGTGTGTGTGAATTAATGTTGTTTTGGTGGTTTATGACTAATGTCTAAGTAGTATCGTTTGTGTCAGTTTGTGGGACATGGAAGTTGATTGATGGTGAATTTCGGGGACGAAGTTCTTTTTAAGAGGGGAAGAGTAATGTCGCAAAAGAAAAATAGTGTAATTATAACAATCTTTCGGTATTTTGTGGTATTTTAAAGTATGTGAATAATTACTTGAATAGTTTCACATGTATGTTTTGGTAGCTTCATGGTGGTTGTAATACATTTGAGTAAGGATTTATAACAATTGTCAAATGATATAGCAAGTTGTATACTTTATTTCGGTAGTTAATCGATATGATGACTTGAGACTTTAATGGTTTTAGCGGAATTGTGTTGTAAGGTCGGGGTAATCGAGTATAATGAAACATGTATTGTGGTGAACTTGTGACAAACCTGTTGGGTTGTGTGTTTTGTAAGTGGCAATTGTTGACCGGTGATGAATGAAAGTATGGTCTCGTAGTTGTGTTGATGCATGTCTGAGTAATTCGATGTAGCAGTATAAGTGATAGTTGAGTTGAGCTTATCGGTGCATGGTATGCGTTTAGTAATTCAAAAAGGAAGTTAGTAGTTCGTTGAGGTCTGAGTGTGTGACGTGTGTTAGGTGGTTGACGATGATGATGTTTGATAGATATACGTAGTGGGATAATATTTCTAAACGGTTTTGTTGACCGGTGTCGGGTAAACGGTGGCGTCGACCTTGGTTTCTTGTCGTGTGGTGAGCCGGGGGGATGAGTCGAACCGGGGACGAAGTTCTTTTTAAGGGGGGAAGACTGTAATACCCGTCCTTTTAGGGACCCTTTGACTAACGTTGACCAACCTTAGGGGCATGTTGTAGTCTTTGGGAAATCGTACGAGAGATGTCTTGTGTCATGATAAGCTTTGGATGAGTGGTAGTCGATCTAGTCGAGGCTACTCGATCGAGTAGCTTGAGTACTCGATCGAGTAGGGGTTACTCGATCGAGTAAGTTAGTTACTCGATCGAGTAGCGTCTTTCCACCGGGGATTTATAATCTTGCTTTGATAGAATCGCAAATCATTTCCTCCTCCTTCCTCCAAACCTAGATGTCGCCTTTTCTCTTTCCCTTCACCATAAACTTTTCCATTGGATCCTTTGAGGATGCTTATGCCTTGGGGATAGGTTGCTTGAGTCGGGTAGCTGTCTTGACGCCGGTATGTTGTGCGTAGGTATGTCATCATCATCATCATCGTTGTCGTTGTTGTTTCTTGTAAGGTTGTAGTGATAGTAATAGATGTTTGTACTGTTTGTATAGGTGTATTGCTTGCTCGGTTGATGTCATGTGATTGAACGAGGAGTCGCTGTGGTTTGCTAAAGGTAGGTTCGCCTACTCAGTAGTGTTGGTTGTCTAGTGTGTCTTTTGATGTGAGTTGGTTAATGTTGTGTCGGTGTGATTGATAGATTGTGATAATCGGTGGGTGTTGTGTTGTCTCCGTTGACGTGTTGGTGATTGTTGTATAGTTGTTTGTGATCTTCGGGGGGCGTCCCTGGCTGAGTGGAGTCACTTGCGGGAGTGGCTTCACGCCCTTGATTCGCCCTCTGTGGAACCCGCCACAGGAGGGGATGTGCACATTAATAGTCATGGGTTTATCACTCGGTTTGATGAGTGGGGATTTGGTGGGTACGGCTGCGGTCCCCCACTGGCAGGGCTGGTCCAGTGGACAGTCGGTGACGGTGATTGGTTGGAGTAGTTGTGGCTTGTGCGTGTGCTTGGTTGCGGCTGTAGTATGTTGGCTGTTGATGTTGTGTCTTTCCTCAGTTACTGACCTTGTGTGGTTTGTCTTCTTGTTGTTCTGTTGTGTCTGCCGTGATCCCTTATGGTGAGCAGTTAGTCTTAGCAGGTGATATCTTGGATGATAGCTGGAGTCTTGGCGGGATGAGTCCTTCACGAGTCACGAAAAGAGTAGTTACATAGTGGTGTTGACTTGTATCTTTTATATCAGTAGTTTTTGTTTAACCTTGTAATAAACTATAATCGTTCTTTTATCGACTTTTGATGATTGCTTTCCTCGGGAAACCGAGATGGTAACGCCTTTATATGCTAGGGAAGGTCTTCTTAAGGCTGTTTGGTATATGGGGGTGTTACACACGCGTCCGAGCTCATTTCAGGAATTAACATATTCGATTTCAGCCTCAAATAACGAGCATTAATACATTTTTCACGATTATCCGAGGTTTTACGAATGCTGGTTTATGGCATACCGGCTTCCCCAAATGTCTTCTGTTGCTACTCAAATTTTGAGTGGCCGCTTTTTCTGACCCGATGAACTTTCTTTGTCATTTCCGGAGAATTTTGTTCTGGGACCCTGGAATCCCCAAAAACCGTGTATTACACTTCAATTTGAGCCGTTCGGGAGGTCGTACGGGAACCAGTTTCTTTTTCTCCCGGTTTTTCAATCACGCGTCCGAGCTTATTTCAGGAATTAACCTATTCAAGTTCAGCCCCAAATAACTAGCTTTAATAGATTTTTCACGATTATCCGAGTTTCGACGAATACTGGTTTATGGCAGACCGGCACTCCCAAAATGTCTTCCGTTGGTACTCAAATTATGCGTGGCCGCTTTATCTGACCCGAGGAACTTTTTATGTGATTTCTGAGATTTTTGTTCCGAGACCCTGGAATCCCGAAAAACCGTGTACTATATACACTTCAATTTGGCCGTTCGAAAGGTCGTACCAGACCCAGTTTCTTTTTCTCCCTATTTTTCAATCACGCGTCCGAGCTCATTTCAGGAATTAACCTATTCGATTTTAGCTTCAAATAACGAGCATTAATAAATATTAAAGCGATTATCCGAGGTTTGACGAATGCTGGTTTATGGCATACCGGCACCCACAAATGTCTTCCGTTGCTACTAAAATTTTGTGTGGCCGCTTTATCTGACCTGATGAACTTTCTATGTGATTTCCGGAGAATTTTGTTCCGGGACCCTAGAATCCCAAAAAACGTGTATTATACACTTCAATTTGAGCCGTTCGGGAGGTCGTACCGGACCCTGTTTTCTTTTCTCCCTGTTTTTCAACCACGCGTCCGAGCTTATTTCAGCAATTAACCTATTCGATTTCAGCCTCAAATAACGAGCATTAATACATTTTTCACGATTATCCGAGGTTCGACGAATGCTGGTTTATGGCATACCGGCAACCCCAAATGTCTTCCGTTGCTACTCTAATTTTGCGTGGCCGCTTTATCCGACCCGAGCAACTTTCTATGTGATTTTCGGAGAATTTGTTCCGGGACCCTGGAATACCGAAAAACCGTGTATCATTATACACTTCACTTTCAGCCGTTCGGGAGGTCGTACCGGACCCTGTTTCTTTTCTCCCTATTTTTCAATCACGCGTCCGAGCTATTTCAGGAATTAACCTATCCGATTTCAGCCTCAAATAACGAGCATTAATACATTTTTCACGATTATCCGAGGTTCGACGAATGCTGGTTTATTGCATACTGGCACCCCCAAATGTGTTCCGTTGCTACTCAAATTTGCATGGGCGCTTTATCTGACCCGATGAACTTTCTATGTGATTTCCGGAGAATTTTGTTCCGGGACCTCGGAATCCCGAAAACCGTGTATTATTCACTTCAATTTGAGCCGTTCGGGAGGTCGTACTGGACCCTGTTTGTTTTTCTCCCTGTTTTTCAATCAAGTGTCCGAGCTCATTTCAGGAATTAACCTATCCGATTTCAGTCTCAAATAACGAGCATTAATACATTTTTCACGATTATCCGAGGTTCGACGAATGCTGATTTATTTGTTATCGGCACCCCCAAATGTCTTCTGGTGCTACTCAAATTTTGCGTGGCCGCTTTATCTGACCCGAGGAACTTTCTATGTGCTTTCCGGAGAATTTTGTTCCGGGACTTCGGAATCCCGAAAAATCGTGTGTTATACACTTCAATTTGAGCCGTTCGGAGGTCGTACCGGACCCTGTTTCTTTTTCTCCCTGTTTTTCAACCACAGGTCCGAGCTTATTTCAGGAATTAACCTATTCGATTTCAGCCTTAAATAACGAGCATTAATACATTTTTTACGATTATCCGAGGTTCGACGAATGCTGGTTGATGGCATACCGGCAACCCCAAATGTCTTCCGTTGCTACTCTATTTTTGCGTGGCCGCTTTATCCGACCCGAGCAAGTTTCTATGTGATTTCCGGAGAATTTTGTTCCGGGACCCCGGAATCCCGAAAAACCGTGTATTATTATACACTTCACTTTCGGCCGTTCGGGAGGTCGTACCGGACCCTGTTTCGTTTCTCCCTGTTTTTCAATCACGCGTCCGAGCTCATTTCAGGAATTAAACTATCCGATATCAGCCTAAAATAAGGAGCATTAATACATTTTTCACGATTATCCGAGGTTCGACGAATGCTGGTTTATTACATACCGGCACCCCCAAATGTGTTCCGTTGCTACTCAAATTTGCATGGGCGCTTTATCTGACCCGAGGAACTTTCTATGTGATTTCCGGAGAATTTTGTTCCGGGACCCCGGAATCCCGAAAAACTATGTATTATACACTTCAATTTGAGCCGTTCGGGAGGTCGTACCAGACCCTGTTTCTTTTTCTCCCAGTTTTTTAATCACGCGTCCGAGCTCATTTCAGGAGTTAACCTATTCAAGTTCAGCCCCAAATAACTAGCTTTAATACATTTTTCACGATTATCCGAGGTTCGACGAATACTGGTTTATGGCATACCGGCACTCCCAAATGTCTTCCGTTGGTACTCAAATTATGCGTGGCCGCTTTATCTGACCCGAGGAACTTTCTATGTGATTTCTGAGAATTTTGTTCCGGGACCCTGGAATCCCGAAAAACCTTGTATTATACACTTCAATTTGAGCCGTTCGAGTGGTCGTACCGGACCATGTTTATTTTTCTCCATGTTTTTCAATCACGCGTCCGAGCTCATTTCAGGAATTAGCCTATTAGATTTTAGCCTCAAATAACGAGCATTAATTCATTTTTCACGATTATCCGAGTTTCGACGAATGCTGGTTTATGGCATACCGGCACCCCCAAATGTCTTCCGTTGCTACTAAAATTTTGGGTGGCCGCTTTATCTGACCCGATGAACTTTCTATGTGATTTCCGGAGAATTTTGTTCCGGGACCCTGGAATCCCAAAAAACGTGTATTATACACTTCAATTTGAGCCGTTCGGGAGGTCGTACCGGACCCTGTTTCTTTTTCTCCCTGTTTTTCAATCACTCGTACGAGCTCATTTCAGGAATTAACCTATTCGATTTCAGCGTCAAATAACGAGCATTAATACATTTTTCATGATTATCCGAGATTCGACGAATGCTGGTTTATGGCATACCGGCACCCCCAAATGTCTTACGTTGATACTCAAATTTTGCATGGCCGCTTTATCTGACCCGAGGAACTTTCTATGTGATTTCCAGAGAATTTTGTTCCGGGACCTTGGAATCCCGAAAAACCAAGTATTATACTTCAATTTGAGCCGTTCGGGATGTCATTCCGGACCCTTTTTCTTTTTCTCCCTGTTTTACAATCACGCGTCCGAGCTAATTTCAGGAATTAACCTATTCGATTTCAACCCCAAATAACTAGCTTTAATACATTTTTCACGATTATCCGAGGTTCGAGGAATGCTGGTTTATGGCATACCGGCTCCCCCAAATGTCTTCCGTTGCAACTCAAATTTTGCGTGGCCGTTTTATCTGACCCGAGAAACTTTCTATGTGATTTCCAGAGAATTTTGTTCCGGGACCTTGGAATCCCGAAAATCCGTGTATTATACACTTCAATTTGAGCCGTTCGGGAGGTCGTACCGGACCCTATTTCTTTTTCTCCCTGTTTTTCAATCACGCGTCCGAGCTCATTTCAGGAATTAACCTATTCGATTTCAGCCTCAAATAACGAGCATGAATACATTTTTCACGATTATCCGAGGTTCGACGAATGCTGGTTTATGGCATACCGGCAACCCCAAATTTTTTCCGTTGCTACTCTAATTTTGCGTGGCCGCTTTATCTGACCCGAGAAACTTTCTATGTGATTTCCGGAGAATTTTGTTCCGGGACCCTGGAATCCCGAAAAAGCGTGTATATACACGGTTTTTCGGGGTCCTGGAACAAAATTCTCCGGAAATCACATAGAAAGTTCCTCGGGTCAGAAAAGCGGGCACGCAAAGTTTGAGCACCAACGGCAGAAATTTGGGGTGCCGTGTGCCACAAACCAAAGATTCATTAGCCAAACTCCTGATTATCGTGAAAATGTGTTAAAGCTCATTATTTGAGGCCGAAATCGAACAGGTTGATTCCTGAAATCGAACAAAGGTGATTCGTGAAATGAGCTCGGACGCGTGATTGAAAAACAGGGAGAAAAATAAACAGGGTCCGGACGACTTCCGAACGGCTAAATTGAAGTGTATAAATACACGGTTTTTCTGGATTTCGGGTCCCGAACAAAATTCTCCGTAAATCACATAGAAAGTTCCTCGGTCGATAATGCGACCACGCAAAGTTTGAGCACCAACGGAAGACATTTGGGGTGTCGGTGTGCCTGAAACCAAAGATTCGCCGAAACTCGGATTATCGTGAAAAAGGTGTTAAAGCTCGTTATTTGAGGTCAAATCGAACAAAGTTGATTCCTTAAATAGAATAGGTTGATTCCTGAAATGAGCTCGGACGCGTGATTGAAAATCGAGGAGAAAAAGAAACAGGTCCGTCGACCTTCCGAACGGGTGAAATTGAAGTGTATAATACACGATTTTTCGGGATTCCGGTCCCTAAAAAATTCTCCTAAATCACATGAAAGTTCCTGGGTCGATTTGAGGCTGAAATCGAACAGATTGATTCCTGAAATCGAACAGGTTGATTCTGAAATGAGCTCGGATGCGTGATTGAAAAACAGGAGAAAAAGAAACAAGGTCCTAGATCGACCTTCCGAACTACCAAATTGAAGTGTATAATACACGATTTTTCTGGATTCCGGTCCCTAACAAAATTCTCCAGAAATCACATAGAAAGTTCCTCGGGTCAGATAAACCGACCACGCAAAGTTTGAGCACCAACGACAGAAATTTGGGGGTGCCGGTGTGCCACAAAACCAGCATTCGCCGAAACTCGGATTATCGTGAAAAATGTGTTAAAGCTCGTTATTTGAGGCTGAAATCGAACAGGTTGATTCCTGAAATCGAACAGGTTAATTCCTGAAATGAGCTCGGACGCGCGATTGAAAAACAGGGATAAAAAGAAACAGGGTCCGGTACGACCTTCCGAACGGCTGAAATTGAAGTGTAATACACGGTTTTTTGGGATTCCGGGGTCCCGGAACAAAATACTCCGGAAATCACATAGAAAGTTCCTCGGGTCAGATAAAGCGGCCACGCAAAGTTTGAGCACCAACGGAAGACATTTGGGGGTGCCGGTGTGCCACAAACCAGCATTCGCCGAAACTCGGATTATCGTTAAAAATGTGTTAAAGCTCGTTATTTGAGGCTGAAATCGAACAGGTTGATTCCTGAAATCGAACAGGTTAATTCCTGAAGCGAGCTCGGACGCGCGATTGAAAAACATGGATAAAAAGAAACAGGGTCCGGTACGACCTTCCGAACGGCTGAAATTGAAGTGTATAATACACTATTTTTCGGGATTCCGGGGTCCCGGAACAAAATTCTTCGGAAAGCACATTGAAAGTTCCTCGGGCCAGATAAAGCGGCCACGCAAAGTTTGAGCACCAACGGCAGAAATTTGGGGGTGCCGGTGTGCCACAAACCAGCATTCGCCGAAACTTGGATTATCGTGAAAAATGTGTTAAAGCTCGTTATTTGAGGCTGAAATCGACAAGGTTGATTCCTGAAATCGAATAGGTTGATTCTTGAAATGAGCTCGGACGCGTGATTGAAAAACAGGGACAAACAGAAATAGGGTCCGGTACGACCTTCCGAACGGCTGAAATTGAAGTGTATAATACACGGTTTTTCGGGATTCCGGGGTCCCAGAACAAAATTCTCCAGAAATCACATAGAAAGTTCCTCGGGTCAGATAAAGTGGCCACGCAAAGTTTGAGCACCAACGGAAGAAATTTGGGGGTGCCGTTGTGCCACAAACCAGCATTCACCGAAACTCGGATTATCGTGAAAAATGTGTTAAAGCTCATTATTTGAGGTGAAATCGAACAGATTGATTCATGAAATCGAACAAGTTGATTCCTTAAATGAGCTCGGACGCGTGATTGAAAAACGATAGAAACAAACATGGTCCTCGACCTTCCGAACTACAAAAATTGAAGTGTATAATACACGGTTTTTGAGGATTCCGGTCCCGAACAAAATTCCTCGGAAATCACATAGAAAGTTTCTCGGGTCCGATAAAGCGGCCACGCAAAGTTTGAGCACCAACGGAAGACATTTGGGGGTGCCGGTGTGCCACAAACTAGCATTCGCCGAAACTTAGATTATCGTTAAAAATGTGTTAAAGCTCGTTATTTGAGGCTGAAATCGAACAGGTTGATCCCTGAAATCGAACAGTTGATTCCTGAAATGAGCTCGGACGCGTGATAAAAAATTAGGAGAAAAAGAAACAGGGTCCTAGACGACCTTCCGAACTACCGAAATTGAAGTGTATAATACACGGTTTTTCGGGATTCCGGGGTCCCGGAACAAAATTCTCCGGAAATCACATAGAAAGTTCCTCTGGTCAGATAAACCGGCCACGCAAAGTTTGAGCACCAACGGCAGAAATTTGGGAGTGCCGGTGTGCCACAAACTAGCATTCGCCAAAACTCGGATTATCGTGAAAAATGTGTTAAAGCTCGTTATTTGAGGCTGAAATCGAACAGGTTGATTCCTGAAATCGAAGAGGTTGATTCCTGAAATGAGCTCGTACGCGTGATTGAAAAACAGGGACAAAAAGAAACAGAGTCCGATACGACCTTCCGAACGGCTGAAATTGAAGTGTACGGTTTTTCGGGATTCCGGGGTCCCAAAACAAAATTCTGCAGAAATCACATAGAAAGTTCCTCGAGTCAGATAAAGCGGCCACGCAAAGTTTGAGTACCAACGCAAGACATTTAGGGTTTCCGGTATGCCACAAACCAGCATTCGCCGAAACTCGGATTATCGTGAAAAATGTGTTAAAGCTCGTTATTTGAGGCTGAAATCAAATAGGTTCATTCCTGAAATCGAACAGGTTGATTCCTGAACTGAGCTCGGACGCGTGATTGAAAAACAGGGATAAAAAGAAACAGGGTTCGGTACGACCTTCCGAACGGCTGAAATTGAAGTGTAATACACGGTTTTTCGGGATTAAGGGGTCCCGGAACAAATTTCTTCGGAAATCACATAGAAAGTTCATTGGGTCAGATAAAGCGGCCACGTAAAGTTTGAGCACCAACGGAATACATTTGGGAGTGCCGGTGTGACACAAACCAGCATTCGCCGAAACTCGGATTATCGTGAAAAATGTGTTAAAGCTCGTTATTTGAGGCTGAAATCGAACAGGTAGATTCCTTAAACCGAACAGGTTGATTCTTGAAATGAGCTCGGACGCGTGATTGAAAAACAGGGTGAAAAAGAAACAGGATCCGGTACGACCTTCCGAACGGCTGAAATTGAAGTGTATAATACACGATTTTTCGGGATTCCGGGGTCCCGGAACAAAATTCTCCGGAAATCACATAGAAAGTTCATCGGGTCAGATAAACCGGCCACACAAAGTTTGAGCACCAACAGCAGAAATTTGGGGGTGCCGGTGTGCCACAAAACCAGCATTCGCCGAAACTCGGATTATCGTGAAAAATGTGTTAAAACTCATTATTTAAGGCTGAAATCGAACAGGTTGATTCCTGAAATCGAACAAGTTGATTCCTGAAATGAGCTCGGACGCGTGATTGAAAAACAGGGAGAAAAAGAAACAGGGTCCGGTACGACCTTCCGAAGGGCTGAAAGTGAAGTGTATAATACACGGTTTTTCGGGATTCCGGGGTCCTGGAGCAAAATTCTCCGGAAATCGCATAGAAAGTTCTTGGGGTCAGATAAAGCGGCCACGCAAAGTTTCAGCACCAACGGAAGACATTTGGGGGTGCCGGTGTTCCACAAACTAGCATTCGCCGAAACTCGGATTATCGTTAAAAATGTGTTAAAGCTCGTTATTTGAGGTTGAAATCGAACAGGTTGATTACTAAAATAAGCTCGGACGCGTGATAAAAAATTAGGGAGAAAAAGAAAGAGGGTCCGATACGACCTTCTGAACGGCTGAAATTGAAGTGTATAAGACACGGTTTTTCGGGAGTCTCGGGTCCCGGTGCAAAATTCTTCGGAAATCACATAGAAAGTTTCTCGGGTCAGATAAACCGGCCACGCAAAGTTTGAGCACCATTGGCAGAAATTTGGGGGTGCTTGGTGTGCCAAAACCAAAGATTCGCAAGAAACTCGGATTATCGTGAAAATGTGTTAAAGCTCGTTATTTGAGGCTGAAATCGAACAGATTGATTCCTGAAATCGAACAGGTTGATTCCTGAAATGAGCTCGGACGTGTGATTGAAAAAAAGGGACAAAAAGAAACAGGGTCCGGTACGACCTTCCGAACAGCTGAAATTGAAGTGTACGGTTTTTCGGGATTCCGGGGTCCCAGAACAAAATTCTCCAGAATCACATAGAAAGTTCCTCGAGTCAGATAAAGCCGCCACGCAAAGTTTGAGCACCAACGGAATACATTTGGGGGCGCCGGTGTGCCACAAACTAGCATTCGCCGAAACTCGGATTATCGTGAAAAAGGTGTTAAAGCTCGTTATTTGAGGCTGAAATCGAACAGGTTGATTCCTTAAATAGAATAGGTTGATTCCTGAAATGAGCTCGGACGCGTGATAGAAAATCAGGGAGAAAAAGAAACAGGTCCTGTTTACCTTCCGAACAGTACCAAATTGAAGTGTATAATACACGGTTTTTCGGGATTCGAGTCCCTAACAAAATTCTCCGGAAATCACATAGAAAGTTCCTCGGGTCGATAAACCGGCCACGCAAAGTTTGAGCACCAACGGCAAAAATTTAGGGGTGCCGGTGTGCCACAAAGCAGCATTCGCCGAAACTCGGATTTTCGTGAAAATGTGTTAAAGCTCGTTATTTGAGGCTGAAATCGAACAGCTTGATTCCTTAAATAGAACAGGTTGATTCCTAAAATGAGCTTGGACGCGTGATTGAAAAACAGGGAGAAAAAGAAACAGGGTCCGGTACGACCTTCTTAACGGCTGAAATTGAAGTGTATAATACACGGTTTTTCGGGATTCCGGGGTCTCGGAACAAAATTCTCCTGAAATCACATAGAAAGTTCCTCGGGTCAGATATAAAGGCCACGCAAAGTTTCAGCACCAACTGCAAAAATTTGGGGGTGTCGGTGTGACACAAACCAGCATTCGCCGAAACTCGGATTATCGTGAAAAATGTGTTAAAGCTCGTTATTTGAGGCTGAAATCGAACAGGTTCATTCCTTAAATCGAACAGGTTGATTCCTGAAATGAGCTCGGACGCGTGATTGAAAATGAGGGAGAAAAAGAAACAGGGCCCGGTACGACCTTCCGAACGGCTGAAATTGAAGTGTAATACACGGTTTTTCGAGATTCCGTGGTCCCGGAACAAAATTTTCCGGAAATCACATAGAAAGTTCCTCGAGTCAGATAAAGCGGCCACGCAAAGTTTGAGCACCAACGGCAGAAATTTGGGGGTGCCGTGTGCCTAAAACCAAAGATTCGCCAAACTCGGATTATCGTGAAAAATGTGTTAAAGCTCGTTATATGAGGTGAAATCGAACAGTTGATTCCTTCAATCGAACAGGTTGATTCTGAAATGAGCTCGGATGCGTGATTGAAAAACAGGAGAAAAAAGAAACAGGTCCGTTTACCTTCTTAACGGCTGAAATTGAAGTGTATAATACACGGTTTTTCGGGATTCCGGGGTCCCGAAACAAAATTCTCCTGAAATCACATAGAAAGTTCCTCGGGTCAGATAAAAAGGCCACGCAAAGTTTGAGCACCAACGGCAAAAATTTGGGGGTGCCGGTGTGACACAAACCAGCATTCGCCGAAACTCGGATTATCGTGAAAAATGTGTTAAAGCTCGTTATTTGAGGCTGAAATCGAACAGGTTGATTCCTGAAATCGAACAGGTTGATTCCTGAAATGAGCTCGGACACGTGATTGAAAAACAGGGACAAAAAAAAAACAGGGTCCGGTGCGACCTTCCGAACGGCTGAAATTGAAGTGTATAATACACGGTTTTTCGGGAGTCCGGGGTCCTGGAACAAAATTCTCCGGAAATCACATACAAAGTTCCTCAGGTCAGATAAAGCGGCCACGTAAAGTTTGAGCACCAACGGAATACATTTGGGGGTGCCGGTGTGCCACAAACCAGCATTCGCCGAAACTCGGATTATCGTGAAAAATGTGTTAAAGCTCATTATTTGAGGCTGAGATCGAACAGGTTGATTCCTTAAATCGAACAGGTTGATTCCTGAAATGAGCTCGGACGCGTGATTGAAAAACAAGGATAAAAAGAAACAGGGTTCGCATTTACCTTCCGAACGGCTAAAATTGAAGTGTATAATACACGGTTTTTCGGGATTCCGTGGTCCCGGAACAAAATTCTCCGGAAATCTCATAGAAAGTTCCTCGGGTTAGATAAAGCGGCCGCGCAAAGTTTGAGCACCAACGGAAGACATTTGGGGGTGCTGGTGTGCCACAAACCAGCATTCGCCGAAACTCGGATTATCGTGAAAAATGTGTTAAAGCTCGTTATTTGAGGCTGAAATCGAACAGGTTGATTCCTGAAATCAAACAGGTTGATTTCTGAAATGAGCTCGGACGCGTGATTGAAAAACAGGGATAAAAAGAAACAGGGTTCGGTACGACCTTCCGAACGGCTAAAATTTAAGTGTATAATACACGGTTTTTCGGGATTCCGTGGTCCCGGAACAAAATTCTCCGGAAATCCCATAGAAAGTTCCTCGGGTCAGATAAAGCGGCCACGCAAAGTTTGAGCACCAACGGAAGACATTTGGGGGTGCCGGTGTGCCTGAACCGATTCGCCGAAACTCGGATTATCGTGAAAAATGTGTTAAAGCTCATTATTTGAGGCTGAGATCGAACAGGTTGATTCCTTAAATCGAACAGGTTGATTCCTGAAATGAGCTCGGACGCGTGATTGAAAAACAAGGATAAAAAGAAACAGGGTTCGGTACGACCTTCCGAACGGCTAAAATTGAAGTGTATAATACACGGTTTTTCGGGATTCCGTGGTCCCGGAACAAAATTCTCCGGAAATCTCATAGAAAGTTCCTCGGGTTAGATAAAGCGGCCGCGCAAAGTTTGAGCACCAACGGAAGACATTTGGGGGTGCCGGTGTGCCACAAACCAGCATTCGCCGAAACTCGGATTATCGTGAAAAATGTGTTAAAGCTCGTTATTTGAGGCTGAAATCGAACAGGTTGATTCCTGAAATCGAACAAGTTGATTCCTGAAATGAGCTCGGACGCGTGATTGAAAAACAGGGAGAAAAAGAAACAGGGTCCGGTACAACCTTCTTAACGGCTGAAATTAAAGTGTATAATACACGGTTTTTCGGGATTCCGGGGTCCCGGAACAACATTCTCCTGAAATCACATAGAAAGTTCCTCGGGTCAGATTAAAAGGCCACGCAAAGTTTGAGCACCAACGGCAAAAATTTGGGGGTGCCGGTGTGACACAAACCAGCATTCGCCGAAACTCGGATTATCGTGAAAAATGTGTTAAAGCTCGTTATTTGAGCCTGAAATCGAACAGGTTGATTCTTGAAATGAGCTTGGACGCGTAGTTGAAAAACAGGGAGAAAAAGAAACTGTGTCCGTACGACCTTCCGAAGGCCTGAAATTGAAGTGTATAATACACGGTTTTTCGGGATTCCGGGCTCCCGGAACAAAATTCTCCGGAAATCGCATATAAAGTTCCTCGGGTCAGATAAAGCGGCCACGCAAAGTTTGAGCACCAACGGAAGACATTTGGGGATGCCGGTGTGCCACAAACCAGCATTCGCGGAAACTCGGATTATCGTGAAAAATGTGTTAAAGCTCGTTATTTTAGGCTGAAATCGAACAGGTTGATTCCTGAAATCGAACAGGTTGATTCCTGAAATGAGCTCGGATGCGTGATTTAAAAACAGGGAGAAAAAGAAACAGTGTCTGTACGACCTTCCGAACGGCTGAAATTGAAGTGTATAATACACGGGTTTTCGGGAATTCGGGGTCCCGGAACAAAATTCTCCGGAAATCACATAGAAAGTTCCTCGGGTCAGATAAACTGGCCACGCAAAGTTTGAGCACCAACGGCAAAAATTTGGGGGTGCCGGTGTGCCACAAACCAGCATTCGCCGAAACTCGGATTATCGTGAAAAATGTGTTAAAGCTCGTTATTTGAGGCTGAAATCGAACAGGTTGATTCCTGAAATCGAACAAGTTGATTCCTGAAATGAGCTCGGACACGTGATTGAAAAACAGGGATAAAAAAAAAACAGGGTCCGATACGACCTTCCGAACGGCTGAAATTGAAGTGTATAATACACGGTTTTTCGGGATTCCGGGGTCCTGGAACAAAATTTTCCGGAAATCACATACAAAGTTCTTCAGGTCAGATAAAGCGGCCACGTAAAGTTTGAGCACCAACGGAATACATTTGGGGGTGCCGGTGTGCCACAAATCAGCATTCGCAAAACTCCTGATTATCGTGAAAAATATGTTAAAGCTCGTTATTTGAGGTGAAATCGAACAAGTTGATTCCTTAAATCGAACAGGTTGATTCCTGAAATGAGCTCGGACGCGTGATTGAAAAACAGGAGAAAAAGAAACAGGGTCCTAGACGACTTTCTTAACGGGTGAAATTGAAGTGTATAATACACGGTTTTGGGATTCCGGTCCCTAACAAAATTCTCCTGAAATCACATAGAAAGTTCCTCGGGTCAGATTAAAAGGCCACGCAAAGTTTGAGCACCAACGGCAAAAATTTGGGGGTGCCGGTGTGACACAAACCAGCATTCGCCGAAACTCGGATTATCGTGAAAAATGTGTTAAAGCTCGTTATATGAGGCTGAAATCGAACAGGTTGATTCCTTCAATCGAACAGGGTTATTCCTGAAATGAGCTCGGATGCGTGATTGAAAAACAGGGAGAAAAAGAAACAGGGTCCGGTACGACCTTCTTAACGGCTGAAATTGAAGTGTATAATACACGGTTTTTCGGGATTCCGGGGTCCCGAAAAAAAATTCTCCTGAAATCACATAGAAAGTTCCTCGGGTCAGATAAAAAGGCCACGCAAAGTTTGAGCACCAACGGCAAAAATTTGGGGGTGCCGGTGTGACACAAACAAGCATTCGCCGAAACTCGGATTATCGTGAAAAATGTGTTAAAGCTCGTTATTTTAGGCTGAAATCGAACAGGTTGATTCCTGAAATGAGCTCGGACGCGTGATTGAAAAACAGGGAGAAAAAGAAACAGTGTCTGTACAACCTTCCGAACGGCTGAAATTGAAGTGTATAATACACGGTTTTTCGAATTCGGGGTCCCGGAACAAAATTCTCCGGAAATCACATAGAAAGTTCCTCGGTCGATAAACCGCCACGCAAAGTTTGAGCACCAACGGCAAAAATTTGGGGGTGCCGGTGTGCCACAAACCAAAATTCGCCGAAACTCGGATTATCGTGAAAATGTGTTAAAGCTCGTTATTTGAGGTCAAATCGAATCGGTTGATTCTGAAATCGAACAGTTGATTCCTGAAATGAGCTCGGACACGTGATTGAAAAACAGGGACAAAAAAAAACAGGGTCCGGTGCGACCTTCCGAACGGATGAAATTGAAGTGTATAATACACGGTTTTTCGGGATTCCGGGGTCCTGGAACAAAATTCTCCGGAAATCACATACAAAGTTCCTCAGGTCAGATAAAGCGGCCACGTAAAGTTTGAGCACCAACGGAATACATTTGGGGTGCCGGTGTGCCAAAACCAAAGATTCGCCGAAACTCGGATTATCGTGAAAAATGTGTTAAAGCTCGTTATTTGAGGCTGAAATCGAACAGGTTGATTCCTGAAATCGAACAGGTTGATTCTTGAAATGAGCTCGGACGCGTGATTGAAAAACAGGGAGAAAAAGAAACAGTGTCCGTGCGACCTTCCGAACGGCTGAAATTGAAGTGTATAATACACGGTTTTTCGGGATTCCGGGCCCCAGAACAAAATTCTGCAGAAATCACATAGAAAATTTCTCGGGTGAGATAAAGCGGCCACGCAAAGTTTGAGCACCAACGGAAGATATTTGGGGATACCGGTGTGCCACAAACCAGAATTCGCCGAAACTCGGATTATCGTGAAAAATGTGTTAAAGCTCGTTATTTGAGGCGAAATCGAACAAAGTTGATTCCTGAAATCGAACAGGTTGATTCCTGAAATGAGCTCGGACGCGTGATTGAAAAACAGGATAAAAAGAAACAGGGTTCGATTTACCTTCCGAACGGCTAAAATTGAAGTGTATAATACACGGTTTTTCGGGATTCCGTGGTCGCGGAACAAAATTCTCCGGAAATCCCATAGAAAGTTCCTCGGGTCAGATAAAGCGGCCACGCAAAGTTTGAGCACCAACAGAAGACATTTGGGGGTGCCGGTGTGCCACAAACCAGCATTCGCCGAAACTCGGATTATCGTGAAAAATGTGTTAAAGCTCATTATTTGAGGCTGAGATCGAACAGGTTGATTCCTTAAATCGAACAGGTTGATTCCTGAAATGAGCTCGGACGCGTGATTGAAAAACAGGGATAAAAAGAAACAGGGTTCGGTACGACCTTCCGAACGGCTAAAATTGAAGTGTATAATACACGGTTTTTCGGGATTCCGTGGTCCCGGAACAAAATTCTACGGAAATCTCATAGAAAGTTCCTCGGGTCAGATAAAGCGGCCGCGCAAAGTTTGAGCACCAACGGAAGACATTTGGGGGTGCTGGTGTGCCACAAACCAGCATTCGCCGAAACTCGGATTATCGTGAAAAATGTGTTAAAGCTCGTTATTTGAGGCTGAAATCGAACAGGTTGATTCCTTAAATCGAACAGGTTGATTCCTGAAATGAGCTCGGACGCGTGATTGAAAAACAGGGAGAAAAAGAAACAGGGTCCGGTACGACCTTCTTAACTACCAAATTGAAATGTATAATACACGGTTTTTTCGGGATTCCGGTCCCGAACAAAATTCTCCTGAAATCACATAGAAAGTTCCTCGGGTCAGATTAAAAGGCCACGCAAAGTTTGAGCACCAACGGCAAAAATTTGGGGGTGCCGGTGTGACACAAACCAGCATTCGCCGAAACTCGGATTATCGTGAAAAATGTGTTAAAGCTCGTTATTTGAGCCTGAAATCGAACAGGTTGATTCTTGAAATGAGCTTGGACGCGTAATTGAAAAACAGGGAGAAAAAGAAACTGTGTCCGTACGACCTTCCGAAGGCCTGAAATTGAAGTGTATAATACACGGTTTTTCGGGATTCCGGGAACAAAATTCTCCGGAAATCGCATATAAAGTTCCTCGGTCGATAAAGCAGCCACGCAAAGTTTGAGCACCAACGGAAGACATTTGGGGATGCCGGTGTGCCACAAACCAAAGATTCGCGAAACTCGGATTATCGTGAAAAATGTGTTAAAGCTCGTTATTTTAGGGCCGAAATCGAACAAAGTTGATTCCTGAAATCGAACAGGTTGATTCCTGAAATGAGCTCGGACGCGTGATTGAAAAACAGGAGAAAAAGAAACAAAGTCCGTACGACCTTCCGAACGGCCGAAATTGAAGTGTATAATACACGGTTTTTGGGAATCGGGTCCCGAACAAAATTCTCCGGAAATCACATAGAAAGTTCCTCGGGTCGATAAACCGCCACGATAAGTTTGAGCACCAACGGCAAAAATTTCGGGGTGCCGGTGTGCCACAAACCAGCATTCGCCGAAACTCGGATTATCGTGAAAAATGTGTTAAAGCTCGTTATTTGAGGCTGAGATCGAACAGGTTGATTCCTGAAATCGAACAGGTTGATTCCTGAAATGAGCTCGGACACGTGATTGAAAAACAGGGATAAAAAAAACAGGGTCCGGTACGACCTTCCGAACGGCTGAAATTGAAGTGTATAATACACGGTTTTTCGGGATTCCGGTCCCGGAACAAAATTCTCCGAAATCACATAGAAAGTTCCTCGGGTCAGATAAAGCGGCCACGTGAAGTTTGAGCACCAACGGAATACATTTGGGGTGCCGGTGTGCCACAAACCAAAGATTCGCCAAACTCGGATTATCGTGAAAAATGTGTTAAAGCTCGTTATTTGAGGCTGAAATCGAACAGGTTGATTCCTTAAATCGAACAGGTTGATTCCTGAAATGAGCTCGGACGCGTGATTGAAAAACAGGGAGAAAAAGAAACAGTGTCTGTACGACCTTCCGAACGGCTGAAATTGATGTGTATAATACACGGTTTTTCGGGATTCCGGGGTCCCGGAACAAAATTCTCCTGAAATCACATAGAAAGTTCCTCGGGTCAGATTAAAAGGCCACTCAAAGTTTGAGCACCAACGGCAAAAATTTGGGGGTGCCGGTGTGACACAAACCAGCATTCGCCGAAACTCGGATTATCGTGAAAAATGTGTTAAAGCTCGTTATTTGAGCCTGAAATCGAACAGGTTGATTCTTGAAATGAGCTTGGACGCGTAATTGAAAAACAGGGAGAAAAAGAAACTGTGTCCGTACGACCTTCCGAAGGGCTGAAATTGAAGTGTATAATACACGGTTTTTCGGGTTTCCGGGCCCCAGAACAAAATTCTCCGGAAATCGCATATAAAGTTCCTCGGGTCAGATAAAGCGGCCACGCAAAGTTTGAGCACCAACGGAAGAAATTTGGGGATGCCGGTGTGCCACAAATCAGCATTCGCGGAAACTCGGATTATCGTGAAAAATGTGTTAAAGCTCGTTATTTTAGGCTGAAATCGAACAGGTTGATTCCTGAAATCGAACAGGTTGATTCCTGAAATGAGCTCGGACGCGTGATTGAAAAACAGGGAGAAAAAGAAACGATTATCCGTACGACCTTCCGAACGGCCGAAATTGAAGTGTATAATACACGGTTTTTCGAGATTCCAGGGTCCCGAACAAAATTCTCCGGAAATCACATAGAAAGTTCCTCGGTCGATAAACCGCCACGCATAGTTTGAGCACCAACGGCAAAAATTTGGGGTGCCGGTGTGCCTGAAACCAAAGATTCGCGAAACTCGGATTATCGTGAAAAATGTGTTAAAGCTCGTTATTTGAGGCTGAAATCGAACAGGTTGATTCCTGAAATCGAACAGGTTGATTCCTGAAATGAGCTCGGACACGTGATTGAAAGACAGGGATAAAAAGAAACAGTGTCCGTACGACCTTCCGAACGGCTGAAATTGAAGTGTATAACACACGGTTTTTCGGGAATCCAGCGTCCCGGAACAAAATTCTCCGGAAATCACATAGAACGTTCCTCGGGTCAGATAAACCGGCCACGCAAAGTTTGAGCACCAACGGAAAAAATTTGGGGGTGCCGGTGTGCCACAATCAGCATTCGCCGAAACTCGGATTATCGTGAAAAATGTGTTAAAGCTCGTTATTTGAGGCTGAAATCGAACAGGTTGATTCCTGAAATTGAACAGGTTAATTCCTGAAATGAGCTCGGCCCCGTGATAGAAAAACAGGGACAAAAAAAAACAGGGTCCGGTACGACCTTCCGAACGGCTGAAATTGAAGTGTATAATACACGGTTTTTCGGGATTCCGGGGTCCCGGAACAAAATTCTCCGGAAATCACATACAAAGTTCCTCGGGTTAGATAAAGTGGCCACGTAAAGTTTGAGCACCAACGGAATACATTTGGGGGTGCCGGTGTGCCACAAACCAGCATTCGCCGAAACTCGGATTATCGTGAAAAATGTGTTAAAGCTCGTTATTTGAGGCTGAAATCGAACAGGTTGATTCCTGAAATCGAACAGGTTGATTCTTGAAATGAGCTCGGACGCGTGATTGAAAAACAGGGATAAAAAGAAACAGGGTTCGGTACGACCTTCCGAACGGCTAAAATTGAAGTGTATAATACACGGTTTATCGGGATTCCGTGGTCCTGGAACAAAATTCTCCGGAAATCCGATAGAAAGTTCCTCGGGTCAGATAAAGCGGCCACGCAAAGTTTGAGCACCAACGGAAGACATTTTGGGGTGCCGGTGTGCCACAAACCAGCATTCGCCGAAACTCGGATTATCGTGAAAAATGTGTTAAAGCTCGTTATTTGAGGCTGGATTCGAACAGGTTGATTCCTTAAATCGAACAGGTTGATTCCTGAAATGAGCTCGGACGCGTGATTGAAAAACAGGGAGAAAAAGAAACAGTGTCTGTACAACCTTCCGAACGGCTGAAATTGAAGTGTATAATACACGGTTTTTCGGGAATTCGGGGTCCCGGAACAAAATTCTCCGGAAATCACATAGAAAGTTCCTCGGGTCAGATAAACCGGCCACGCAAAGTTTGAGCACCAACGGAAGACATTTGGAGTGCCGGTGTGCCACAAACCAGCATTCACTGAAACTCGGATTATCGTGAAAGATGTGTTAAATCTCGTTATTTGAGGCTGAAATCAAACAGGTTGATTCCTTAAATCGAACAGGTTGATTCCTGAACTGAGCTCGGACGCGCAGATTGAAAAACAGGGATAAAAAGAAACAGGGTTCGGTACGACCTTCCGAACGGCTGAAATTGAAGTGTAATAAACGGTTTTTTGGGATTCCGGGTTCCGGAACAAAATTCTCCGGAAATCACATAGAAAATTCCTCGGGTCAGATAAACTGGCCACGCAAAGTTTGAGCACCAACGGAATACATTTGGGGGTGCCGGTGTGCCAGAAACTAGCATTCGCCGAAACTCGGATTATCGTGAAAAAGGTGTTAAAGCTCGTTATTTGAGGCTGAAATCGAACAGGTTGATTCCTGAAATCGAACAGGGTGATTCCAGAAATGAGCTCGGACGCGTGATTGAAAAACAGGGATAAAAAGAAACAGGTCCGGTACGACCTTCCGAACGGCTGAAATTGAAGTGTATAATACACGGTTTTTCGGGATTCCGGGGTCCCGGAACAAAAGTTTCCGGAAATCACATAGAAATTTCCTCGGGTCAGATAAACCGGCCACGTAAAGTTTGAGCACCAACGGCAGAAATTTGAGGGTGCCGGTGTGCCACAAACCAGCATTCGCTGAAACTCGGATTATCGTGAAAAATGTGTTTAAGCTCGTTATGTGAGGCTGAAATCGAACAGTTTGATTCCTTCAATCGAACAGGTTGATTCTTGAAATGAGCTCGGACGCGTGATTGAAAAACAGGGAGAAAAAGAAACAGGGTCCGGTACGACCTTCCGAACGGCTGAAATTAAAGTGTATAATACACGGTTTGTCGAAATTCCGGAACAAAATTATCCTGAAATCACATACAAAGTTCCTCGGCTCAGATAAAGCGGCCACGCAAAGTTTGAGCACCAACGAAATACATTTGGGGGTGCCGGTGTGCCACAAACTAGCATTCGCCGAAACTCGGATTATCGTGAAAATGTGTTAAAGCTCGTTATTTGAGGCTGAAATCGAACAGATTGATTCCTGAAATCGAACAGGTTGATTCCTGAAATGAGCTCGGACGTGTGATTGAAAAAAAGGGACAAAAAGAAACAGGGTCCGGTACGACCTTCCGAACAGCTGAAATTGAAGTGTACGGTTTTTCGGGATTCCGGGGTCCCAGAACAAAATTCTCCAGAATCACATAGAAAGTTCCTCGAGTCAGATAAAGCCGCCACGCAAAGTTTGAGCACCAACGGAATACATTTGGGGGCGCCGGTGTGCCACAAACTAGCATTCGCCGAAACTCGGATTATCGTGAAAAAGGTGTTAAAGCTCGTTATTTGAGGCTGAAATCGAACAGGTTGATTCCTTAAATAGAATAGGTTGATTCCTGAAATGAGCTCGGACGCGTGATTGAAAATCAGGGAGAAAAAGAAACAGGGTCCGGTACGACCTTCCGAACGGCTGAAATTGAAGTGTATAATACACGGTTTTTCGGGATTCCGGGGTCCCGGAACAAAATTCTCCGGAAATCACATAGAAAGTTCCTCGGGTCAGATAAACCGGCCACGCAAAGTTTGAGCACCAACGGCAAAAATTTAGGGGTGCCGGTGTGCCACAAAGCAGCATTCGCCGAAACTCGGATTTTCGTGAAAATGTGTTAAAGCTCGTTATTTGAGGCCGAAATCGAACAGCTTGATTCCTTAAATCGAACAGGTTGATTCCTAAAATGAGCTTGGACGCGTGATTGAAAAACAGGGAGAAAAAGAAACAGGTCCTCACGACCTTCTTAACTACAAAAATTGAAGTGTATAATACACGGTTTTTCGGGATTCCGGGGTCTCGGAACAAAATTCTCCTGAAATCACATAGAAAGTTCCTCGGGTCAGATATAAAGGCCACGCAAAGTTTGAGCACCAACTGCAAAAATTTGGGGGTGTCGGTGTGACACAAACCAGCATTCGCCGAAACTCGGATTATCGTGAAAAATGTGTTAAAGCTCGTTATTTGAGGCTGAAATCGAACAGGTTCATTCCTTAAATCGAACAGGTTGATTCCTGAAATGAGCTCGGACGCGTGATTGAAAATGAGGGAGAAAAAGAAACCGGGCCCGGTACGACCTTCCGAACGGCTGAAATTGAAGTGTATAATACACGGTTTTTCGAGATTCCGTGGTCCCGGAACAAAATTTTCCGGAAATCACATAGAAAGGTCCTCGAGTCAGATAAAGCGGCCACGCAAAGTTTGAGCACCAACGGCAGAAATTTGGGGGTGCCGGTGTGCCACAAACCAGCATTCGCCGAAACTCGGATTATCGTGAAAAATGTGTTAAAGCTCGTTATATGAGGCTGAAATCGAACAGCTTGATTCCTTCAATCGAACAGGTTGATTCCTGAAATGAGCTCGGATGCGTGATTGAAAAACAGGGAGAAAAAGAAACAGGGTCCGGTACGACCTTCTTAACGGCTGAAATTGAAGTGTATAATACACGGTTTTTCGGGATTCCGGGGTCCCGAAACAAAATTCTCCTGAAATCACATAGAAAGTTCCTCGGGTCAGATAAAAAGGCCACGCAAAGTTTGAGCACCAACGGCAAAAATTTGGGGGTGCCGGTGTGACACAAACCAGCATTCGCCGAAACTCGGATTATCGTGAAAAATGTGTTAAAGCTCGTTATTTTAGGCAAATCGAACAGTTGATTCCTGAAATCGAACAAGTTGATTCCCGAAATGAGCTCGGACGCGTGATTGAAAAACAGGGAGAAAAAGAAACGAAAGAATCAGACAACCTTCCGAACGGTGAAATTGAAGTGTATAATACACGTTTTTCGAATTCGGGTCCCTAACAAAATTCTCCGGAAATCACATAGAAAGTTCCTCGGGTCAGATAAACCGGCCACGCAAAGTTTGAGCACCAACGGCAAAAATTTGGGGGTGCCGGTGTGCCACAAACCAGCATTCGCCGAAACTCGGATTATCGTGAAAAATGTGTTAAAGCTCGTTATTTGAGGCTGAAATCGAACAGGTTGATTCCTGAAATCGAACAGGTTGATTCCTGAAATGAGCTCGGACACGTGATTGAAAAACAGGGACAAAAAAAAACAGGGTCCGGTGCGACCTTCCGAACGGCTGAAATTGAAGTGTATAATACACGGTTTTTCGGGATTCCGGGGTCCTGGAACAAAATTCTCCGGAAATCACATACAAAGTTCCTCAGGTCAGATAAAGCGGCCACGTAAAGTTTGAGCACCAACGGAATACATTTGGGGGTGCCGGTGTGCCACAAACCAGCATTCGCCGAAACTCGGATTATCGTGAAAAATGTGTTAAAGCTCGTTATTTGAGGCTGAAATCGAACAGGTTGATTCCTGAAATCGAACAGGTTGATTCTTGAAATGAGCTCGGACGCGTGATTGAAAAACAGGGAGAAAAAGAAACAGTGTCCGTACGACCTTCCGAACGGCTGAAATTGAAGTGTATAATACACGGTTTTTCGGGATTCCGGGCCCCAGAACAAAATTCTCCAAAAATCACATAGAAAATTTCTCGGGTCAGATAAAGCGGCCACGCAAAGTTTGAGCACCAACGGAAGATATTTGGGGATACCGGTGTGCCACAAACTGACTCGCGAAACTCGATTATCGTGAAAAATGTGTTAAAGCTCGTTATTTAGGCTGAAATCGAACAGTTGATTCCTGAAATCGAACAGGTTGATTTCTGAAATGAGCTTGGACGCGTGATTGAAAAACAGGATAAAGAAACAGGGTTCGACGACCTTCCGAATGCTAAAATTGAAGTGTATAATACACGGTTTTTCGGGATTCCGTGGTCCCGGAACAAAATTCTCCGGAAATCCCATAGAAAGTTCCTCGGGTCAGATAAAGCGGCCACGCAAAGTTTGAGCACCAACGGAAGACATTTGGGGTGCCGGTGTGCCACAAACCAAAGATTCGCCGAAACTCCGATTATCGTGAAAAATGTGTTAAAGCTCATTATTTGAGGCTGAGATCGAACAGGTTGATTCCTTAAATCGAACAGGTTGATTCCAGAAATGAGCTCGGTCGCGTGATTGAAAAACAGGGATAAAAAGAAACAGGGTTCCGTACGACCTTCCGAACGGCTGAAATTGAAGTGTATAATACACGGTTTTTCGGATTCCGTGGTCCCGGAACAAAATTCTCCGTAAATCTCATAGAAAGTTCCTCGGTCGATAAAGCGGCCGCGCAAAGTTTGAGCACCAACGGAAGACATTTGGGGGTGCTTTGGTGTGCCTGAACCAAAGATTCGCCGAAACTCGGATTATCGTGAAAAATGTGTTAAAGCTCGTTATTTGAGGTTTGAAATCGAACAGTTGATTCCTTAAATCGAACAGGTTGATTCCTGAAATGAGCTCGGACGCGTGATTGAAAAACAGGAGAAAAAGAAACAGGTCCCAGACGACCTTCTTAACGGCTGAAATTGAAGTGTATAATACACGGTTTTTCGGGATTCCGGGGTCCCGGAACAAAATTCTCCTGAAATCACATAGAAAGTTCCTCGGGTCAGATTAAAAGGCCACGCAAAGTTTGAGCACCAACGGCAAAATTTGGGGGTGCCGGTGTGACACAAACCAGCATTCGCCGAAACTCGGATTATCGTGAAAAATGTGTTAAAGCTCGTTATTTGAGCCTGAAATCGAACAGGTTGATTCTTGAAATGAGCTTGGACGCGTAATTGAAAAACAGGGAGAAAAAGAAATCGTGTCCGTACGACCTTCCGAAGGTCCGAAATTGAAGTGTATAATACACGGTTTTTGGATTCGGCCCCTAACAAAATTCTCCGAAATCGCATATAAAGTTCCTCGGGTCTGATAAAGCGGCCACGCAAAGTTTGAGCACCAACGGAAGACATTTGGGGATGCCGGTGTGCCACAAACCAAAGATTCGCGAAACTCGAATATCGTGAAAAATGTGTTAAAGCTCGTTATTTGAGGCTGAAATCGAACAGGTTGATTCCCTGAAATCGAACAGGTTGATTCCTGAAATGAGCTCGGACGCGTGATTGAAAAACAGGAGAAAAAGAAACAATGTAATCCGTACGACCTTCCGAACGGAAATTGAAGTGTATAATACACGGTTTTTCGAATTCGGGGTCCCTTTAAAATTCTCCGGAAATCACATAGAAAGTTCCTCGGGTCGATAAACCGCCACGCAAAGTTTGAGCACCAACGGCAAAAATTTGGGGGTGCCGGTGTGCCACAAACCAAGATTCGCCGAAACTCGGATTATCGTGAAAAATGTGTTAAAGCTCGTTATTTGAGGCTGAAATCGAACAGGTTGATTCCTGAAATCGAACAGGTTGATTCCTGAAATGAGCTCGGACACGTGATTGAAAAACAGGGATAAAAAAAAAAACAGGGTCCGGTACGACCTTCCGAACGGCTGAAATTGAAGTGTATAATACACGGTTTTTCGGGATTCCGGGGTCCTGGAACAAAATTCTCCGGAAATCACATACAAAGTTCCTCAGGTCAGATAAAGCGGCCACGTAAAGTTTGAGCACCAACGGAATACATTTGGGGGTGCCGGTGTGCCACAAACCAGCATTCGCCGAAACTCGGATTATCGTGAAAAATGTGTTAAAGCTCGTTATTTGAGGCTGAAATCGAACAGGTTGATTCCTGAAATGAGCTCGGACGCGTGATTGAAAAACAGGGTGAAAAAGAAACAGGGTCCGGTACGACCTTCTTAACGGCTGAAATTGAAGTGTATAATACACGGTTTTTCGGGATTCCGGGGTCCCGGAACAAAATTCTCCTGAAATCACATAGAAAGTTCCTCGGGTCAGATTAAAAGGCCACGCAAAGTTTGAGCACCAACGGCAAAAATTTGGGGGTGCCGGTGTGACACAAACCAGCATTCGCCGAAACTCGGATTATCGTGAAAAATGTGTTAAAGCTCGTTATTTGAGCCTGAAATCGAACAGGTTGATTCTTGAAATGAGCTTGGACGCGTAATTGAAAAACAGGAGAAAAAGAAAACGTGTCCGTACGACCTTCCGAAGGGTCAAATTGAAGAAGTGTATAATACACGGTTTTTCGGGATCCCGGAACAAAATTCTCCGGAAATCGCATATAAAGTTCCTCGGGTCAGATAAAGCGGCCACGCAAAGTTTGAGCACCAACGGAAGACATTTGGGGATGCCGGTGTGCCACAAATCAGCATTCGCCGAAACTCGGATTATCGTGAAAAATGTGTTAAAGCTCGTTATTTGAGGCTGAAATCGAACAGGTTGATTCCTGAAATCGAACAGGTTGATTCCTGAAATGAGCTCGGACACGTGATTGAAAGACAGGGATAAAAAGAAACAGTGTCCGTACGACCTTCCGAACGGCTGAAATTGAAGTGTATAACACACGGTTTTTCGGGAATCCAGCGTCCCGGAACAAAATTCTCCGGAAATCACATAGAACGTTCCTCGGGTCAGATAAACCGGCCACGCAAAGTTTGAGCACCAACGGCAAAAATTTGGGGGTGCCGGTGTGCCACAATCAGCATTCGCCGAAACTCGGATTATCGTGAAAAATGTGTTAAAGCTCGTTATTTGAGGCTGAAATCGAACAGGTTGATTCCTGAAATTGAACAGGTTAATTCCTGAAATGAGCTCGGCCCCGTGATTGAAAAACAGGGACAAAAAAAAAGGGGTCCGTTTACCTTCCGAACGGCAGTGAAATTGAAGTGTATAATACACGGTTTTTCGGGATTCCGGGGTCCCGGAACAAAATTCTCCGGAAATCACATACAAAGTTCCTCGGGTTAGATAAAGCGGCCACGTAAAGTTTGAGCACCAACGGAATACATTTGGGGGTGCCGGTGTGCCACAAACCAAAGATTCGCCAAAACTCGATTATCGTGAAAAATGTGTTAAAGCTCGTTATTTGAGGCTGAAATCGAACAGGTTGATTCCTGAAATCGAACAGGTTGATTCCTGAACTGAGCTCGGACCCGTGATTGAAAAACAGGGACAAAAAAAAAGGGTCCGGTACGACCTTCCGAACGGCTGAAATTGAAGTGTATAATACACGGTTTTTCGGGATTCTGGGGTCCCGGAAAAAAATTCTCCGGAAATCACATACAATGTTCCTCGGGTCAGATAAAGCGGCCACGTAAAGTTTGAGCACCAACGGAATACATTTGGGGGTGCCGGTGTGCCACAAACCAGCATTCGCCGAAACTCGGATTATCGTGAAAATTGTGTTAAAGCTCGTTATTTTAGGTTGAAATCGAACAGGTTGATTCCTGGAATCGAACAGGTTGATTTTTGAAATGAGCTCGGACGCGTGATTGAAAAACAGGGAGAAAAAGAAACAGGGTCCGGTACGACCTTCCGAACGGCCGAAATTGAATTGTTTAATACACGGTTTTTCGGGATTCTGGGGTCCTGGAACAAAATTATCCGGAAATCACTTAGAAAAGTCCTCGGGTCAGATAAAGCGGCCACGCAAAGTTTGAGCACCAACGGAAGACATTTGGGGGTGACGGTGTGCCACAAACCAGCATTCGCCGAATCTCGGATTATTGTGAAAAATGTGTTAAAGCTCGTTATTTGAGGCTGAAATCGAACAGGTTGATTCCTGAAATCGAACAATTTGATTCCTTAAATGAGCTTGGACGCGTGATTGAAAAATAGGGAGAAAAAGAAACAGGGTCCGGTACGACCTTCCGAACATCTGAAATTGAAGTGTATAATACACGGTTTTCGGGATTCCGGGGTTCTGGAACAAAATTCTCCGAAAATCACATAAAAAGTTTCTCGGGTCAGATAAAGCGGCCACGCAAAGTTTGAGCACCAACGGAAGACATTTGGGGGTGAGGGTGTGCCACAAACCAGCATTCACCGAAACTCGGATTATCGTGAAAAATGTGTTAAAGCTCGTTATTTGAGGCTGAAATCGAACAGGTTGATTTCTGAAATAAGCTCGGACGCGTGATTGAAAAACAGGGACAAAAAGAAACAGGGTCCGATACGACCTTCCGAACAGCTGAAATTGAAGTGTATAATACACGGTTTTTCGGGATTCCGGGGTCCCGGAACAAAATTCTCCGGAAATCACATAGAAAGTTCCTCGGGCTAGATCAAGCGGCCACGCAAAGTTTGAGCACCAACGGAAGACATTTGGAGGTGACGGTGTGCCACAAACCAGCATTCGCTAAAATTCGGATTATCGTGAAAAATGTGTTAAAGCTCGTTATTTGAGGCTGAAATCAAACATGTTGATTCGTGAAATCGAACAGGTTGATTCCTGAAATGAGCTCGGACGCGTGATTGAAAAACAGGGACAAAAAGAAACAGGGTCCGGTACGACCTTCCGAAGAGCTGAAATTGAAGTATATAATACACGGTTTTTCGGGATTCCGGGGTCGCGGAACAAAATTCTCCGGAAATCACATAGAAAGTTCCTCGGATCAGATAAAGCGGCCACACAAAGTTTGAGCACCAACGGAAGACATTTGGGGGTGATGGTGTGCCACAAACCAGCATTCGATGAAACTCGGATTATCGTGAAAAATGTGTTAAAGCTCGTTATTTGAGGCTGAAATCGAACTGGTTGATTCCTGAAATCGAACAAGTTGATTCCTGAAATGAGCTCGGACGCGTGATAAAAAATTAGGGAGAAAAAGAAACAGGGTCCGGTATGACCTTCCGAACGGCTAAAATTGAAGTGTATAGTATAATACACGGTGTTTCGGGATTCCGGGGTCGCGGAACAAAATTCTCCGGAAATCACATAGAAAGTTCATCGGGGTAGATAAAGTGGCCACGCAAAGTTTGAGCACCTACGGAAGACATTTGGGGGTGCCAGTGTGCCAAAACCAGCATTCGCCGAAACTCGGATTATCGTGAAAAATGTGTTAGCGTTATTTGAGGCTGAAATAGAACAGGTTGATTCCTGAAATCGAACAGGTTGATTCCTGAACTGAGCTCGGACCCGTGATTGAAAAACAGGGACAAAAAAAACAGGGTCCGGTACGACCTTCCGAACGGCTGAAATTGAAGTGTATAATACACGATTTTTCGTGATTCCAGGGTCCCGAAAAAAATTCTCCGGAAATCACATACAATGTTTCTCGGGTCAGATAAAGCGGCCACGTAAAGTTTGAGCACCAACGGAATACATTTGGGGGTGCCGGTGTGCCACAAATCAGCATTCGCCGAAACTCGGATTATCGTGAAAAATGTGTTAAAGCTCGTTATTTTAGGTTGAAATCGAACAGGTTGATTCCTGAAATCGAACAGGTTGATTTTTGAAATGAGCTCGGACGCGTGATTGAAAAACAGGGAGAAAAAGAAACAGGGTCCGGTACGACCTTCCGAACGGACGAAATTGAAGTGTATAATACACGGTTTTTCGGGATTCTGGGGTCCTGGAACAAAATTCTCCGGAAATCACATAGAAAAGTCCTCGGGTCAGATAAAGCGGCCACGCAAAGTTTGAGCACCAACGGAAGACATTTGGGGGTGACGGTGTGCCACAAACCAAAGATTCGAATCTCGGATTATCGTGAAAATGTGTTAAAGCTCGTTATTTGAGGCTCAAATCGAACAAAGGTTGATTCCCGAAATCGAACAATTTGATTCCTTAAATGAGCTTGGACGCGTGATTGAAAAATAGGAGAAAAAGAAACAGGGTCCTGACGACCTTCCGATAAATTTGAAATTGAAGTGTATAATACACGGTTTTTCAGATTCCGGGTTCTGGAACAAAATTCTCCGAAAATCACATAAAAAGTTTCTCGGTCGATAAAGCGGCCACGCAAAGTTTGAGCACCAACAAGACATTTGGGGGTGCCGGTGTACAAACCAAAGATTCGCCGAAACTGGGGTTATCGTGAAAAATGTGTTAAAGCTCGTTATTTGAGGCTGAAATCGAACAGGTTGATTCCTGAAATGAGCTCGGACGCGTGATTGAAAAACAGGGACAAAAAGAAACAGGGTCCGATACGACCTTCCGAACAGCTGAAATTGAAGTGTATAATACACGGTTTTTCAGGATTCCGGGGTTCTGGAACAAAATTCTCCGGAAATCACATAGAAAGGTCCTCGGGTCAGATCAAGCGGCCACGCAAAGTTTGAGCACCAACGGAAGACATTTGGAGGTGACGGTGTGCCACAAACCAGCATTCGTTAAAACACGGATTATCGTGAAAAATGTGTTAAAGCTCGTTATTTGAGGCTGAAATCAAACAGGTTGATTCCTGAAATCGAACAGGTTGATTCCTGAAATGAGCTCGGACGCGTGATTGAAAAACATGGGGACAAAAAGAAACAGGGTCCTGTTTACCTTCCCGAATAACAAATTGAAGTATATAATACACGGTTTTTCGGGATTCCGGGGTCTCGGAACAAAATTCTCCGGAAATCACATAGAAAGTTCCTCGGGTCAGATAAAGCGGCCACACAAAGTTTGAGCACCAACGGAAGACATTTGGGGGTGATGGTGTGCCACAAACCAGCATTCGATGAAACTCGGATTATCGTGAAAAATGTGTTAAAGCTCGTTATTTGAGGCTGAAATCGAACAGGTTGATTCCTGAAATCGAACAGGTTGATTCCTGAAATGAGCTCGGACGCGTGATAAAAAATTAGGGAGAAAAAGAAACAGGGTCTGGTATGACCTTCCGAACGGCTAAAATTAAAGTGTATAATACACGGTGTTTCGGGATTCCGGGGTCCCGGAACAAAATTCTCCGGAAATCACATAGAAAGTTCATCGGGTCAGATAAAGTGGCCACGCAAAGTTTTAGCACCAACGGAAGACATTTGGGGGTGCCGGTGTGCCAAAACCAGCATTCGCCGAAACTCGGATTATCGTGAAAAATGTGTTAAAGCTCGTTATTTGAGGCTGAAATCGAACAGGTTGATTCCTGAACTGAGCTCGGACCCGTGATTGAAATACAGGGACAAAAAAAACAGGGTCCGGTACGACCTTCCGAACGGCTGAAATTGAAGTGTATAATACACGGTTTTTCGGGATTCCGGTCCCGGAAAAAATTCTCCTGAAATCACATACAATGTTCCTCGGGTCAGATAAAGCGGCCACGTAAAGTTTGAGCACCAACGGAATACATTTGGGGGTGCCGGTGTGCCACAAACCAGCATTCGCCGAAACTCGGATTATCGTGAAAAATGTGTTAAAGCTCGTTATTTTAGGTTGAAATCGAACAGGTTGATTCCTGAAATCGAACAGGTTGATTTTTGAAATGAGCTCGGACACGTAATTGAAAAACAGGGAGAAAAAGAAACAGGGTCCGGAACGACCTTCCGAACGGCCGAAATTGAAATGTATAATACACGGTTTTTCGGGATTCTGGGGTCCTGGAACAAAATTCTCCGGAAATCACATAGAAAAGTCCTCGGGTCAGATAAAGCGGCCACGAAAAGTTTGAGCACCAACGGAAGACATTTGGGGGTGACGGTGTGCCACAAACCAGCATTCGCCGAATCTCGGATTATCGTGAAAAATGTGTTAAAGCTCGTTATTTGAGGCTGAAATCGAACAGGTTGATTCCTGAAATCGAATAATTTGATTCCTTAAATGAGCTTGGACACGTGATTGAAAAATAGGGAGAAAAAGAAACAAGGTCCGGTACGACCTTCCGAACAACTGAAATTGAAGTGTATAATACACGGTTTTTCGGGATTCCGAGGTTCTGGAACAAAATTCTCCGAAAATCACATGAAAAGTTTCTCGGGTCAGATAAAGCGGCCACGCAAAGTTTGAGCACCAACAGAAGACATTTGGAGGTGAGGGTGTGCCACAAACCAGCATTCGCCGAAACTCGGATTATCGTGAAAAATGTGTTAAAGCTCGTTATTTGAGGCTGAAATCGAACAAGTTGATTCCTGAAATGAGCTCGGACGCGTGATTGAAAAACAGGGACAAAATGAAACAGGGTCCGATACGACCTTCCGAACAGCTGAAATTGAAGTGTATAATACACGGTTTTCGGGATTCTAAAGTCCCTAACAAAATTCTCCGGAAATCACATAGAAAGGTCCTCGGGTCAGATCAAGCGGCCACGCAAAGTTTGAGCACCAACGGAAGACATTTGGAGGTGACGGTGTGCCACAAACCAGCATTCGCTAAAACTCGGATTATCGTGAAAAATGTGTTAAAGCTCGTTATTTGAGGCTGAAATCAAACAGGTTGATTCCTGAAATCGAACAGGTTGATTCCTGAAATGAGCTCGAACGCGTGATTGAAAAACAGGGACAAAAAGAAACAGGGTCCGGTACGACCTTCCGAACAGCTGAAATTGAAGTATATAATACACGGTTTTTCGGGATCCCGGGGTCGCGGAACAAAATTCTCCGGAAATCACATAGAAAGTTCCTCGGGTCAGATAAAGCGGCCACACAAAGATTGAGCACCAACGGAAGACATTTGGGGGTGATGGTGTGCCACAAACCAGCATTCGATGAAACTCGGATTATCGTGAAAAATGTGTTAAAGCTCGTTATTTGAGGCTCAAATCGAACAGGTTGATTCCTGAAATCGAACAGGTTGATTCCTGAAATGAGCTCGGACACGTGATAAAAAATTAGGGAGAAAAAGAAACAGGGTCTGGTATGACCTTCCAAACGGCTAAAATTGAAGTGTATAATACACGGTGTTTCGGGATTCCGGGGTCCCGAAACAAAATTCTCCGGAAATCACATAGAAAGTTCATCGGGTCAGATAAAGTGGCCACGCAAAGTTTGAGCACCAACGGAAAACATTTGGGGGTGCCGGTGTGCCAAAACCAGCATTCGCCGAAACTCGGATTATCGTGAAAAATGTGTTAAAGCTCGTTATTTGAGGTTGAAATCGAACAGGTTGATTCCTGAAATCGATCTGGTTGATTCCTGAAATGAGCTCGGACGCGTGATTGATAAACAGGGAGAAAAAGAAACAGGGTCCGGTACGACCTTCCGAACAACCGAAATTGAAATGTATAATACACGTTTTTTCGGGATTCCGGGTCCCAGAACAAAATTCTCCGGAAATCACATAGAAAGTTCCTCGGGTCAGATAAAGCGGCTACGCAAAGTTTGAGCACCAACGGAAGACATTTGAAGGTGACGGTGTGCCACAAACCAGCATTCGATGAAACTCGGATTATCGTGAAAAATGTGTTAAAGCTCGTTATTTGAGGCTGAAATCGAACAGGTTGATTCCTGAAATAAGCTCGGACGCGTGATTGAAAAACAGGGATAAAAAGAAACAGGGTTCGGTACGACCTTCCGAACGGCTCAAATTGAAGTGTATAAAACACGGTTTTTCGGGATTCCGGGGTCTCGGAACAAAATTCTCCGGAAATCACATAGAAAGTTCCTCGGGTCAGATAAAGTGGCCACGCAAAGTTTGAGCACCAACGGAAGACATTTGGGGGTGCCGGTGTGCCAAAACCAGCATTCGCCGAAACTCGGATTATCGTGAAAAATGTGTTAAAACTCGTTATTTGAGGCTAAAATCGAACAGGTTGATTCCTGAAATCGAACAGGTTGATTCTTGAAATGAGCTCGGACGCGTGATTGAAAAACAGGGAGAAAAAGAACCAGGGTCCGGTACGACCTTCTGAACAACCGAAATTGTAGTGTATAATACACGTTTTTTTGGGATTGTGGGGTCCTGGAACAAAATTCTCCGGAAATTACATAGAAAATTCCTCGGGACAGATAAAGCGGCAACGCAAAGTTTGAGCACCAACGGAAGACATTTGGAGGTGATGGTGTGCCCCAAACCAGCATTCGATGAAACTCGGATTATCGTGAAAAATGTGTTAAAGCTCGTTATTTGAGGCTGAAATCGAACAGGTTGATTCCTGAAATCGAACAGGTTGATTCCTGAAATGAGCTCGGACGCGTGATAAAAATTTAGGGAGAAAAAGAAACAGGGTCCGGTACGACCTTCCGAACGGCTAAAATTGAAGTGTGTAATACACGGTGTTTCGGGATTCCGGGGTCCCGGAACAAAATTATCCGGAAATCATATAGAAAGTTCCTCGGGTCAGATAAAGTGGCCACGCAAAGTTTGAGCACCAACGGAAGACATTTGGGGGTGCCGGAGTGCCACAAACCAGCATTCGCCGAAACTCGGATTATCGTGAAAAATGTGTTAAAGCTCGTTATTTGAGGTTGAAATCGAACATGTTGATTCCTGAAATCGATCAGGTTGATTCCTGAAATGAGCTCGGACGCGTGATTGATAAACAGGGAGAAAAAAAAACAGGGACCGGTACGACCTTCCGAACAACCGAAATTGAAGTGTATAATACACGTTTTTTCGGGATTCTGGGGTCCTGGAACAAAATTCTCCGGAAATTACATAGAAAATTCCTTAGGTAAGATAAAGCGGCCACGCAAAGTTTGAGCACCAACAGAAGACATTTGGGGGTGACGGTGTGCCACAAACCAGCATTCGCTGAAACTCGGATTATCGTGAAAAATGTGTTAAAGCTCGTTATTTGAGGCTGAAATCGAACAGGTTGATTCCTGAAATCGAACAGGTTGATTCCTGCAATGAGCTCGGACGCGTGATTGAAAAACAGGGATAAAAAGAAACAGGGTTCGGTACGACTTTCCGAACGGCTGAAATTGAAGTGTATAATACACTTTTTCGGATTCCGGGTCCCGAACAAAATTCTCCGAAATCCCATAGAAAGTTCCTCGGGTCCGATAAAGTGGCCACGCAAAGTTTGAGCACCAACGGAAGACATTTGGGGGTGCCGAGTGCCACAAACCAAAGATTCGCCGAAACTCGGATTATCGTGAAAAATGTGTTAAAGCTCGTTATTTGAGGTTGAAATCGAACAGGTTGATTCCTGAAATCGATCAGGTTGATTCCTGAAATGAGCTCGGACGCGTGATTGAAAAACAGGGTCCGGTACGACCTTCCGAACAACCGAAATTGAAGAGTACAATACACGTTTTTTCAGGATTCTGGGGTTCTGGAACAAAATTCCCCGGAAATTACATAGAAAATTCCTCGGGTCAGATAAAGCGGCCATGCAAAGTTTGAGCATCAATGGAAGACATTTGGGGGTGACGGTGTGCCACAAACCAGCATTCGCTGAAACTCGGATTATCGTGAAAAATGTGTTAAAGCTCGTTATTTGAGGCCCAGGTTGATTCCTGAAATTAGCTCGGACGCGTGATAAAAAATTAGGGAGAAAAAGAAACAGGGTCCGGTACGACCTTCCGAACGGCTAAAATTGAAGTGTATAATACAGGGTGTTTCGGAATTCCGGGGTCCCGGAACAAAAGGCTCCGGAAATCACATAGAAAGTTCCTCGGGTTAGATAAAGTGGCCACGCAAAGTTTGAGCACCAACGGAAGACATTTGGGGGTGCCGGTGTGCCACAAACCGGCATTCACCGAAACTCGGATTATCGTGAAAAATGTGTTAAAGCTCGTTATTTGAGGTTGAAATCGAACAGGTTGATTCCTGAAATCGATCAGGTTGATTCCTGAAATGAGGTCGGACACGTGATTGAAAAACAGGGAGAAAAAGAAACAGGGTTCGGTACGACCTTCCGAACAACCGAAATTGAAGTGTATATTACAAGTTTTTTCGGGATTCTGGGGTCCTGGAACAAAATTCTACGGAAATTACATAGAAAATTCCTCGGGTCAGATAAAGTGGCCACGCAAAGTTTGAGCACCAATGGAAGACATTTGGGGGTGACGGTGTGCCACAAACCAGCATTCGCTGAAACTCGGATTATCTTGAAAAATGTGTTAAAGCTCGTTATTAGAGGCTGAAATAGAACAGGTTGATTCCTTAAATCGAACAGGTTGATTGCTTAAATGAGCTCGGACGCGTGATTGAAAAACAGGGAGAAAAAGAAACAGGGTCCGGTACGACCTTCCGAACGGCCGAAATTGAAGTGTATAATACACGTTTTTTCGGGATTCTGGGGTCCTGGAACAAAATTCTCCGGAAATTACATAGAAAATTCCTCGGGTAAGATAAAGCGGCCACGCAAAGTTTGATCACCAACGGAAGACATTTGGGGGTGACGGTGTGCCACAAACCAGCATTCGCTGAAACTCGGATTATCGTGAAAAATGTGTGTTAAAGCTCGTTATTTGAGGCTGAAATCGAACGGGTTGATTCCTGAAATCGAACAGGTTGATTCCTGCAATGAGCTCGGACGCGTGATTGAAAAACAGGGACAAAAAGAAACAGGGTTCGGTACGACTTTCCGAACGGCTGAAATTGAAGTGTATAATACACGGTTTTTCGGGATTCCGGGGTCCCGCAACAAAATTCTCCGGAAATCCCATAGAAAGTTCCTCGGGTCAGATAAAGCGGCCACGCAAAGTTTGAGCACCAACGGAAGACATTTGGGGGTGCCGGTGTGCCACAAACCAGCATTCGCCGAAACTCGGATTATCTTGAAAAATGTGTTAAAGCTGGTTATTAGAGGCTGAAATAGAACAGGTTGATTCCTTAAATCGAACAGGTTGATTGCTTAAATGAGCTCGGACGCGTGATTGAAAAACAGGGAGAAAAAGAAACAGGGTCCGGTACGACCTTCCGAACGGCCGAAATTGAAGTGTATAATACACGTTTTTTCGGGATTCTGGGGTCCTGGAACAAAATTCTCCGGAAATTACATAGAAAATTCCTCGGGTAAGATAAAGCGGCCACGCAAAGTTTGATCACCAACGGAAGACATTTGGGGGTGACGGTGTGCCACAAACCAGCATTCGCTGAAACTCGGATTATCGTGAAAAATGTGTGTTAAAGCTCGTTATTTGAGGTCAAATCGAACGGGTTGATTCCCAAATCGAACAGGTTGATTCCTGCAATGAGCTCGGACGCGTGATTGAAAAACAGGGATAAAAAGAAACAGGGTCCGGTACGACTTTCCGAACGGCTGAAATTGAAGTGTATAATACACGGTTTTTCGGGATTCCGGGGTCCCGGAACAAAATTCTCCGGAAATCACATAGAAAGTTCCTCGGGTCAGATAAAGCGGCCACGCAAAGTTTGAGCACCAACGGAAGACATTTGGGGTGCCGGTGTGCCACAAACCAGCATTCGCCGAAACTCGGATTATCGTGAAAAATGTGTTAAAGCTCGTTATTTGAGGCTGAAATCGAACAGGTTGATTCCTGAAATCGAACAGGTTGATTCCTGAAATGAGCTCGGACGCGTGATTGAAAAACAGGAGAAAAAGAAACATGGTCCTACGACCTTCCGAATAAATTTAAATTGAAGTGTATAATACACGGTTTTTCGGATTCGGTCCCGAACAAAATTCTCCGGAAATCCCATAGAAAGTTCCTCGGGTAAGATAAAGCGGCCACACAAAGTTTGAGCATCAACGGAAGACATTTGGGGATGCCGGTGTGCCACAAACCAAAGATTCGCTAAAACTCGGATTATCGTGAAAAATGTGTTAAAGCTCGTTATTTGAGGTTGAAATCGAACAGGTTGATTCCTGAAATCGAACAAAGTTGATTCCTGAAATGAGCTCGGACGCGTGATTGAAAAACAGGAGAAAAAGAAACAGGGTCCTGATTTACCTTCCGAACGGCCGAAATTGAAGTGTATATAATACACGTTTTTTCGGATTCTCGTCCTGGAACAAAATTCTCCGGAAATTACATAGAAAATTCCTCGGGTAAGATAAAGCGGCCACGCAAAGTTTGAGCACCAACGGAAAACATTTGGGGGTGACGGTGTGCCACAAACCAGCATTCGCTGAAACTCGGATTATCGTGAAAAATGTGTTAAAGCTCGTTATTTGAGGCTGAAATCGAACAGGTTGATTCCTGAAATCGAACAGTTGATTCTCGCAATGAGCTCGGACGCGTGATTGAAAAACAGGGATAAAAAGAAACAAGGTTCGGTACGACTTTCCGAACGGCTGAAATTGAAGTGTATAATACACGGTTTTTCGGGATTCCGGGGTCCCGGAACAAAATTCTCCGGAAATCCCATAGAAAGTTCCTCGGGTCAGATAAAGCGGCCACGCAAAGTTTGAGCACCAACGGAATACATTTGGGGGTGCCGGTGTGCCACAAACCAAAGATTCGCGAAACTCGGATTATCGTGAAAATGTGTTAAAGTCGTTATTTGAGGTCGAAATCGAACAAAGTTGATTCCTTAAATCGAACAGTTGATTCCTGAAATGAGCTCGGACGCCGATTGAAAAACAGGAGAAAAAGAAACATGGTCCTGGTACGACCTTCCGAACACCAAATTGAAGTGTATAATACACGGTTTTTTCGGATTCCGGGACCCGAACAAAATTCTCCTGAAATCACATAGAAAGTTCCTCGGGTCATATAAAGCGGCCACGCAAAGTTTGAGCAGCAACGGAAGACATTTGGGGGTGCCGGTGTGCCACAAATCAGCATTCGCCGAAACTCGGATTATCGTGAAAAATGTGTTAAAGCTCGTTATTTGAGGTTGAAATCGAACAGGTTGATTCCTGAAATCGAACAGGTTGATTCCTGAAATGAGCTCGGACGCGTGATTGAAAAACAGGGAGAAAAAACAACAGGGTCCGGTACAACCTTCCGAACGGCCGAAATTGAAGTGTATAATACACATTTTTTCGGGATTCTGGGGTCCTGGAACAAAATTCTCCGGAAATTACATAGAAAATTCCTCGGGTAAGATAAAGCGGCCACGCAAAGTTTGAGCACCAACGGAAGACATTTGGGAGTGACGGTGTGCCACAAACCAGCATTCGCTGAAACTCGGATTATCGCGAAAAATGTGTTAAAGCTCGTTATTTGAGGCTGAAATCGAACAGGTTGATTCCTGAAATCGAACAGGGTAATTCCTGCAATGAGCTTGGACGCGTGATTGAAAAACAGGGATAAAAAGAAACAGGGTTCGGTACGACCTTCCGAACGGCTGAAATTGAAGTGTATAATTCACGGTTTTTCGGGATTCCGGGGTCCCGGAACAAAATTCTCCGGAAATCCCATAGAAAGTTCCTCGGGTCAGATAAAGCGGCCACGCAAAGTTTGAGCACCAACGGAAGACATTTGGGGGTGCCGGTGTGTCACAAACCAGCATTCGCCGAAACTCGGATTATCGTGAAAAATGTGTTAAAGCTCGTTATTTGAGGCTGAAATCGAACAGGTTGATTCCTTAAATCGAACAGGTTGATTCCTGAAATGAGCTCGGACGCGTGATTGAAAAACAGGGAGAATAAGAAACATGGTCCGGTACGACCTTCCGAACAGCTGAAATTGAAGTATATAATACACGGTTTTTCGGGATTCCGGGGTCCCGAACAAAATTCTCCGAAAATCACATAGAAAGTTCCTCGGGTAAGATAAAGCGGCCACACAAAGTTTGAGCACCAACGGAAGACATTTGGGGGTGCCGGTGTACCACAAACCAGCATTCGCCGAAACTCGGATTATCGTGAAAAATGTGTTAAAGCTCGTTATTTGAGGTTGAAATCGAACAGGTTGATTCCTGAAATCGAACAGGTTGATTCCTGAAATGAGCTCGGACGCGTGATTGAAAAACAGGGAAAAAAGAAACAGGGTCCTGACGACCTTCCGAACGCCAAATTGAAGTGTATAATACACCGTTTTTCGGGATTCCAGGGTCCTGGAACAAAATTCTCCGGAAATTACATAGAAAATTCCTCGGGTAAGATAAAGCGGCCACGCCAAGTTTGAGCACCAACGGAAGACATTTGGGGTTGACGGTGTGCCAAAACCAAAGATTCAAAACTCGGATTATCGTGAAAAATGTGTTAAAGCTCGTTATTTGAGGTCAAAATCGAACAGGTTGATTCCTGAAATCGAACAGGTTGATTCTCGAAATGAGCTCGGACGCGTGATTGAAAAACAGGATAAAAAGAAACAGGGTTCGCACGACTTTCCGAACGGCCAAATTGAAGTGTATAATACACGGTTTTTCGATTCCAAGGTCCAGGAACAAAATTCTCCCTGAAATCCCATAGAAAGTTCCTCGGGTCGATAAAGCGGCCACGCAAAGTTTGAGCACCAACGGAAGACATTTGGGGGTGCCGGTGTGCCACAAACCAAAGATTCGCCAAACTCGGATTATCGTGAAAAATGTGTTAAAGCTCGTTATTTGAGGCTGAAATCGAACAGGTTGATTTCTGAAATGAGCTCGAACGCGTGATTGAAAAACAGGAATAAAAAGAAACAGGGTTCGGTACGACCTTCCGAACGGCTCAAATTGAAGTGTATAATACACGGTTTTTCGGGATTCCGGGGTCCCGGAACAAAATTCTCCGGAAATCACATAGAAAGTTCCTCGGGTCAGATAAAGCGGCCAAGCAAAGTTTAAGCACCAACGGAAGACATTTGGGGGTGACGGTGTGCCACAAACCAGCATTCGATGAAACTCGGATTATCGTGAAAAATGTGTTAAAGCTCGTTATTTGAGGCTGAAATCGAACAGGTTGATTCCTGAAATGACCTCGGACGCGTGATAAAAAATTAGGGAGAAAAAGAAACAGGGTCCGGTACGACCTTCCGAACGGCTAAAATTGAAGTGTATAATACACGGTGTTTCGGATTCTGGGGTCCCGGAACAAAATTCTCCGGAAATCACATAGAAAGTTCCTCGGGTCAGATAAAGTGGCCACGCAAAGTTTGAGCACCAACGGAAGACATTTGGGGGTGCCGGTGTGCCTGAAAACCAAAGATTCGCCGAAACTGATTATCGTGAAAAATGTGTTAAAGCTCGTTATTTGAGGTTGAAATCGAACAGGTTGATTCCTGAAATCGAACATGTTGATTCCTGAAATGAGCTCGACGCGTGATTGAAAAACAGGAGAAAAAGAAACAGGTCCGGTACGACCTTCCGAACGGTAAAATTGAAGTGTATAATACACGTTTTTTCGGATTCTGGGGTCCTGGAACAAAATTCTCCGGAAATTACATAGAAAATTCCTCGGGTAATATAAAGCGGCCACGCAAAGTTTGAGCACCAACGGAAGACATTTGGGGGTGACGGTGTGCCACAAACCAGCATTCGCTGATACTTGGATTATCGTGAAAAATGTGTTAAAGCTCGTTATTTGAGACTGAAATCGAACAGGTTTATTCCTGAAATCAAACAGGTTGATTCCTGCAATGAGCTCGGACGCGTGATTGAAAAACAGGGATAAAAAGAAACAGGGTTCGGTACGACCTTCCGAACGGCTGAAATTGAAGTATATAATACACGGTTTTTTGGATTCTGTCCCGAACAAAATTCTCCGGAAATCATATAGAAAGTTCCTCGGGTCTGATAAAGCGGCCACGCAAAGTTTGAGCACCAACGGAAGACATTTGGGGGTGCCGGTATGCCAAAACCAAAGATTCGCCGAAACTCCGATTATCGTGAAAATGTGTTAAAGCTCGTTATTTGAGGCTGAAATCGAACAAAGTTGATTCCTTAAATCGAACAGGTTGATTCTGAAATGAGCTCGGACGCGTGATTGAAAAACAGGAGAGAAAAGAAACATGGTCCTAGACGACCTTCCGAATAAAAAATTGAAGTGTATAATACACGGTTTTTCGGGATTCCGGGGTCCCGGAACAAAATTCTCCGGAAATCACATAGAAAGTTCCTCGGGTAAGATAAAGCGGCCACACAAAGTTTGAGCACCAACGGAAGATATTTGGGGTGCCGGTGTGCCACAAACCAAAGATTCGCCAAACTCGGATTATCGTGAAAATGTGTTAAAGCTCGTTATTTGAGGTTGAAATCGAACAAGTTGAATCCTGAAATCGAACAGGTTGATTCCTGAAATGAGCTCGGACGCGTGATTGAAAAACAGGAGAAAAAGAAACAGGGTCCTAGACGACCTTCCGAACGGCTGAAATTGAAGTGTATAATACACGTTTTTTCGGGATTCCGGGGTCCCGGAACAAAATTCTCCGGAAATTACATAGAAAATTCCTCGGGTAAGATAAAGCGGCCACGCAAAGTTTGAGCACCAACGGAAGACATTTGGGGGTGACGGTGTGCCACAAAACCAAAGATTCACTAAACTCCTGATTATCGTGAAAAATGTGTTAAAGCTCGTTATTTGAGGCTTAAATCGAACAAGTTGATTCCTGAAATCGAACAGGTTGATTCCCCAATGAGCTCGGACGCGTGATCGAAAAACAGGGATAAAAAGAAACAGGGTTCGCACGACCTTCCGAACGGTTGAAATTGAAGTGTATAATACACGGTTTTCGGGATTCCGGTCCCTAACAAAATTCTCCTGAAATCCCATAGAAAGTTCCTCGGTCGATAAAGCGGCCATGCAAAGTTTGAGCACCAACGGAAGACATTTGGGGTGCCGGTGTGCCACAAACCAAAGATTCGCCAAACTCGGATTATCGTGAAAAATGTGTTAAAGTCGTTATTTGAGGTCGAAATCGAACAAAGTTGATTCCCGAAATCGAACAGGTTGATTTCAAATCGAACAGTTGATTCCTCGCAATGAGCTCGACGCGTGATTGAAAAACAGGATAAAAAGAAACAGGTTCGATTTACGACCTTCCGAACTTGAAATTGAAGTGTATAATATACGGTTTTCGGATTCCGGTCCCGAACAAAATTCTCCGAAATCACATAGAAAGTTCCTCGGGTCAGATAAAGCGGCCACGCAAAGTTTGAGCACCAACGGAAGACATTTGGGGGTGAGGGTGTGCCACAAACCAAAGATTCGCCAAACTCGATTATCGTGAAAATGTGTTAAAGCTCGTTCTTTGAGGTCAAATCGAACAAGTTGATTCCTGAAATCAAACAGGTTGATTCATGAAATGAGCTCGGACGCGTGATTGAAAAACAGGACAGAAAGAAACAGGTCCTGACGACCTTCCGAACAAAATTGAATCAGTATAATACACGGTTTTTCGGGATTCCGGGTCCCGGAACAAAATTCTCCGGAAATCACATAGAAAGTTCCTCCGGTCAGATAAAGCGGCCACGCAAATTTTGAGCACCAACGGAAGACATTTGGGGGTGACGGATGTGCCACAAACCAAAGATTCAAAACTCGATTATCGTGAAAAATGTGTTAAAGCTCGTTATTTGAGGCTGAAATCGAACAGGTTGATTCCTGAAATCGAACAAGTTGATTCCTTAAATGAGCTTCGACGCGTGATTGAAAAATAGGGAGAAAAAGAAACAAGGTCCGTTACGACCTTCCGAACAGCTGAAATTGAAGTGTATAATACACGGTTTTTCGGGATTCCGGGGTCCCGGAACAAAATTCTCCGGAAATCTTATAGAAAGTTCCTCGGGTCAGATAAAGCGGCCACGCAAAGTTTGAGTACCTACGGAAGATATTTGGGGGTGAGGGTGTGCCACAAACCAGCATTCGCCGAAACTCGGATTATCGTGAAAAATGTGTTAAAGCTCGTTATTTGAGGCTGAAATCGAACAGGTTGATTCCTGAAATCGAACAGGTTGATTCCTGAAATGAGCTCGGACGCGTGATTGAAAAACAGGGACAAAAAGAAACAGGTCCTGACGACCTTCCGAATCAAAAATTGAAGTGTATAATACACGGTTTTTCGGGATTCCGGGGTCGCGGAACAAAATTCTCCGGAAATCACATAGAAAGTTCATCGGGTCAGATAAAGCGGTCACGCAAAGTTTGAGCACCAACGGAAGACATTTGAGGGTGACGGTGTGCCACAAACCAGCATTCGATGAAACTCGGATTATCGTGAAAAATGTGTTAAAGCTCGTTATTTGAGGCTGAAATCGAACAGGTTGATTCCTGAAATCGAACAGGTTGATTCCTGAAATGAGCTCGGACGCGTGATAAAAAATTAGGGAGAAAAAGAAACAGGGTCCAGTACGACCTTCCGAACGGCTAAAATTGAAATGTATAATACACACTACTATAAATCCAGGCAACTACGACGCTCCTTTAACAACGTTTATGCACGAAAATCACAATAGACGTTGTAGAATGTATGGCGCGATTTTTACTAAACTTAATTACAACGGGTATGGTTATATAACCGTTGTTATAAGTTTTAACAACGGATCAAATTTGCACAACCGTTGTTAATAATTTGACGCAAAATTGGCGCAAAGTTAGTGAAAAGTAATCACAACGGGTATTTTTTAACCCGTTGTTAAAACTTATTTGACAACGGTTGTTGATTTACAACCGTTGTTAAAACTTATTTAACAACGGTTGTTGTTTAACAACCGTTGTCAATACTTTCCATACTATAAACCATACAAACACAGATCAGCTACAGCCACAAAACATATACATAACCTAACACAAACACAAACACAGACAAACACAAACACAAACACAGCAAACACACTTTCTCATCGTCTCTTTCTCTCTTTCTCATCGCCGCTTTATCATTTCGCCACACGTTGGTTTCATCGTCTCTTACTTTCTCTAATTATCAGGTAAATCTCGCCGTCACTGTTGGTTTCATCGTCTTTCATCGTCATTGTTTTCTTTTTTTAATTATTTCATTTGCATGTATATATGATGGGTTTTTATCGATCATTATTATGTTATTATTCGCTTAATTAGCTCGGAAAACAAATTAAATAAAATAAAACAAAGAAGAAGCAAGATGATAGATAGGAATGCATGATAAACTTAATTAATAATTCATTAATATATATATAAATACATAAATTGAAAAAAGAATTACATTTCTAAAAATGCAATTCTTATATTTTCATAGAGAGTCTTATTCTCTTCTATGATATCCCTCCTCTCCTCCTTAGCTATTTGGAGCTTTCGTTCAGCAGTTGCTATATCGTCATATAGCTGCAACAACTGCTGCTCTATCAAGCCATTTCTTTTGGCGTTCTTGAGTGCGGCTTGAGCATCCACAAGATAGCTCCTAAAACTGTCCTCGATGTGGAGAACCGGTGGATGAAGCTGTTGTTGTTCTCGGTCATAGTAAGAGTTTTAGGGATATAATCGTTCATTTTGTTGATGAACTTTGGAGTTGTTTGAAAGATTAATTAGGGTTTGGAGCTTGTTTTAGCAGTTAGGGTTTGAAGATAGTGAGATAATGAAATGGTGGTTGAGATAATGTATGTATTTATACTAAGTAATGTGTCCTTTGAGTTGTTTTTTTAATTAATATAATATATGCATGTTTAGGAAGTTGTGCCATAATCATCATATCTCCCTGCTTCAAATCTTATGTAAACCCTTCTCATTCCATATATTGTCCATTCATATGCACAGTACAGGGATGACAGTAATAATGCATGCATCGGAATTATAACGGGCCCCGTAATTATGCATGCATCTAGTAATATTTAATTAAATTTATTTTATTTTGTAAAAACAAACAACAACGGTTATGTAGAAACAACCCGTTGCCTTTAGTTATAACAACGGTTCTTTGTAAATTAACCGTTGTTATAAATTTCCCACCAAAATTGAGTCACACTTTCCATAACGGGTTTTGATACTTAAAACCGTTGTTAATAGTTTTAACAACGGGTTGCTTAAGAAAACCAACCGTTGTTAAAACCTTTTACAACAGACGCTTTAACAACGTCCGCTATTTTATATAACAATGGTTTTTAGCCGTTGTTATAGCCTGTATCTGTAGTAGTGACACGGTGTTTCGGGATTCCGGGGTCCCGGAACAAAATTCTCCGGAAATCACATAGAAAGTTCCTCGGGTCAGATAAAGTGGCCACGCAAAGTTTGAGCACCAACGGAAGACATTTGGGGGTAACGGTGTGCCAAAACCAAAGATTCGTTCGCAAACTCGGATTATCGTGAAAAATGTGTTAAAGCTCGTTATTTGAGGTTGAAATCGAACAGGTTGATTCCTGAAATCGAACAGGTTGATTCCTGAAATAAGCTCGGACGCGTGATTGAAAAACAGGGAAAAAAAGAAACAGGGTCCGGTACGACCTTCCGAACGGCCGAAATTGAAGTGTATAATACACGGTTTTTCGGGATTCTGGGGTCCTGGAACAAAATTCTCCGAAAATCACATAGAAAATTCCTCGGGTCAGATAAAGCGGCCACGCAAAGTTTCAGCACCAACGGAAGACATTTGGGGGTGACGGTGTGCCACAAACCAGCATTCGCCGAAACTCGGATTATCGTGAAAAATGTGTTAAAGCTCGTTATTTTAGGCTGAAATCGAACAGGTTAATTCCTGAAATCGAACAATTTGATTCCTTAAATGAGCTTGGACGCGTGATTGAAAAACAGGAGAAAAAGAATCGGGTCCCAGACGACCTTCCGAATAAAATTGAAATTGAAGTGTATAATACACGGTTTTTCGGGATTCCGGAACAAAATTCTCCGGAAATCACATAGAAAGTTCATCGGGTCAGATAAAGCGGCCACGCAAAGTTTGAGCACCAACGGAAGACATTTGGGGGTGAGGGTGTGCCACAAACCAGCATTCGCCGAAATTCCGATTATCGTGAAAAATGTGTTAAAGCTCGTTATTTGAGGCTGAAATCGAACAGGTTGATTCCTGAAATCGAACAGGTTGATTCATGAAATGAGCTCGGACGCGTGATTGAAAAACAGGGACAAAAAGAAACAGGGTCCGGTACGACCTTCCGAACAAATTAAATTGAAGTGTATAATACACGGTTTTTCGGATTCCGGTCGCGAACAAAATTCTCCGGAAATCACATAGAAAGTTCATCGGGTCAGATAAAGCGGCCACGCAAAGTTTGAGCACCAACGGAAGACATTTGGGGGTGACGGTGTGCCACAAACCAGCATTCGCCGAAACTCGGATTATCGTGAAAATTGTGTTAAAGCTCGTTATTTTAGGCTGAAATCGAACAGGTTGATTTCTGAAATCGAACAATTTGATTCCTTAAATGAACTTGGACCCGTGATTGAAAAACAGGGAGAAAAAGAAACAGGGTCCGGTACGACCTTCCGAACAACTGAAATTGAAGTGTATAATACACGGTTTTTCGGGATTCCGGGGCCCCGGAACTAAATTCTTCGGAAGTCACATAGAAAGTTCCTCGGGTCAGATAAAGCGGCCACGCAAAGTTTGAGCACCAACGGAAGACATTTGGGGGTGAGGGTGTGCCACAAACCAGCATTCGCCGAAACTCGGATTATCGTGAAAAATGTGTTAAAGCTCGTTATTTGAGGCTGAAATCGAACAGGTTGATTCCCAAATCGAATAGGGTGATTCCGAAATGAGCTCGACGCGTGATTGAAAAACAAAGGACAAAAAGAAACAGGGTCCGACGACCTTCCGAATAAATTTGAAATTGAAGTGTATAATACACGGTTTTTCTTGAATCCGGTCCCTAACAAAATTCTCCGGAAATCACATAGAAAGTTCCTCGGGTCAGATAAAGCAGCCACGCAAAGTTTGAGCACCAACGGAAGACATTTGGGGGTGACAGTGTGCCACAATACGGCATTCGCTGAAACTCGGATTATCGTGAAAAATGTGTTAAAGCTCGTTATTTGAAGCTGAAATCGAACAAGTTGATTCCTGAAATCGAACAGGTTGATTCCTGAAATGAGCTCGGACGCGTGATAAAAAATTAGGGAGAAAAATAAACAGGGTCCGGTACGACCTTCCGAACGGCTGAAATTGAAGTGTATAATACACGGTTTTTCGGGATTCCGGGGTCCCGGAACAAAATCCTCCGGACATCACATAGAAAGTTCCTCAGGTCAGATAAAGCGGCCACGCAATGTTTGAGCATCAACGGAAGACATCTAGTGGTGCCGGTGTGCCACAAACCAGCATTCGCCGAAACTCGGATTTTCGTTAAAAATGTGTTAAAGCTCGTTATTTGAGGTTGAAATCGAACAGGTTGATTCCTAAAATGAGCTCGGACGCGTGATTGAAAAACAGGGAGAAAAAGAAACAGGGTCCGGTACGACCTTCCGAACGGCCGAAATTGAAGTGTATAATTCACGGTTTTTCGGGATTCTGGGGTCCTCGAACAAAATTCTCCGGAACTAACATAGAAATTCCTCGGGTCAGATAAAGCGGTCACGCAAAGATTGAGCACCAACGGAAGACATTTGGAGGTGCCGGTGTGCCACAAACCAGCATTCGCCGAAACTCGGATTATCGTGAAAAATGGGTTAAAGCTCGTTATTTTAGGCTGAAATCGAACAGGTTAATTCCTGAAATCGAACAATTTGATTCCTTAAATGAGCTTGGACGCGTGATTGAAAAACAGGGAGAAAAAGAAACAGGGTCCGGTACGACCTTCCGAACAGCTGAAATTGAAGTGTATAATACACGGTTTTTCGGGATTCCGGGGTCCAGGAACAAAATTCTCCGGAAATCACATAGAAAGTTCCTCGGGTCAGATAAAGCGGCCACGCAAAGTTTGAGCACCAACGGAAGACATTTGGGGGTGAGGGTGTGCCACAAACCAGCATTCGCCGTAACTCGGATTATCGTGAAAAATGTGTTAAAGCTCGTTATTTGAGGTCAAAATCGAACAGGTTGATTCCCAAATCGAACAGGTTGATTCATGAAATGAGCTTGGACGCGTGATTGAAAAACGGGGACAAAAAGAAACAGGTCCGACGACCTTCCGAACAAATTTAAATTGAAGTGTATAATACACGGTTTTTCAGGATTCCGGGTCGCGGAACAAAATTCTCCGGAAATCACATAGAAAGTTCCTCGGGTCAGATAAAACGGCCACGCAAAGTTTGAGCACCAACAGAAGACATTTGGGGGTGACGGTGTGCCACAAACCAGAATTCGCCGAAACTCGGATTATCGTGAAAAATCTGTTAAAGCTCGTTATTTTAGGCTGAAATCGAACAGGTTAATTCCTGAAATCGAACAGGTTGATTCATGAAATGAGCTCGGACGCGTGATTGAAAAACAGAGAGAAAAAGAAACAGGTCCTGCAGTCGACCTTCCGAACAAAAAATGAGGTGTATAATACACAGTTTTTTGGGATTCCGGGGTCCCGGAACAAAATTCTCCGGAAATCACATAGAAAGTTCCTCGGGTCAGATAAAGCGGCCACACAAAGTTTGAGCACCAACGGAAGACATTTGGGGGTGAGGGTGTGCCACAAACCAGCATTCGCCGAAACTCGGATTATCGTGAAAAATGTGTTAAAGCTCGTTATTTGAGGCTGAAATCGAACAGGTTGATTACTGAAATCGAACAGGTTGATTCATGAAATGAGCTCGGACGCGTCATTGAAAAACAGGGACAAAAAGAAACAGGGTTCGGTACGACCTTCCGAACAGCTGAAATTGAAGTGTATAATACACGGTTTTTCGGGATTCCGGGGTCGCGGAACAAAATTTTCCGGAAATCACATAGAAAGTTCATCGGGTCAGATAAAGCGGCCACGCAAAGTTTGAGCACCAACGGAAGTCATTTGGAGGTGACGGTGTGCTAGAAACCAGCATTCGATGAAACTCGGATTATCGTGAAAAATGTGTTAAAGCTCGTTATTATAGGCTGAAATCGAACAGGTTGATTCCTGAAATCGAACAGATTGATTCCTGAAATGAGCTCCGACGCGTGATAAAAAATTAGGGACAAAAAGAAACAGGGTCTGGTACGACCTTCGGAACGGCCGAAATTGAAGTGTATAATACACGATTTTTCTGGATTCCGGAGTCCCGGAACAAAATCCTCCGAACATCACATAGAAAGTTCCTCAGGTCAGATAAAGCGGCCACGCAATGTTTGAGCACCAACGGAAGACATCTAGGGGGTGCCGGTGTGCCACAAACCAGCATTCGCCGAAACTCGGATTTTCGTTAAAAATGTGTTAAAGCTCGTTATTTGAGGTTGAAATCGAACAGGTTGATTTCTGAAATCGAACAGGTTGATTCCTGAAATGAGTTCGGATGCGTGATTGAAAAACAGAGAGAAAAAGAAACAGGGTCCGGTACGACCTTCCGAACGGCCGAAATTGAAGTGTATAATACACGGTTTTTCGGGATTCTGGGGTCCTGGAACATAATTCTCCGGAACTAACATAGAAATTCCTCGGGTCAGATAAAGCGGTCACGCAAAGATTGAGCACCAAAGGAAGACATTTGGGGGTGCCGGTGTGCCACAAACCAGCATTCGCCGAAACTCGGATTATCGTGAAAAATGTGTTAAAGCTCGTTATTTTAGGCTGAAATCGAACAGGTTAATTCCTGAAATCGAACAATTTGATTCCTTAAATGAGCTTGGACCCGTGATTGAAAAACAGGGAGAAAAAGAAACAGGGTCCGGTACGACCTTCCGAACAGCTGAAATTGAAGTGTATAATACACGGTGTTTCGGGATTCCGGGGTCCCGGAACAAAATTCTCCGGAAGTTACATAGAAAGTTCCTCGGGTCAGATAAAGCGGCCACGCAAAGTTTGAGCACCAACGGAAGACATTTGGGGGTGAGGGTGTGCCACAAACCAGCATTCGCCGAAACTCGGATTATCGTGAAAAATGTGTTAAAGCTCGTTATTTGAGGCTGAAATCGAACAAGTTGATTCCTGAAATCGAATAGGTTGATTCCTGAAATGAGCTCGGACGCGTGATTGAAAAACAGGGACAAAAAGAAACAGGGTCCGGTACGACCTCCGAACAGCTGAAATTGACGTGTATAATACACGGTTTTTCGGAATTCCGGGGTCCCGGAACAAAATTCTCCGGAAATCACATAGAAAGTTTCTCGGGTCAGATAAAGCAGCCACGCAAAGTTTGAGCACCAACGGAAGACATTTGGGGGTGACGGTGTGCCACAATACGGCATTCGCTGAAACTCGGATTATCGTGAAAAATGTGTTAAAGCTCGTTATTTGAGGCTGAAATCGAACAAGTTGATTCCTGAAATCGAACAGGTTGATTCCTGAAATGAGCTCGGACGCGTGATAAAAAATTAGGGAGAAAAATAAACTGGGTCCGGTACGACCTTCCGAACGGCTGAAATTGAAGTGTATAATACACGATTTTTCGGGATTCCGGGTCCCGAACAAAATCCTCCTGGACATCACATAGAAAGTTCCTCGGGTCAGATAAAGCGGCCACGCAATGTTTGAGCACCAACGGAAGACATCTAGGGGTGCCGGTGTGCCACAAACCAGCATTCGCCGAAACTCGGATTTTCGTTAAAAATGTGTTAAAGCTCGTTATTTGAGGTTGAAATCGAACAGGTTGATTTCTGAAATCGAACAGGTTGATTCCTGAAATGAGTTCGGATGCGTGATTGAAAAACAGGGAGAAAAAGAAACAGGGTCCGGTACGACCTTCCGAACGGCCGAAATTGAAGTGTATAATACACGGTTTTTCGGGATTCTGGGGTCCTGGAACAAAATTCTCCGGAACTAACATAGAAATTCCTCGGGTCAGATAAAGCGGTCACGCAAAGATTGAGCACCAAAGGAAGACATTTGGGGGTGCCGGTGTGCCACAAACCAGCATTCGCCGAAACTCGGATTATCGTGAAAAATGTGTTAAAGCTCGTTATTTTAGGCTGAAATCGAACAGGTTAATTCCTGAAATCAAACAATTTGATTCCTTAAATGAGCTTGGACGCGTGATTGAAAAACAGGGAGAAAAAGAAACAGGTCCGCGACCTTCCGAACAAAAAAATTGAAGTGTATAATACACGGTTTTTCGGATTCCGTGGTCCCGAACAAAATTCTCCTGGAATCACATAGAAAGTTCCTCGGGTCAATTAAAGCGGCCACGCAAAGTTTGAGCACCAACGGAAGACATTTGGGGGTGAGGGTGTGCCACAATCTGACGCATTCGCCGAAACTCGGATTATCGTGAAAATGTGTTAAAACTCGTTATTTGAGGTGAAATCGAACAGTTGATTTCTCAAATCGAATAGGTTGATTCCTGAAATGAGCTCGGACGCGTGATTGAAAAACAGGGACAAAAAGAAACAGGTCCTGACGACCTTCCGAACAAATGAAATTGAAGTGTATAATACACGGTTTTTCGGGATTCCGGGTCCCGGAACAAAATCCTCCGGACATCACATAGAAAGTTCCTCGGTCGATAAAGCGGCCACGCAATGTTTGAGCACCAACGGAAGACATCTAGGGGTGCCGGTGTGCCCAAACCAAAGATTCGCCGAAACTCGATTCGTTAAAAATGTGTTAAAGCTCGTTATTTGAGGCTGAAATCGAACAGGTTTATTCCTGAAATCGAACAGGTTGATTCCCGAAATGAGCTCGGACGCGTGATTGAAAAACAGGGAGAAAAAGAAAAGGTCCCAGACGACCTTCCGAACGGCTGAAATTGAAGTGTATAATACACGGTTTTTCGGGATTCAGGGTCCTGGAACATAATTCTCCGGAACTAACATAGAAATTCCTCGGGTCAGATAAAGCGGTCACGCAAAGATTGAGCACCAAAGGAAGACATTTGGGGGTGCCGGTGTGCCACAAACCAGCATTCGCCGAAACTCGGATTATCGTGAAAAATGTGTTAAAGCTCGTTATTTTAGGCTGAAATCGAACAGGTTAATTCCTGAAATCGAACAATTTGATTCCTTAAATGAGCTTGGACCCGTGATTGAAAAACAGGGAGAAAAAGAAACAGGGTCCGGTACGACCTTCCGAAATGAAAATTGAAGTGTATAATACACGGTGTTTCGGGATTCCGGGTCCCTAAAAAATTCTCCTGGAAGTTACATAGAAAGTTCCTCGGGTCAGATAAAGCGGCCACGCAAAGTTTGAGCACCAACGGAAGACATTTGGGGGTGAGGGTGTGCCACAAACCAAAGATTCGCCAAACTCGATTATCGTGAAAAATGTGTTAAAGCTCGTTATTTGAGGCCGAAATCGAACAAGTTGATTCCTGAAATCGAATAGGTTGATTCCTGAAATGAGCTCGACGCGTGATTGAAAAACAGGACAAAAAGAAACAGGTCCTAGATCGACCTCCGAACAAATTTGAAATTGACGTGTATAATACACGGTTTTGAATCAAGTCCCTAACAAAATTCTCCGAAATCACATAGAAAGTTTCTCGGGTCAGATAAAGCAGCCACGCAAAGTTTGAGCACCAACGGAAGACATTTGGGGGTGACGGTGTGCCACAATACGGCATTCGCTGAAACTCGGATTATCGTGAAAAATGTGTTAAAGCTCGTTATTTGAGGCTGAAATCGAACAAGTTGATTCCTGAAATCGAACAGGTTGATTCCTGAAATGAGCTCGGACGCGTGATAAAAAATTAGGGAGAAAAATAAACTGGGTCCGGTACGACCTTCCGAACGGCTGAAATTGAAGTGTATAATACACGATTTTTCGGGATTCCGGGGTCCCGGAACAAAATCCTCCGGACATCACATAGAAAGTTCCTCGGGTCAGATAAAGCGGCCACGCAATGTTTGAGCACCAACGGAAGACATCTAGGGGTGCCGGTGTGCCACAAACCAGCATTCGCCGAAACTCGGATTTTCGTTAAAAATGTGTTAAAGCTCGTTATTTGAGGTTGAAATCGAACAGGTTGATTTCTGAAATCGAACAGGTTGATTCCTGAAATGAGTTCGGATGCGTGATTGAAAAACAGGGAGAAAAAGAAACAGGGTCCGGTACGACCTTCCGAACGGCCGAAATTGAAGTGTATAATACACGGTTTTTCGGGATTCTGGGGTCCTGGAACAAAATTCTCCGGAACTAACATAGAAATTCCTCGGGTCAGATAAAGCGGTCACGCAAAGATTGAGCACCAAAGGAAGACATTTGGGGGTGCCGGTGTGCCACAAACCAAAGATTCGCAAAACTCCTGATTATCGTGAAAAATGTGTTAAAGCTCGTTATTTTAGGTGAAATCGAACAAAGTTAATTCCGAAATCAAACAATTTGATTCCTTAAATGAGCTTGGACGCGTGATTGAAAAACAGGAGAAAAAAAACAGGTCCTGCGACCTTCCGAATAAATTGAAATTGAAGTGTATAATACACGGTTTTTCTGGGATTCCGTGGTCCCGGAACAAAATTCTCCGAAATCACATAGAAAGTTCCTCCGGGTCGATTAAAGCGGCCACGCAAAGTTTGAGCACCAACGGAAGACATTTGGGGGCGAGGGTGTGCCACAATACGGCATTCGCCGAAACTCGGATTATCGTGAAAAATGTGTTAAAACTCGTTATTTGAGGCTGAAATCGAACAGGTTGATTTCTGAAATCGAATAGGTTGATTCCTGAAATGAGCTCGGACGCGTGATTGAAAAACAGGGACAAAAAGAAACAGGGTCCTGACGACCTTCCGAACAAATTTAAATCAAGTGTATAATACACGGTTTTTCGGATTCCGGTCCCGAACAAAATCCTCCGACATCACATAGAAAGTTCCTCGGAGTCGATAAAGCGGCCACGCAATGTTTGAGCACCAACGGAAGACATCTAGGGGTGCCGGTGTGCCAAAACCAAAGATTCGCCGAAACTCCTGATTTTCGTTAAAAATGTGTTAAAGCTCGTTATTTGAGGCTGAAATCGAACAGGTTGATTCCTGAAATCGAACAGGTTGATTCCTGAAATGAGCTCGGACGCGTGATTGAAAAACAGGGAGAAAAAGAAACAGGGTCCGGTACGACCTTCCGAACGGCCGAAATTGAAGTGTATAATACACGGTTTTTCGGGTTTCTGGGGTCCTGGAACAAAATTCTCCGGAATTAACATAGAAATTCCTCGGGTCAGATAAAGCGGTCACGCAAAGATTGAGCACCAACGGAAGACATTTGGGGGTGCCGGTGTGCCACAAACCAGCATTCGCCGAAACTCGGATTATCGTGAAAAATGTGTTAAAGCTCGTTATTTGAGGCTGAAATCGAACAAGTTGATTCCTGAAATCGAACAGGTTGATTCCTGAAATGAGCTCGGACGCGTGATAAAAAATTAGGGAGAAAAATAAACTGGGTCCGGTACGACCTTCCGAACGGCTGAAATTGAAGTGTATAATACACGATTTTTCGGGATTCCGGGGTCCCGGAACAAAATCCTCCGGACATCACATAGAAAGTTCCTCGGGTCAGATAAAGCGGCCACGCAATGTTTGAGCACCAACGGAAGACATCTAGGGGTGCCGGTGTGCCACAAACCAGCATTCGCCGAAACTCGGATTTTCGTTAAAAATGTGTTAAAGCTCGTTATTTGAGGTTGAAATCGAACAGGTTGATTCCTGAAATCGAACAGGTTGATTCCTGAAATGAGCTCGGATGCGTGATTGAAAAACAGGGAGAAAAAGAAACAGGGTCCGGTACGACCTTCCGAACGGCCGAAATTGAAGTGTATAATACACGGTTTTTCGGGATTCTGGGGTCCTGGAACAAAATTCTCCGGAACTAACATAGAAATTCCTCGGGTCAGATAAAGCGGTCACGCAAAGATTGAGCACCAAAGGAAGACATTTGGGGGTGCCGGTGTGCCACAAACCAGCATTCGCCGAAACTCGGATTATCGTGAAAAATGTGTTAAAGCTCGTTATTTTAGGCTGAAATCGAACAGGTTAATTCCTGAAATCAAACAATTTGATTCCTTAAATGAGCTTGGACGCGTGATTGAAAAACAGGGAGAAAAAGAAACAGGGTCCGGTACGACCTTCCGAACAGCTGAAATTGAAGTGTATAATACACGGTTTTTCGGGATTCCAGGGTCCCGGAACAAAATTCTCCGGAAATCACATAGAAAGTTCCTCGGGTCAGTTAAAGCGGCCACGCAAAGTTTGAGCACCAACGGAAGACATTTGGGGGTGAGGGTGTGCCACAATACGGCATTCGCCGAAACTCGGATTATCGTGAAAAATGTGTTAAAACTCGTTATTTGAGGCTGAAATCGAACAGGTTGATTTCTGAAATCGAATAGGTTGATTCCTGAAATGAGCTCGGACGCGTGATTGAAAAACAGGGACAAAAAGAAACAGGGTCCGGTACGACCTTCCGAACAGCTGAAATTGAAGTGTATAATACACGGTTTTTCGGGATTCCGGGGTCCCGGAACAAAATCCTCCGGACATCACATAGAAAGTTCCTCAGGTCAGATAAAGCGGCCACGCAATGTTTGAGCACCAACGGAAGACATCTAGGGGTGCCGGTGTGCCACAAACCAGCATTCGCCGAAACTCGGATTTTCGTTAAAAATGTGTTAAAGCTCGTTATTTGAGGTTGAAATCGAACAGGTTGATTCCTGAAATCGAACAGGTTGATTCCTGAAATGAGCTCGGACGCGTGATTGAAAAACAGGGAGAAAAAGAAACAGTCCTGATTTACCTTCCGAACGGCCAAATTGAAGTGTATAATACACGGTTTTTCGGTTTCGGGTCCTGAACAAAATTCTCCGGAATTAACATAGAAATTCCTCGGGTCAGATAAAGCGGTCACGCAAAGATTGAGCACCAACGGAAGACATTTGGGGGTGCCGGTGTGCCACAAACCAGCATTCGCCGAAACTCGGATTATCGTGAAAAATGTGTTAAAGCTCGTTATTTGAGGCTGAAATCGAACAGGTTGATTCCTTAAATCGAACAGGTTGATTCCTTAAAAGAGCTCAGACGCGTGATTGAAAAACAAGGAGAAAAAGAAACAGGGTCCGGTACGAACTTCCGAACGGCTGAAATTGAAGTGATACACGGTGTTTCGGGTTCCGGGGTACCGGAACAAAATTCTCCGAAAATCACATAGAAATTTCCTCGGGTCAGATAAAGCGGCCACGCAAAGTTTGAGCACCAACGGAAGAATTTTGGGGGTGCCGGTGTGCCGTGCCACAAACCAGCATTCGTCGAAACTCGGATTATCGTGAAAAATGTGTTAAAGCTCGTTATTTGAGGCTGAAATCGAACATGTTGATTCCTGAAATCGAACAGGTTGATTCCTGAAATCGAATAGGTTGATTTCTGAAATGAGCTCGGACGCGTGATGAAAAACAGAAACAAAAAGAAATAGGGTCCGGTACGACCTTCCGAACGGCTAAAATTGAAGTGTATACACGGTTTTTCGGGATTCCAGGGTCCCAGAACAAAATTCTCCGGAAATCACATAGAAAGTTCCTCGGGTCAGATAAAGCGGCCACGCAAAGTTTGAGCACCAACGGAAGAAATTTGGGGGTGCCGGTGTGCCACAAACCAGCATTCGCCGAAACTCGGATAATCGTGAAAAATGTGTTAAAGCTCGTTATTTGAGGCTGAAATCGAACAGGTTGATTCCTGAAATGAGCTCGGACGCGTGATAAAAAATTAGAGAGAAAAAGAAGCAGGGTCCGGTACGACCTTCCGAACGACTGAAATTGAAGTGTATAATACACGGTTTTTCGGGATTCCGGGGTCCAGGATCAAAATTCTCCGGAAATCACATAAAAAGTTACTCGGGTCAGATAAAGCGGCCACGCAAAGTTTGAGCACCAACGGAAGACATTTAGGGGTGCCGGGGTGCCACAAACCAGCATTCGCCGAAACTCGGATTATCGTGAAAAATGTGTTAAAACTCGTTATTTGAGGTTGAAATCGAACAGGTTGATTCCTGAAATCGAACATGTTGATTACTTAAATGAGCTCGGATGCGTGATTGAAAAACGGGGAGAAAAAGAAACTGGGTCCGGTACGACCTACCGAACGGCTGAAATTGAAGTGTATAATACACGGTTTTTCTGGATTCCGGGGTCCCGGAACAAAATTCTACGGATATCAAATAGAAAGTTCCCCGGGTCATATAAAGCGGCCACGCAAACGTTGAGCACCAACGGAAGAAATATGGGGGTGCCGGTGTGCCACAAACCAGCATTCGCCGAAACTCGGATTATCGTGAAAAATGTGTTAAAGCTCGTTATTTGAGGCTGAAATCGAACAGGTTGATTCCTGAAATCGAACAGGTTGATTCCTGAAATGAGCTCGGACGCGTGATTGAAAAACAGGGAGAAAAAGAAACAGGTCCTAGTCGACCTTCCGAACAGTGAAATTGAAATGTATAATACACGGTTTTTCGGGATTCCGGAACAAAATTCTCCGGACATCACATAGAAAGTTTCTCAGGTCAGATAAAACGGCCAAGCAATGTTTGAGCACCAACGGAAGACATTTAGGGGTGCCGGTGTGCCACAAACCATCATTCGCCGAAACTCGGATTATCGTGAAAAATGTGTTAAAGCTCGTTATTTGAGGTTGAAATCGAACAGGTTGATTCCTGAAATCGAACAGGTTGATTCCTAAAATGAGCTCGGACGCGTGATTGAAAAACAGGGACAAAAAGAAACAGAGTCCGGTACGACCTTCCGAACGGCTAAAATTGAAGTGTATAATACACGGTTTTTTGGGATTCCGGGGTCCCAGAACAAAATTCTCTGGAAATCACATATAATGTTCCTCGGGTCAGATAAAGCGGCCACGCAAAGATTGAGCACCAACGGAAGACATTTGGGGGTGCCGGTGTGCCACAAACCAGCATTCGCCGAAACTCGGATTATCGTGAAAAATGTGTTAAAGCTCGTTATTTGAGGCTGAAATCGAACATGTTGATTCCTGAATCGTACAGGTTGATTCCTGAAATGAGCTCGGACGCGTGATAAAAAGTTAGGGAGAAAAAGCTTCCGAACGGCTGAAATTGAAGTGTATAATACACGGTTTTTCGGGATTCCGGGGTCCCGGAACAAAATTCTCCGGAAATCACATAGAAAGTTTCTCGGGTCAGATAAAGCGGCCACGCAAAGTTTGAGCACCAACGGAAGAAATTTGGGGTGCGGTGTGCCATATAAACCAAAGATTCGCCGAAACTCGGATTATCGTGAAAATCTGTTAAAGCTCGTTATTTGATGCTGAAATCGAACAGGTTGATTCCTGAAATCGAACAGGTTGATTTCTGAAATGAGCTCGGACGCGTGATTGAAAAACAGGGACAAAAAGCAACATGGTATGGTACGACCTTCCGAACGGCTAAAATTGAAGTGTATAATACCTGTTTTTCGGGATTCCGGGTTCCAGGAACAAAATTCTCCGGAAATCACATAGAAAGTTCCTCGAGTCAGATAAAGCGGCCCCGCAAAGTTTGAGCACCAACGGAAGACATTTAGGGGTGCCGGGGTGCCACAAACCAGCATTCGCCGAAACTCGGATTATCGTGAAAAATGTGTTAAAGCTCGTTATTTGAGGTTGAAATAGAACAGGTTGATTCCTGAAATAGAACATGTTGATTCCTGAAATGAGCTCGGACGCGTGATTGAAAAACAAGAAGAAAAAGAAACAGGGTCCAAGATTTACCTTCCGAACACCAAATTGAAGTGTATAATACACGGTTTTTCGGGATTCCGGGGTCCCGGAACAAAATTCTCCGGATATCACATAGAAAGTTCCTCGGATCAGATAAAGCGGTCACGCAAAGTTTGAGCACCAACGGAAGACATTTGGGGGTGCCGGTGTGCCAAACCAAAGATTCGCCAAACTCGGATTATCGTGAAAAATGTGTTAAAGCTCGTTATTTGAGGCTGAAATCGAACAGGTTGATTCCTTAAATCGAACAGGCTGATTCCTTAAATGAGTTCGGACGCGTGATTGAAAAACAGGGAGAAATAGAAACAGGATCCGGTACGACCTTCCGAACGGCTGAAATTGAAGTGTATAATACACGATTTTTGAGATTCCTGGTCCCGAACAAAATTCTCCGGATATCACATAGAAAGTTCCTCGGATCAGATAAAGCGGTCACGCAAAGTTTGCGCACCAACGGAAGACATTTGGGGGTGCCGGTGTGCCACAAACCAAAGATTCGCGAAACTCGATTATCGTGAAAAATGTGTTAAAGCTCGTTATTTGAGGCCGAAATCGAACAAGTTGATTCCTTAAATCGAACAGGTTGATTCCTTAAATGAGTTCGGACGCGTGATTGAAAAACAGGAGAAATAGAAACAGATCCGCACGACCTTCCGAACTACTGAAATTGAAGTGTATAATACACGATTTTTCTGGGATTCCGGGTCCCGAACAAAATTCTCCGGATATCACATAGAAAGTTCCTCGGGTCAGATAAAGCGGCCACGAAAAGTTTGAGCACCAACGGAAGACATTTGGGGTGCCGGTGTGCCACAAACCAAAGATTCATTGCAAAACTCGGATTATCGTGAAAAATGTGTTAAAGCTCGTTATTTGAAGTCAAAATCGAACAGGTTGATTCCTGAAATGAGCTCGGACGCGTGATAAAAAATTAGAGAGAAAAAGAAACAGGGTCCGACGACCTTCCGAACGATCAAATTGAAGTGTATAATACACTCGGTTTTTCGGATTCCGAGGTCCAGGATCAAAATTCTCCGGAAATCACATAAAAAGTTCCTCGGGTCAGATAAAGCGGCCACGCAAAGTTTGAGCACCAACGGAAGACATTTAGGGGTGCCGGGGTGCCACAAACCAGCATTCGCCGAAATCGGATTATCGTGGAAAATGTGTTAAAACTCGTTATTTGAGGTTGAAATCGAACTGGTTGATTCCTGAAATAGAACATGTTGATTCCTTAAATGAGCTCGGATGCGTGATTGAAAAACGGGGACAAAAAGAAACAGGGTCCGGTACGACCTACCTAACGGCTGAAATTGAAGTGTATAATACACGGTTTTTACGATTCCGTCCCGAAAAAAAATTCTCCGGATATCACATAGAAAGTTTCTCGGGTCATATAAAGCGGCCACGCAAAGTTTGAGCACCAACGGAAGAAATATGGGGGTGCTTGGTGTACAAACCAAAGATTCGCCGAAACTCGGATTATCGTGAAAAATGTGTTAAAGCTCGTTATTTGAGGTGAAATCGAACAAAGTTGATTCCTGAAATCGAACAGGTTGTTTCAAAATGAGCTCGGATCGTGATTGAAAAACAGGAGAAAAAGAAACAGGTGGTACGTCGACCTTCCGAACGGCTGAAATTGAAGTGTATAATACACGGTTTTTCGGGATTCCGGGGTCCCGGAACAAAATTCTCCGGACATAACATAGAAAGTTACTCAGGTCAGATAAAGCGGCCACGCAATGTTTGAGCACCAACGGAAGACATTTAGGGGTGCCGGTGTGCCACAAACCAGCATTCGCCGAAACTCGGATTATCGTGAAAAATGTGTTAAAGCTCGTTATTTGAGGCTGAAATCGAACAGGTTGATTCCTTAAATCGAACAGGCTGATTCCTTAAATGAGTTCGGACGCGTGATTGAAAAACAGGGAGAAATAGAAACAGGATCCGGTACGACCTTCCGAACGGCTGAAATTGAAGTGTATAATACACGATTTTTCGGGATTCCGGGGTCCCGGAACAAAATTCTCCGGATATCACATAGAAAGTTCCTCGGATCAGATAAAGCGGTCACGCAAAGTTTGCGCACCAACGGAAGACATTTGGGGGTGCCGGTGTGCCACAAACCAGCATTCGCCGAAACTCGGATTATCGTGAAAAATGTGTTAAAGCTCGTTATTTGAGGCTGAAATCGAACAGGTTGATTCCTTAAATCGAACAGGCTGATTCCTTAAATGAGTTCGGACGCGTGATTGAAAAACAGGGAGAAATAGAAACAGGATCCGGTACGACCTTCCGAACGGCTGAAATTGAAGTGTATAATACACGGTTTTTCGGGATTCCGGGTCCCAGAGAAAAATTCTCCGGAAATCACATAGAAAGTTCCTCGGGTCTGATAAAGCGGCCACGCAAAGTTTGAGCACCAACGGAAGACATTTGGGGGTGCCGGTGTGCCACAAACCAGCATTCGCCGAAACTCGGATTATCGTGAAAAATGTGTTAAAGCTCGTTATTTGAAGCTGAAATCGAACAGGTTGATTCCTGAAATGAGCTCGGACGCGTGATAAAAAATTAGAGAGAAAAAGAAACAGGGTCCGGTACGACCTTCCGAACGACTGAAATTGAAGTGTATAATACACGGTTTTTCGGGATTCCGAGGTCCAGGATCAAAATTCTCCGGAAATCACATAAAAAGTTCCTCGGGTCAGATAAAGCGGCCACGCAAAGTTTGAGCACCAACGGAAGACATTTAGGGGTGCCGGGGTGCCACAAACCAGCATTCGCCGAAACTCGGATTATCGTGGAAAATGTGTTAAAACTCGTTATTTGAGGTTGAAATCGAACAGGTTGATTCCTGAAATAGAACATGTTGATTCCTTAAATGAGCTCGGATGCGTGATTGAAAAACGGGGACAAAAAGAAACAGGGTCCGGTACGACCTACCTAACGGCTGAAATTGAAGTGTATAATACACGGTTTTTCTGCATTCCGGGGTCCCGGAAAAAAATTCTCCGGATATCACATAGAAAGTTTCTCGGGTCATATAAAGCGGCCACGCAAAGTTTGAGCACCAACGGAAGAAATATGGGGGTGCCGGTGTACCACAAACCAGCATTCGCCGAAACTCGGATTATCGTGAAAAATGTGTTAAAGCTCGTTATTTGAGGCTGAAATCGAACAGGTTGATTCCTGAAATCGAACAGGTTGTTTCCTGAAATGAGCTCGGACGCGTGATTGAAAAACAGGGAGAAAAAGAAACAGGGTACGGTACGACCTTCCGAACGGCTGAAATTGAAGTGTATAATACACGGTTTTGGATTCCGGTCCCGAACAAAATTCTCCGGACATAACATAGAAAGTTCCTCGGTCGATAAAGCGGCCACGCAATGTTTGAGCACCAACGGAAGACATTTAGGGGTGCCGGTGTGCCACAAAAACCAAAGATTCGCCGAAACTCGGATTATCGTGAAAAATGTGTTAAAGATCGTTATTTGAGGCTGAAATCGAACAGGTTGATTTCCGAAATCGAACAGGTTGATTCCTGAAATGAGCTCGGACGCGTGATTGAAAAACAGGGACAAAAAGAAACAGGGTCCGGTACGACCTTCCGAACGACTAAAATTGAAGTGTATATAATACACGGTTTTTCGGGATTCCGGTGTCCCAGAACAAAATTCTCCGGAAATCACATAGAAAGTTTCTCGGGTCAGATAAAGCGGCCACGCAAAGTTTGAGCACCAACGGAAGAAATTTGGGGGTGCCGGTGTGCCACAAACCAGCATTCGCCGAAACTCGGATTATCGTGAAAATCTGTTAAAGCTCGTTATTTGATGCTGAAATCGAACAGGTTGATTCCTGAAATCGAACAGGTTGATTTCTGAAATGAGCTCGGACGCGTGATTGAAAAACAGGGACAAAAAGAAACAGGGTATGGTACGACCTTCCGAACGGCTAAAATTGAAGTGTATAATACCTGGTTTTCGGGATTCCGGGTTCCAGGAACAAAATTCTCCGGAAATCACATAGAAAGTTCCTCGGGTCAGATAAAGCGGCCACGCAAAGTTTGAGCACCATCGGAAGACATTTAGGGGTGTCGGGGTGCCACAAACCAGCATTCGCCGAAACTCGGATTATCGTGAAAAATGTGTTAAAGCTCGTTATTTGAGGTTGAAATAGAACAGGTTGATTCCTGAAATAGAACATGTTGATTCCTGAAATGAGCTCGGACGCGTGATTGAAAAACAGGGAGAAAAAGAAACAGGATCCGGTACGACCTTCCGAACGGCTGAAATTGAAGTGTATAATACACGGTTTTTCGGGATTCCGGGGTCCCGGAACAAAATTCTCCGGATATCACATAGAAAGTTCCTCGGGTCAGATAAAGCGGTCACACAAAGTTTGAGCACCAACGAAAGACATTTGGGGTGCCGGTGTGCCTGACAAACCAAAGATTCGACGAAACTCGGATTATCGTGAAAAATGTGTTAAAGCTCATTATTTGAGGCTGAAATCGAACAGGTTGATTCCTTAAATCGAACAGGTTGATTCCTGAAATGAGTTCGGACGCGTGATTGAAAAACATGGAGAAAAAGAAACAGGGTCCTGTACGACCTTCCGAACGGCTAAAATTGAAGTGTATAATACACGGTTTTTCGGGATTGCGGGGTCCCAAACAAAATTCTCGAAAATCACAAAGAAAGTTCCTCGGGTCAGATAAAGCGGCCACGCAAAGTTTGAGCACCAACGGAAGACATTTGGGGGTGCCGTGTGACACAAACCAAAGATTCGCCAAACTCGGATTATCGTGAAAAATGTGTTAAAGCTCGTTATTTGAGGCTGAAATCGAACAGTTGATTCCTGAAATGAGCTCGGACGCGTGATAAAAAATTAGGAGAAAAAGAAACAGGGTCCGATTTACCTTCCGAACGGTGAAATTGAAGTGTATAATACACGGTTTTCGGATTCCGGTCCAGAACAAAATTCTCCGGAAGTCACATAGAAAGTTCCTCGGGTCAGATAAAGCGGCCACGCAATGTTTGAGCACCAACGGAAGACATTTAGGGGTGCCGGGTGCCTGAAACCAAAGATTCGCCGAACCTCGATTATCGTGAAAAATGTGTTAAAACTCGTTATTTGAGGTTGAAATCGAACAGGTTGATTCCTGAAATAGAACATGTTGATTCCTTAAATGAGCTCGGATGAGTGATTGAAAAACGGGGAGAAAAAGAAACAGGATCCGGTACGACCTACCGAACGGCTGAAATTGAAGTGTATAATACACGGTTTTTCTGGATTCCGGGTTCTTGGAAAAAAATTCTCCGGATATCACATAGAAAGTTCCTGAATCGTACAGGTTGATTCCTGAAATGAGCTCGGACGCGTGATAAAAAGTTAGGGAGAAAAAGCTTCCGAACGGCTGAAATTGAAGTGTATAATACACGGTTTTTCGGGATTCCGGGGTCCCGAAACAAAATTCTCCGGAAATCACATAGAAAGTTTCTCGGGTCAGATAAAGCGGCCACGCAAAGTTTGAGCACCAACGGAAGAAATTTGGGGTGCGGTGTACCTGAAACCAAGATTCGCCAAACTCGATTATCGTGAAAATCTGTTAAAGCTCGTTATTTGATGCTGAAATCGAACAGGTTGATTCGTGAAATCGAACAGGTTGATTTCTGAAATGAGCTCGGACGCGTGATTGAAAAACAGGGACAAAAAGAAACAGGGTATGGTACGACCTTCCGAACGGCTAAAATTGAAGTGTATAATACTTGGTTTTCGGGATTCCGGGTTCCAGGAACAAAATTCTCCGGAAATCACATAGCTAGTTCCTCGGGTCAGATAAAGCGGCCACGCAATGTTTGAGCACCATCGGAAGACATTTAGGGGTGCCGGTGCCAAAACCAAAGATTCGCCGAAACTCGGATTATCGTGAAAAATGTGTTAAAGCTCGTTATTTGAGGTTGAAATAGAACAGGTTGATTCCTGAAAAAGAACATGTTGATTCCTGAAATGAGCTCGGACGCGTGATTGAAAAACAGGGAGAAAAAGAAACAGGATCCGGTACGACCTTCCGAACGGCTAAAATTGAAGTGTATAATACCTGGTTTTCGGGATTCCGGGTTCCAGGAACAAAATTCTCCGGAAATCACATAGAAAGTTCCTCGGGTCAGATAAAGCGGCCACGCAAATTTGAGCACCATCGGAAGACATTTAGGGGTGTCGGGGTGCCACAAACCAGCATTCGCCGAAACTCGGATTATCGTGAAAAATGTGTTAAAGCTCGTTATTTGAGGTTGAAATAGAACAGGTTGATTCCTGAAATAGAACATGTTGATTCCTGAAATGAGCTCGGACGCGTGATTGAAAAACAGGGAGAAAAAGAAACAGGATCCGGTACGACCTTCCGAACGGCTAAAATTGAAGTGTATAATACCTGGTTTTCGGGATTCCGGGTTCCAGGAACAAAATTCTCCGGAAATCACATAGAAAGTTCCTCGGGTCAGATAAAGCGGCCACGCAAAGTTTGAGCACCATCGGAAGACATTTAGGGGTGCCGGGGTGCCACAAACCAGCATTCGCCGAAACTCGGATTATCGTGAAAAATGTGTTAAAGCTCGTTATTTGAGGTTGAAATAGAACAGGTTGATTCCTGAAATAGAACATATTGATTCCTGAAATGAGCTCGGACGCGTGATTGAAAAACAGGGAGAAAAAGAAACAGGATCCGGTACGACCTTCCGAACGGCTAAAATTGAAGTGTATAATACCTGGTTTTCGGGATTCCGGGTTCCAGGAACAAAATTCTCCGGAAATCACATAGAAAGTTTCTCGGGTCAGATAAAGCGGCCACGCAAAGTTTGAGCACCATCGGAAGACATTTAGGGGTGTCGGGGTGCCACAAACCAGCATTCGCCGAAACTCGGATTATCGTGAAAAATGTGTTAAAGCTCGTTATTTGAGGTTGAAATAGAACAGGTTGATTCCTGAAATAGAACATGTTGATTCCTGAAATGAGCTCGGACGCGTGATTGAAAAACAGGGAGAAAAAGAAACAGGATCCGGTACGACCTTCCGAACGGCTAAAATTGAAGTGTATAATACCTGGTTTTCGGGATTCCGGGTTCCAGGAACAAAATTCTCCGGAAATCACATAGAAAGTTCCTCAGGTCAGATAAAGCGGCCACGCAAAGTTTGAGCACCATCGGAAGACATTTAGGGGTGTCGGGGTGCCACAAACCAGCATTTGCCGAAACTCGGATTATCGTGAAAAATGTGTTAAAGCTCGTTATTTGAGGTTGAAATAGAACAGGTTGATTCCTGAAATAGAACATGTTGATTCCTGAAATGAGCTCGGACGCGTGATTGAAAAACAGGGAGAAAAAGAAACAGATCCGTTTACCTTCCGAACGGCTGAAATTGAAGTGTATAATACACGGTTTTTCGGGATTCCGGGGTCCCGGAACAAAATTCTCCGGATATCACATAGAAAGTTCCTCGGGTCAGATAAAGCGGTCACACAAAGTTTGAGCACCAACGGAAGACATTTGGGGGTGCCGGTGTGCCACAAACCAGCATTCGCCGAAACTCGGATTATCGTGAAAAATGTGTTAAAGCTCATTATTTGAGGCTGAAATCGAACAGGTTGATTCCTTAAATCGAACAGGTTGATTCCTTAAATGAGTTCGGACGCGTGATTGAAAAACAGGGAGAAAAAGAAACAGGATCCGGTACGACCTTCCGAACGGCTAAAATTGAAGTGTATAATACACGGTTTTTCGGGATTGCGGGGTCCCAGAACAAAATTCTCGGGAAATCACAAAGAAAGTTCCTCGGGTCAGATAAAGCGGCCACGCAAAGTTTGAGCACCAACGGAAGACATTTGGGGGTGCCGGTGTGACACAAACCAGCATTCGCCGAAACTCGGATTATCGTGAAAAATGTGTTAAAGCTCGTTATTTGAGGCTGAAATCGAACAGGTTGATTCCTGAAATGAGCTCGGACGCGTGATAAAAAATTAGGGAGAAAAATAAACAGGGTCCGGTACGACCTTCCGAACGGCTGAAATTGAAGTGTATAATACACGGTTTTTCGGGATTCCGGGGTCCAGGAACAAAATTCTCCGGAAGTCACATAGAAAGTTCCTCGGGTCAGATAAAGTGGCCACGCAATGTTTGAGCACCAACGGAAGACATTTAGTGGTGCCGGGGTGCCACAAACCACCATTCGCCGAAACTCGGATTATCGTGAAAAATGAGTTAAAACTCGTTATTTGAGGTTGAAATCGAACAGGTTGATTCCTGAAATAGAACATGTTGATTCCTTAAATGAGCTCGGATGCGTGATTGAAAAACGGGGAGAAAAAGAAACAGGGTCCGGTACAACCTACCGAACGGCTGAAATTGAAGTGTATAATACACGGTTTTTCTGGATTCCGGGGTCCCGGAAAAAAATTCTCCGGATATCACAAAGAAATTTTCTCGGGTCATATAAAGCGGCCACGCAATGTTTGAGCACCAACGGAAGAAATATGGGGTGCTTGGTGTGCAAAACCAAAGATTCGCCGAAACTCGGATTATCGTGAAAAATGTGTTAAAGCTCGTTATTTGAGGTCAAAATCGAACAGTTGATTCCTGAAATCGAACAGGTTGATTCCTGAAATGAGCTCGGACGCGTGATTGAAAAACAGGAGAAAAAGAAACAGTGCAGACGACCTTCCGAACGGCTGAAATTGAAGTGCATAATACACGGTTTTTCGGGATTCCGGGGTCCCGGAACAAAATTCTCCGGACATAACATAGAAAGTTCCTCAGGTCAGATAAAGCGGCCACGCAATGTTTGAGCACCAACGGAAGACATTTAGGGGTGCCGGGGTGCCACAAACCAGCATTCGCCGAAACTCGGATTATCGTGAAAAATGTGTTAAAGCTCGTTATTTGAGGTTGAAATAGAACAGGTTGATTCCTGAAATCGAACAGGTTGATTCCTGAAATGAGCTCGGACGCGTGATTGAAAAACAGGGACAAAAAGAAACAGGTCTGTGCGACGACCTTCCGATCGGCTGAAATTGAAGTGTATACACGGTTTTTCAGGATTCCGGGGTCCCAGAACAAAATTCTCCGGAAATCACCTAGAAAGTTCCCCGGGTCAGATAAAACGGCCACGCAAAGTTTGAGCACCAACGGAAGACATTTGGGGGTGCCGGTGTGCCACAAACCAGCATTCGCCGAAACTCGGATTATCTTGAAAAATGTGTTAAAACTCGTTATTTTAGCCTGAAATCGAACAGGTTGATTCCTGAAATCGAACAGGTTGATTCCTGAAATGAGCTCGGCCGCATGATAAAAAATTAGGGAGAAAAAGAAACAGGGTCCGGTACGACCTTCCGAACGGCTGAAATTGAAGTGTATAATACACGGTTTTTCGGGATTCCGGGGTCCAGGAACAAAATTCTCCGGAAGTCACATAGAAAATTCCTCGGGTCAGATAAAGCGGCCACGCAATGTTTGAGCACCAACGGAAGACATTTAGGGGTGCCGGGGTGCCACAAACCAGCATTCGCCGAAACTCGGATTATCGTGAAAAATGTGTTAAAGCTCGTTATTTGAGGTTGCAATAGAACAGGTTGATTCCTGAAATAGAACATGTTGATTCCTGAAATGAGCTCGGACGCGTGATTGAAAAACAGGGAGAAAAAGAAACAGGATCCGGTACGACCTTCCGATCGGCTGAAATTGAAGTGTATAATACACGGTTTTTCAGGATTCCGGGGTTCCAGAACAAAAATCTCCGGAAATCACATAGAAAGTTCCCCGGGTTAGATAAAGCGGCCACGCAAAGTTTGAGCACCAACGGAAGACATTTGGGGGTGCCGGTGTGCCACAAACCAGCATTCGCCGAAACTCGGATTATCTTGAAAAATGTGTTAAAACTCGTTATTTGAGCCTGAAATCGAACAGGTTGATTCCTGAAATCGAACAGGTTGATTCCTGAAATGAGCTCGGACGATAAAAAATTAGGGAGAAAAAGAAACAGGGTCCGGTACGACCTTCCGAACGGCTGAAATTGAAGTGTATAATACACTATTTTTCGGGATTCCGGGGTCCATGAACAAAATTCTCCGGAAATCACATAGAAAGTTCCTCGGGTCAGATAAAGCGGCCACGCAATGTTTGAGCACCAACGGAAGCCATTTAGGGGTGTCGGGGTGCCACAAAACAGCATTCGCCGAAACTCGGATTATCGTGAAAAATGTGTTAAAGCTCGTTATTTGAGGTTGAAATTGAACAGGTTGATTCCTGAAATCGAACATGTTGATTCCTGAAATGAGCTCGGACACGTAATTGAAAAACAGGGAGAAAAAGAAACAGGGTCCGGTACGACCTTGCGATCGGCTGAAATTGAAGTGTATAATACACGGTTTTTCAGGATTCCGGAGTCCCAGAACAAAATTCTCCGGAAATCACATAGAAAGTTTCCGGGTCGATAAAGCGGCCACGCAAAGTTTGAGCACCAACGGAAGACATTTGGGGTGCTTGGTGTGCCTGAAACCAAAGATTCGCCGAAACTCGGATTATCCTGAAAAATGTGTTAAAACTCGTTATTTGAGCCTGAAATCGAACAGGTTGATTCCTGAAATCGAACAGGTTGATTCCTGAAATGAACTCGGACGCGTGATAAAAAACTAGGGAGAAAAAGAAACAGGGTCCGGTACGACCCGAACGGCTGAAATTGAAGTGTATAATACACTATTTTTCGGGATTCCGGGGTCCAGGAACAAAATTCTCCGGAAATCACATAGAAAGTTCCTCGGGTCAGATAAAGTGGCCACACAAAGTTTGAGCACCAACAGAAGAAATTTGGGGGTGCCGGTGTGCCACAAACCAGCATTCGCCGAAACTCGGATTATCGTGAAAAATGTGTTAAAGCTCGTTATTTGAGGCTGAAATCGAACAGGTTGATTTCAGAAATCGAACAGGTTGATTCCCGAAATGAGCTCGGACGCGTGATTGAAAAACAGGGACAAAAAGAAACAGGGTCCGGTACGACCTTCCGAACGGCTAAAATTGAAGTGTATAATACATAATTTTTCGGGATTCCGGGGTCCCGGAACAAAATTCTCCGGAAACCACATAGAAAGTTCCTAAGGTCAGATAAAGTGGCCACGTAAAGTTTGAGCACCAACGGAAGACATTTGGGGGTGCCGGTGTGCCACAAACCAGCATTCGCCGAAACTCGGATTATCGTGAAAAATGTGTTAAAGCTCGTTATTTGAGGCTGAAATCGAGCAGGTTGATTCCTTTAATCGAACGGGTTGATTCCTGAAATGAGCTCGGACGCGTGATTGAAAAAAGGGAGAAAAAGAAACAGGGTCCGTTACGACCTTCCGAACGGCTGAAATTGAAGTGTATAATACACGGTTTTTCGGGATTCCGGGGTCCCGGAACAAAATTCTCCGGACATCACATAGAAAGTTCCTCGGGTCAGATAAAGCGGCCACGCAATTTTTGAGCACCAACGGAAGACATTTATAGGTGCCAGTGTGCCACAAACCAGCATTCACCGAAACTCGGATTATCGTGAAAAATGTGTTAAAGCTCGTTATTTGAGATTGAAATCGAACAGGTTGATTCCTGAAATCGAACAGGTTGATTCCTGAAATGAGCTCGGACGCGTGATTGAAAAACAGGGACAAAAAGAAACAGGGTCCTGTACGACCTTCCGATCGGCTGAAATTGAAGTGTATAATACACGGTTTTTCAGGATTCCGGAGTCCCAGAACAAAATTCTCCGGAAATCACATAGAAAGTTCCCCGGGTCAGATAAAGCGGCCAAGCAAAGTTTGAGCACCAACGGAAGACATTTGGGGGTGCCGGTGTGCCACAAACCAGCATTCGCCGAAACTCGGACTATCCTGAAAAATATGTTAAAACTCGTTATTTGAGCCTGAAATCGAACAGGTTGATTCCTGAAATCAAACAGGTTGATTCCTGAAATGAGCTAGGACGATAAAAAATTATGGAGAAAAAGAAACAGGGTCCGGTACGACCTTCCGAACGGCTGAAATTGAAGTGTATAATACACTATTTTTCGGGATTCCGGGGTCCCGGAACAAAATTCTCCGGAAATCACATAGAAAGTTACTCGGGTCAGATAAAGCGGCCACGCAAAGTTTGAGCACCAACGGAAGAAATTTGGAGGTGCCGGTGTGCCACAAACCAGCATTCGCCGAAACTCGGATTATCGTGAAAAATGTGTTAAAGCTCGTTATTTGAGGCTGAAATCGAACAGGTTGATTTCAGAAATCGAACATGTTGCTACCTGAAATGAGCTCGGACGCGTGATTGAAAAACAGGGACAAAAAGAAACAGGGTCCGGTACGACCTTCTGAACGGCTAAAATTTAAGTGTATAATACACAATTTTTCGGGATTCCGGGGTCCCGGAACAAAATTCTCCGGAAATAACATAGAAAGTTTCTAGGGTCAGATAAAGTGGCCACGTAAAGTTTGAGCACCAACGGAAGACATTTGGGGGTGCCGGTGTGCCACAAACCAGCATTCGCCGAAACTCGGATTATCGTGAAAAATAAGTTAAAGCTCGTTATTTGAGGCTGAAATCGAACAGGTTGATTCCTTTAATCGAACAGGTTGATTCATGAAATGAGCTCGGACGCGTGATTGAAAAAAAGTGATAAAAAGAAACAGGGTCCGGTACGACCTTCCGAACGACTGAAATTGAAGTGTTATAATACACGGTTTTTCGGGATTCCGGGGTCCCGGAACAAAATTCTCCGGACATCACATAGAAAGTTCCTCGGGTCAGATAAAGCGGCCACGCAATGTTTGAGCACCAACGGAAGACACTTAGAGGTGCCAGTGTGTCACAAACCAGCATTCGCCGAAACTCGGATTATCGTGAAAAATGTGTTAAAGCTCCCGTTATTTGAGGTTGAAATCGAACAGGTTGATTCCTGAAATCGAACAAGTTGATTCCTGAAATGAGCTCGGACGCGTGATTGAAAAACAGGGACAAAAAGAACTAGGGTCCGGTACGACCTTCCGATCGGCTGAAATTGAAGTGTATAATACACGGTTTTTCAGGATTCCGGGGTTCCAGAACAAAATTCTCCGGAAATCACATAGAAAGTTCCCCGGGTTAGATAAAGCGGCCACGCAAAGTTTGAGCACCAACGGAAGACATTTGGGAGTGCCGGTGTGCCACAAACCAGCATTCGCCGAAACTCGGATTATCTTGAAAAATGTGTTAAAACTCGTTATTTGAGCCTGAAATCGAACAGGTTGATTCCTGAAATGAGCTCGGACGATAAAAAAATTAGGGAGAAAAAGAAACAGGGTCCGGTACGACCTTCCGAACGGCTGAAATTGAAGTGTATAATACACTATTTTTCGGGATTCCGGGGTCCAGGAACAAAATTCTCCGGAAATCACATAGAAAGTTCCTCGGGTCAGATAAAGCGGCCACGCAATGTTTGAACACCAACGGAAGACATTTAGGGGTGTCGGGGTGCCACAAAACAGCATTCGCCGAAACTCGGATTATCGTGAAAAATGTGTTAAAGCTCGTTATTTGAGGTTGAAATTGAACAGGTTGATTCCTGAAATCGAACATGTTGATTCCTGAAATGAGCTCGGACACGTAATTGAAAAACAGGGAGAAAAAGAAACAGGGTCCGGTACGACCTTCCGATCGGCTGAAATTGAAGTGTATAATACACGGTTTTTCAGGATTCCGGAGTCCCAGAACAAAATTCTCCGGAAATCACATAAAAAGTTCTCCGGGTCAGATAAAACGGCCACGCAAAGTTTGAGCACCAACGGAAGACATTTGGGGGTGTCGGTGTGCCACAAACCAGCATTCGCCGAAACTCGGATTATCCTGAAAAATGTGTTAAAACTCGTTATTTGAGCCTGAAATCGAACAGGTTGATTCCTGAAATCAAACAGGTTGATTCCTGAAATGAGCTCGGACGCGTGATAAAAAATTAGGGAGAAAAAGAAACAGGGTCCAGTACGACCTTCCGAACGGCTGAAATTGAAGTGTATAATACACGGTTTTTCGGGATTCCGGGGTCCAGGAACAAAATTCTCCGGAAATCACATAGAAAGTTCCTCGGGTCAGATAAAGCGGCCACGCAAAGTTTGAGCACCATCGGAAGACATTTAGGGGTGCCGGGGTGCCACAAACCAACATTTGCCGAAACTCGGATTATCGTGAAAAATGTGTTAAAGCTCGTTATTTGAGGTTGAAATAGAACAGGTTGATTCCTGAAATCGAACATGTTGATTCCTGAAATGAGCTCGGACACGTAATTGAAAAACAGGGAGAAAAAGAAACAGGTCCGGTACGACCTTCCGAACGGCTGAAATTGAAGTGTATAATACACGGTTTTTCAGGATTCTGGGGTCCCGGAACAAAATTCTCCGGATATCACATAGAAAGTTCCCTGGGTCAGATAAAGCGGCCACGCAAAGTTTGAGCACCAACGGAAGACATTTGGCGGTGCCGGTGTGCCACAAACCAGCATTCGCCGAAACTCGGATTATCCTGAAAAATGTGTTAAAACTCGTTATTTGAGCCTGAAATCGAACAGGTTGATTCCTGAAATCGAACAGGTTGATTCCTGAAATGAGCTCGGACGCGTGATAAAAGATTAGGAGAAAAAAAAAGTGGTCCGATTTACCTTCCGAACTACCAAATTGAATTGTATAATACACTATTTTTCGGGATTCCGGGGTCCCGGAACAAAATTCTCCGGAAATCAAATAGAAAGTTCCTCGAGTCAGATAAAGCGGCCACGCAAAGTTTGAGCACCAACGGAAGAAATTTGGGGGTGCCGGTGTGCCACAAACCAGCATTCGCCGAAACTCGGATTATCGTGAAAAATGTGTTAAAGCTTGTTATTTGAGGCTGAAATCGAACAGGTTGATTTCAGAAAATCGAACAGGTTGATTCCTGAAATGAGCTCGGACGCGTGATTGAAAAACAGGGACAAAAAGAAACAGGGTCCGGTACGACCTTCCGAACGGCTAAAATTGAAGTGTATAATACACAATTTTTCGGGATTCCGGGGTCCCGGAACAAAATTCTCCGAAAATCACATAGAAAGTTCCTAGGGTCAGATAAAGTGGCCACGTAAAGTTTGAGCACCAACGGAAGACATTTGGGGGTGCCGGTGTGCCACAAACCAGCATTCGCCGAAACTCGGATTATCGTGAAAAATGTGTTAAAGCTCGTTATTTGAGGTTGAAATCGAACAGGTTGATTCCTGAAATCGAACAGGTTGATTCCTGAAATGAGCTCGGACGCGTGATTGAAAAACAGGGACAAAAAGAAACAGGGTCCGGTACGACCTTCCGATCGGCTGAAATTGAAGTGTATAATACACGAATTTTCAGGATTCTGGGGTCCCAGAACAAAATTCTCCGGAAATCACATAGAAAGTTCCCCGGGTCAGATAAAGCGGCCACGCAAAGTTTGAGCACCAACGGAAGACATTTGGGGGTGCCGGTGTGCCACAAACCAGCATTCGCCGAAAGTCGGATTATCCTGAAAAATGTGTTAAAACTCGTTATTTGAGCCTGAAATCGAACATGTTGATTTCTGAAATCAAACAGGTTGATTCCTGAAATGAGCTCGGACGCGTGATAAAAAATTATGGAGAAAAAGAAACAGGGTCCGGTACGACCTTCCGAACGGCTGAAATTGAAGTGTATAATACACGGTTTTTCGGGATTCCGGGGTCCCGGAACAAAATTCTCCGGAAATCACATAGAAAGTTCCTCGGGTCAGATAAAGCGGCCACGCAAAGTTTGAGCACCAACGGAAGAAATTTGGGGGTGCCGGTGTGCCACAAACCAGCATTCGCCGAAACTCGGATTATCGTGAAAAATGTGTTAAAGCTCGTTATTTGAGGTTGAAATCGAACAGGTTGATTTCAGAAATCGAACCGGTTGATTCCTGAAATGAGCTCGGACGCGTGATTGAAAAACAGGGACAAAAAGAAACAGGTTCCGGTACGACCTTCCGAACGGCTAAAATTTATGTATTTAATACACAATTTTTCGGGATTCCGGGGTCCCGGAACAAAATTCTCCGGAAATCACATAGAAAGTCTCTAGGGTCAGATAAAGTGGCCACGTAAAGTTTGAGCACCAACGGAAGACATTTGGGGGTGCCGGTGTGCCACAAACCAGCATTCGCCGAAACTCGGATTATCGTGAAAAATGTGTTAAAGCTCGTTATTTGAGGCTGAAATCGAACAGGTTGATTCCTTTAATCGAACAGGTTGATTCCTGATATGAGCTCGGACGCGTGATTGAAAAACAGGGAGAAAAAGAAACAGGGTCCGGTACGACCTTCCGAACGGCTGAAATTGAAGTGTATAATACACGGTTTTTCGGGATTCCGGGGTCCCGGAACAAAATTCTCCGGACATCACATAGAAAGTTCCTCGGGTCAGATAAAGCGGCCACGCAATGTTTGAGCACCAACGGAAGACATTTAGAGGTGCCAGTGTGACACAAACCAGCATTCGCCGAAACTCGGATTATCGTGAAAAATGTGTTAAAGTTCGTTATTTGAGGTTGAAATCGAACAGGTTGATTCCTGAAATTGAACAGGTTGATTCCTCAAATGAGCTCGGACACGTGATTGAAAAACAGGGACAAAAAGAAACAGGGTCCGGTACGACCTTCCGATCGGCTGAAATTGAAGTGTATAATACACGGTTTTTCGCCAGATTCCGGGTCCTGAACAAAATTCTCCGGAAATCACATAGAAAGTTCCCCGGGTTAGATAAAGCGGCCACGCAAAGTTTGAGCACCAACGGAAGACATTTGGGGGTGCCGGTGTGCCACAAACCAGCATTCGCCGAAACTCGGATTATCCTGAAAAATGTGTTAAAACTCGTTATTTAAGCCTGAAATCGAACAGGTTGATTCCTGAAATCAAACAGGTTGATTCCTGAAATGAGCTCGGACGCGTGATAAAAAATTAGGGAGAAAACGAAACAGGGTCCGGTACGACCTTCCGAACGGCTGAAATTGAAGTGTATAATACACTATTTTTCGGGATTCCGGGGTCACGGAACAAAATTCTCCGGAAATCACATAGAAAGTTCCTCAGTTCAGATAAAGCGGCCACGCAAAGTTTGAGCACCAACGGAAGAAATTTGGGGGTGCCGGTGTGCCACAAACCAGCATTCGCCGAAACTCGGATTATCGTGAAAAATGTGTTAAAGCTCGTTATTTGAGGCTGAAATCGAGCAGGTTGATTTCAGAAATCGAACAGGTTGATTCCTGAAATGAGCTCGGACGCGTGATTGAAAAACAGGGACAAAAGAAACAAATCCGTGCGACCTTTCCGAACGGCTAAAATTGAAGTGTATAATACACAATTTTTCGGGATTCCGGGGTCCCGGAACAAAATTCTCCGAAAATCGCATAGAAAGTTTCTAGGGTCAGATAAAGTGGCCACGTAAAGTTTGAGCACCAACGGAAGACATTTGGGGGTGCCGGTGTGCCACAAACCAGCATTCGCCGAAACTCGGATTATCGTGAAAAATGTGTTAAAGCTCGTTATTTGATGCTGAAATCGAACAGGATATTCCTTTAATCGAACAGGTTGATTCCTGAAATGAGCTCGAACGCGTGATTGAAAAACAGGGAGAAAAAGAAACAGGGTCCGGTACGACCTTCCGAACGGCTGAAATTGAAGTGTATAATACACGGTTTTTCGGGATTCCGGGATCCCGGAAAAAAATTCTCCGGACATCACATAGAAAGTTCCTCGGGTCAGATAAAGCGGCCACGCAATGTTTGAGCACCAACGGAAGACATTTAGAGGTGCCAGTGTGCCACAAACCAGCATTCGCCGAAACTCGGATTATCGTGAAAAATGTGTTAAAGCTCGTTATTTGAGGTTGAAATCGAACAGGTTCATTCCTGAAATCGAACAGGTTGATTCCTGAAATGAGCTCGGACGCGTGATTGAAAAACAGGGACAAAAAGAAACAGGGTCCGGTACGACCTTCCGAACGGCTAAAATTGAAGTGTATAATACACTGTTTTTCGGGATTCCGGGGTCCCAGAACAAAATTCTCCGGAAATCACATAGAAAGTTCCCCGGGTCAGATAAAGCGGCCACGCAAAGTTTGAGCACCAACGGAAGACATTTGGGGGTGCCGGTGTGCCACAAACCAGCATTCGCCGAAACTCGGATTATCCTGAAAAATGTGTTAAAACTCGTTATTTGAGGCTGAAATCGAACAGGTTTATTCCTGAAATCGAACAGGTTGATTCCTGAAATGAGCTCGGACGCGTGATAAAAAATTAGGGAGAAAAAGAAACAGGGTCCGGTACGACCTTCCGAACGGCTGAAATTGAAGTGTATAATACACTATTTTTCGGGATTTCGGGGTCTCGGAACAAAATTCTCTGGAAATCACATAGAAAGTTCCTCGGGTCAGATAAAGCGGCCACGCAAAGTTTGAGCACCAACGGAAGAAATTTGGGGGTGCCGGTGTGCCACAAACCAGCATTCGCCAAAACTCGGATTATCGTGAAAAATGTGTTAAAGCTCGTTATTTGACGCTGAAATCGAACAGGTTGATTCCTGAAATCGAACAGGTTGATTCCTGAAATGAGCTCGGACGCGTGATTGAAAAACAGGGACAAAAAGAAAAAGAGTCCGGTACGACCTTCCGAACGGCTGAAATTGAAGTGTATAATACACGGTTTTTCAGGATTCCGGGGTCCTAGAACAAAATTTTTCGGAAATCAAATAGAAAGTTCGTCGGGTCAGATAAAGCGGCCTCGCAAATTTTGAGCACCAACGGAAGACATTTGGGGGTGCCGGTGTGCCACAAACCAGCATTCGCCGAAACTCGGATTATCGTGAAAAATGTGTTAAAGCTCGTTATTTGAGGCTGAAATCGAACAGGTTGATTCCTGAAATGAGCTCGGACGTGTGATAAAAAATTAGGGAGAAAAAGAAACAGGGTCCGGTACGACCTTCCGAACGCCTGAAATTGAAGTGTATAATACACGTTTTTTCGGGATTCCTGGTCTTGGAACAAAATTCTCCGGAAATCACATAGAATTTCCTGGGGTCAGATAAAGCGGCCACGCAAAGTTTGAGAACCAACGGAAGACATTTAGGGGTGCCGGGGTGCCACAAACCAGCATTCGCCGAAACTCGGATTATCGTGAAAAATGTGTTAAAGCTCGTTATTTGAGGCTGAAATCGAACATGTTGATTCCTGAATCGTACAGGTTGATTCCTGAAATGAGCTCGGACGCGTGATAAAAAGTTAGGGAGAAAAAACTTCCGAACGGCTGAAATTGAAGTGTATATATAATACACGATTTTTCGGGATTTCGGGGTCCCGGAACAAAATTCTCCGGAAATCACATAGAAAGTTTCTCGGGTCAGATAAAGCGGCCACGCAAAGTTTGAGCACCAACGGAAGAAATTTGGGGGTACCGGTGTGCCACAAACCAGCATTCGCAGAAACTCGGATTATCTTGAAAATCTGTTGAAGCTCGTTATTTGATGCTGAAATCGAACAGGTTGATTCCTGAAATCGAACAGGTTGATTTCTTAAATGAGTTCGGACGCGTGATTGAAAAACAGGGACAAAAAGCAACAGGGTATGGTACGACCTTCCGAACGGCTAAAATTGAAGTGTATAATACCTGGTTTTCGGGATTTCGGGTTCCAAGAACAAAATTCTCCGGAAATCACATAGAAAGTTCCTCGGGTCAGATAAAGCGGCCACGCAAAGTTTGAGCACCAACGGAAGACATTTAAGGGTGCCGGGGTGCCACAAACCAGCATTCGCCGAAACTCGGATTATCGTGAAAAATGTGTTAAAGCTCGTTATTTGAGGTTGAAATAGAACAGGTTGATTCCTGAAATAGAACATGTTGATTCCTGAAATGAGCTCGGACGCGTTATTGAAAATTAGGGAGAAAAAGAAACAGGGTCCGGTACGACCTTCCGAACGGCTGAAATTGAAGTGTATAATACACGGTTTTTCGGGATTCCGGGGTCCCGGAACAAAATTCTCCGGATATCACATAGAAAGTTTCTCGGTCGATAAAGCGATTCTTACGCAAAGTTTGAGCACCAACGGAAGACATTTGGGGGTGCGGTGTGCCACAAACCAAAGATTCGCTAAACTCGGATTATCGTGAAAAATGTGTTAAAGCTCGTTATTTGAGGCTGAAATCGAACAGGTGGATTCCTGAAATCGAACAGGTTGATTCCTGAAATGAGCTCGAACGCGTGATTTGAAAACAGCGACAAAAAGAAACAGGGTCCGGTACGACCTTCCGAACGGCTAAAATTGAAGTGTATAATACACGGTTTTTCGGGATTCCAGGGTCCCAGAACAAAATTCTCCGGAAATCACATAGAAAGTTCCTCGGGTCAGATAAAGCGGCCACGCAAAGTTTGAGCACCAACGGAAGACATTTGGGGTGCTTAGGTGTGCCAAACCCAAAGATTCGCCGAAACTCGGATTATCGTGAAAAATGTGTTAAAGCTCGTTATTTGAGGCTGAAATTGAATAGGTTGATTCCTGAAATGAGCTCGGACGCGTGATAAAAAAGTAGGGAGAAAAAGAAACAGGGTCCGGTACGACCTTCCGAACGGCTGAAATTAAAGTGTATATAATACACGGTTATTCGGGATTCTGGGGTCCCGGAACAAAATTCTCCGGAAATCACTTAGAAAGTTCCTCGGGTCAGATAAAGCGGCCACGTAAATTTTGAGCCCCAACGGAATACATTTGGGGGTGCCGGTGTGCCACAAACCAGCATTCGCCGAAACTCGGATTATCGTGAAAAATGTGTTAAAGCTCGTTATTTGAGGCTGAAATCGAACAGGTGGATTCCTTTGATCGAACAGGTTGATTCTTGAAATGAGCTCGGACGCGTGATTGAAAAACAGGGAGAAAAAGAAACAGGTCCCAGACGACCTTTCGATCGTCGAAATTGAAGTGTATAATACACGGTTTTTCGGGATTCCGGGAACAAAATTCTCCGGACATAACATAGAAAGTTCCTCGGTCGAGATAAAGCGGCCACGCAAAGTTTGAGCACCAACGGAAGACATTAAGGGGTGCCGGTGTGCCACAAACCAGCATTCGCCGAAACTCGGATTATCGTGAAAAATGTGTTAAAACTCGTTATTTGAGGTTGAAATCGAAGAGGTTGATTCCTGAAATCGAACAGGTTGGTTCCTGAAATGAGCTCGAACGCGTGATCTAAAAACAGGGATAAAAGAAACAGGTCCTAGACGACCTTCCGAATGACTAAAATTGAAGTGTATAATACACGGTTTTTGAATTCGGGGTCCTAGAACAAAATTCTCCGGAAATCACATAGAAAGTTTCTCGGGTCGATAAAGCGATTCACGCAAAGTTTGAGCACCAACGGAAGACATTTGGGGTGCCGGTGTGCCAAAACCAAAGATTCGCCGAAACTCGGATTATCGTGAAAAATGTGTTAAAGGTCGTTATTTGAGGCTGAAATCGAACAGGTTGATTCCTGAAATCGAACATGTTGATTCCTGAAATGAGCTCGGACGCATGATTGAAAAACAGGGAGAAAAAGAAACAGGGTCCGGTACGACCTTCCGAACGGCTGAAATTGAAGTGTATAATACATGGTTTTTCGGGATTCCGGGGTCCCGGGACAAAATTCTCCGGATATCACATAGAAAGTTTCTCGGGTCAGATAAAGCAGCCACGCAAAGTTTGAGCACCAACGGAAGTCATTTGGGGGTGCCGGTGTCCCACAAACCAGCATTCGCCGAAACTCGGATTATCGTGAAAAATGTGTTAAAGCTCGTTATTTGAGGCTGAAATCGAACAGGTGGATTCCTGAAATCGAACAGGTTGATTCCTGAAATGAGCTCGAACGCGTGATTTGAAAACAAAACACAAAAAAACAGGGTCCTGTACGACCTTCCGAACGGCTAAAATTGAAGTGTATAATACACGGTTTTTCGGGATTCCGGGGTCCCGAACAAAATTCTCCGGAAATCACATAGAAAGTTCCTCGGGTCGAGATAAAGCGGCCACGCAAAGTTTGAGCACCAACGGAAGACATTTGGGGGTGCCGGTGTGCCTGAAACCAAACGATTCGCGAAACTCGGATTATCGTGAAAAATGTGTTAAAGCTCGTTATTTGAGGCTGAAATCGAATAGGTTGATTCCTGAAATGAGCTCGGACGCGTGATAAAAAAGTAGGGAGAAAAAGAAACAGGGTCCGGTACGACCTTCCGAACGGCTGAAATTGAAGTGTATATAATACACGGTTATTCGGGATTCTGGGGTCCCGGAACAAAATTCTCCGGAAATCACTTAGAAAGTTCCTCGGGTCAGATAAAGCGGCCACGTAAATTTTGAGCCCCAACGGAATACATTTGGGGGTGCCGGTGTGCCACAAACCAGCATTCGCCGAAACTCGGATTATCGTGAAAAATGTGTTAAAGCTCGTTATTTGAGGCTGAAATCGAACAGGTGGATTCCTTTGATCGAACAGGTTGATTCCTGAAATGAGCTCGGACGCGTGATTGAAAAACAGGGAGAAAAAGAAACAGGGTCCGGTACGACCTTTCGATCGGCCGAAATTGAAGTGTATAATACACGGTTTTTCGGGATTCCGGGGTGCCAGAACAAAATTCTCCGGACATAACATAGAAAGTTCCTCGGGTCAGATAAAGCGGCCACGCAAAGTTTGAGCACCAACGGAAGACATTAAGGGGTGCCGGTGTGCCACAAACCAGCATTCGCCGAAACTCGGATTATCGTGAAAAATGTGTTAAAACTCGTTATTTGAGGTTGAAATCGAACAGGTTGATTCCTGAGATCGAACAGGTTGGTTCCTGAAATGAGCTCGAACGCGTGATCTAAAAACAGGGATAAAAAGAAACAGGGTCCGGTACGACCTTCCGAACGGCTAAAATTGAAGTGTATAATACACGGTTTTTCGGAATTCCGGGGTCCTAGAACAAAATTCTCCGGAAATCACATAGAAAGTTTCTCGGGTCAGATAAAGCGGCCAGGCAAAGTTTGAGCACCAACGGAAGACATTTGGGGGTGCCGGTGTGCCACAAACCAGCATTCGCCGAAACTCGGATTATCGTGAAAAATGTGTTAAAGCTCGTTATTTGAGGCTGAAATCGAACATGTTGATTCCTGAAATCGAACAGGTTGATTCCTGAAATGAGCTCGGACGCGTGATTGAAAAACAGGGAGAAAAAGAAACAGGGTCCGGTACGACCTTCCGAACGACTGAAATTGAAGTGTATAATACACGGTTTTTCGGGATTCCGGGGTCCCGGAACAAAATTCTCTGGACATCAAATCGAAAGTTCCCTGGGTCAGATAAAGCAGCCACGCAAAGTTTGAGCACCAACGGAAGTCATTTGGGGGTGCCGGTGTGCCACAAACCAGCATTCGCCGAAACTCGGATTATCGTGAAAAATGTGTTAAAGCTCGTTATTTGAGGCTGAAATCGAACAGGTGGATTCCTGAAATCGAACAGGTTGATTCCTGAAATGAGCTCGGACGCGTGATTGAAAAACAGGAGAAAAAGAAACAGGTCCTGAGTTTACCTTCCGAACGATCAAATCAAGTGTATAATACACGGTTTTTTCCGGTCCCGGAACAAAATTCTCTGGACATCAAATCGAAAGTTCCCCGGTCGATAAAGCAGCCACGCAAAGTTTGAGCACCAACGGAAGACTTTTAGGGTGTCGGTGTGCCTGAAACCAAAGATTCGCCGAAACCGGATTATCGTGAAAAATGTGTTAAAGCTCGTTATTTGAGGTAGAAATCGAACAGGTTGATTCCTGAAATAGAACAGGTTGATTCCTGAAATGAGCTCGGACGCGTTATCTAAAAACAGGGACAAAAAGAAACGGGTCCTAGTTTACCTCCCGAACGGCTAAAATTGAAGTGTATAATACACGGTTTTTCGGGATTCCGGGGTCCCAGAACAAAATTCTCCGGAAATCACATAGAAAGTTCTTCGGGTCAGATAAAGCGGCCACGCAAAGTTTGAGCACCAACGGAAAACATTTGGGGTGCCGGGGTGCCTGAAACCAAAGATTCAAAAACTCGGATTATCGTGAAAAATGTGTTAAAGCTCGTTATTTGAGGCTGAAATCGAACAGGTTGATTCCTGAAATGAGCTCGGACGCGTGATAAAAAATTAGAGAGAAAAAGAAATAGGGGCCGGTACGACCTTCCGAACGGCTGAAATTGAAGTGTATATAATACACGGTTTTTAGGATTCCGGGTCCAGAACAAAATTCTCCGAAATCACATAGAAAGTTCCTCGGATCGAGATAAAGCGGCCACGCAAAGTTTGAGCACCAACGGAAGACATTTGGGGGTGCCGGGTGCCACAAACCAAGATTCATTCCGAAACTCGGATTATCGTGAAAAATGTGTTAAAGCTCGTTATTTGAGGCTGAAATCGAACAGGTTGATTTCTGAAATCGAACATGTTGATTCCTGAAATGAGCTCGGACACGTGATTGAAAAACAGGGAGAAAAATAAACAGGGTCCGGTACGACCTTTTTCGATCGGCCGAAATTGAAGTGTATAATACACGGTTATTCGGGATTCTCGGGTCCCGGACAAAATTCTCCGAAATCACATAGAAAGTTCCTCGTGTCAGATAAAGCGGTCACGCAAAGTTTGAGGACCAACAGAAGACATTTGGGGGTGCCGGTGTGCCACAAACCAGTATTCGCCGAAACTCGGATTATCGAGAAAAATGTGTTAAAGCTCGTTATTTGAGGCTGAAATCGAACAGGTTGATTCCTTAAATGGAACAGGTTGATTCCTTAAATGAGCACGGACGCGTGATTGAAAAACAGGGAGAAAAAGAAACAGGGTCCGATACGACTTTCCGAACGGCTGAAATTGAAGTGTATAATACACGGTTTTTCGGGATTCCGGGGTCCCGGAACAAAATTCTCCGGAAATCACATAGAAAGTTCCTCGGGTCAGATAAAGCGGCCACGTAAAGTTTGAGCACCAACGGAATAAATTTGGGGGTGCCGGTGTGCCACAATCCAGCAGTCGCCGAAACTCGGATTATCGTGAAAAATGTGTTAAAGCTCGTTATTTGAGGCTGAAATCGAACAGGTTGATTCCTTTAATGAAACAGGTTGATTCCTGAAATGAGCTCGGACGCGTGATTGAAAAACAGGGAGAAAAAGAAACAGGGTCCGGTACGACCTTCCGAACGACTGAAATTGAAGTGTATAATACACGGTTTTTCGGTATTCCGGGGTCCCGGAACGAAATTCTCCGGACATCACATAGAAAGTTTCTCGGGTCAGATAAAGCGGCCACGCAAAGTCTGAGCACCAACGGAAGACATTTAGGGGTGCCGGTGTGCCACAAACCAGCATTCGCCGAAACTCGGATTATCGTGAAAAATGTGTTAAAGCTCGTTATTTGAGGCTGAAATCGAACAGGTTGATTCCTCAAATGATCTCGGACGCGTGATAAAAAATTAGGGAGAAAAAGAAACAGGGTCCGGTACGACCTTCCGAACGGCTGAAATTGAAGTGTATATAATACACGGTTTTTCGGGATTCCGGGGTCCAGGAACAAAATTCTCCGGAAATCACATAGAAAGTTCCTCGGATCGGATAAAGCGGCCACGCAATGTTTGAGCACCAACGGAAGACATTTGGGGGTGCCGGGGTGCCACAAACCAGCATTCGCCGAAACTCGGATTATCGTGAAAAATGTGTTAAAGCTCGTTATTTGAGGCTGAAATCGAACATGTTGATTACTGAAATCGAACAGGTTGATTCCTGAAATGAGCTCGGACGCGTGATTGAAAAACAGGGAGAAAAAGAAACAGGGTCCGGTACGACCTTCCGAACGACTGAAATTGAAGTGTATAATACACGGTTTTTCGGGATTCCGGTCCCTAACAAAATTCTCTGGACATCAAATCGAAAGTTCCCCTGGGTCGGATAAAGCGCCACGCAAAGTTTGAGCACCAACGGAAGTCATTTGGGGGTGCCGGTGTGCCACAAACCAGCATTCGCCGAAACTCGGATTATCGTGAAAAATGTGTTAAAGCTCGTTATTTGAGGCTGAAATCGAACAGGTGGATTCCTGAAATCGAACAGGTTGATTCCTGAAATGAGCTCGGACGCGTGATTGAAAAACAGGGAGAAAAAGAAACAGGTCCTGACGACCTTCCAACGATCAAATCAAGTGTATAATACACGGTTTTTCGGGATTCCGGGGTCCCGGAACAAAATTCTCTGGACATCAAATCGAAAGTTCCCCGGGTCAGATAAAGCAGCCACGCAAAGTTTGAGCACCAACGGAAGACATTTAGGGGTGTCGGTGTGCCACAAACCAGCATTCGCCGAAACTCGGATTATCGTGAAAAATGTGTTAAAGCTCGTTATTTGAGGTAGAAATCGAACAGGTTGATTCCTGAAATAGAACAGGTTGATTCCTGAAATGAGCTCGGACGCGTTATCTAAAAACAGGGACAAAAAGAAACAGGGTCCGGTACGACCTCCCGAACGGCTAAAATTGAAGTGTATAACACACGGTTTTTCGGGATTCCGGGGTCCCAGAACAAAATTCTCCGGAAATCACATAGAAAGTTCTTCGGGTCAGATAAAGCGGCCACGCAAAGTTTGAGCACCAACGGAAAACATTTGGGGGTGCCGGGGTGCCACAAACCAGCATTCGCCGAAACTCGGATTATCGTGAAAAATGTGTTAAAGCTCGTTATTTGAGGCTGAAATCGAACAGGTTGATTCCTGAAATGAGCTCGGACGCGTGATAAAAAATTAGAGAGAAAAAGAAATAGGGTCCGGTACGACCTTCCGAACGGCTGAAATTGAAGTGTATATAATACACGGTTTTTCGGGATTCCGGGGTCCAGGAACAAAATTCTCCGGAAATCACATAGAAAGTTCCTCGGATCAGATAAAGCGGCCACGCAATGTTTGAGCACCAACGGAAGACATTTGGGGGTGCCGGGTGCCTGAAACCAAAGATTCGCCGAAACTCGGATTATCGTGAAAAATGTGTTAAAGCTCGTTATTTGAGGCTGAAATCGAACAGGTTGATTTCTGAAATCGAACATGTTGATTCCTGAAATGAGCTCGGACACGTGATTGAAAAACAGGGAGAAAAATAAACAGGGTCCGGTACGACCTTTCGATCGGCCGAAATTGAAGTGTATAATACACGGTTATTCGGGATTCTGGGGTCCCGGGACAAAATTCTCCGGAAATCACATAGAAAGTTCCTCGTGTCAGATAAAGCGGTCACGCAAAGTTTGAGGACCAACAGAAGACATTTGGGGGTGCCGGTGTGCCACAAACCAGTATTCGCCGAAACTCGGATTATCGAGAAAAATGTGTTAAAGCTCGTTATTTGAGGCTGAAATCGAACAGGTTGATTCCTTAAATGGAACAGGTTGATTCCTTAAATGAGCACGGACGCGTGATTGAAAAACAGGGAGAAAAAGAAACAGGGTCCGGTACGACCTTCCGAACGGCTGAAATTGAAGTGTATAATACACGGTTTTTCGGGATTCCGGGGTCCCGGAACAAAATTCTCCGGAAATCACATAGAAAGTTCCTCGGGTCAGATAAAGCGGCCACGTAAAGTTTGAGCACCAACGGAATAAATTTGGGGGTGCCGGTGTGCCACAATCCAGCATTCGCCGAAACTCGGATTATCGTGAAAAATGTGTTAAAGCTCGTTATTTGAGGCTGAAATCGAACAGGTTGATTCCTTTAATGAAACAGGTTGATTCCTGAAATGAGCTCGGACGCGTGATTGAAAAACAGGAGAAAAAGAAACAGGTCCTGATTTACCTTCCGAACGACTGAAATTGAAGTGTATAATACACGGTTTTTCGGTATTCCGGGGTCCCGGAACGAAATTCTCCGGACATCACATAGAAAGTTTCTCGGGTCAGATAAAGCGGCCACGCAAAGTCTGAGCACCAACGGAAGACATTTAGGGGTGCCGGTGTGCCACAAACCAGCATTCGCCGAAACTCGGATTATCGTGAAAAATGTATTAAAGCTCGTTATTTGAGGTTGAAATCGAACAGGTTGATTCCTGAAATCGAACAGGTTGATTCCTTAAATGAGCTCGGACGCGTGATCTAAAAACAGGGACAAAAAAAAACAGGGTCCGGTACGACCTTCCGAACAGCTAAAATTGAAGTGTATAATACACGATTTTTCGGGGTCCCAGAACAAAATTCTCCGAAAATAACATAGAAAGTTCCCCGGGTCAGATAAAGCGGCCACGCAAAGTTTGAGCACCAACGGAAGACATTTGGGGGTGCCGGTGTGCCACAAACCAGCATTCGCCGAAACTCGGATTATCGTGAAAAATGTGTTAAAGCTCGTTATTTGAGGCTGAAATCGAACAGGTTGATTCCTCAAATGATCTCGGACGCGTGATAAAAAATTAGGGAGAAAAAGAAACAGGGTCCGGTACGACCTTCCGAACGGCTGAAATTGAAGTGTATAATACACGGTTTTTCGGGATTCCGGGGTCCAGGAACAAAATTCTCCGGAAAGCACATAGAAAGTTCCTCGGGTCAGATAAAGCGGCCACGCAATGTTTGAGCACCAACGGAAGACATTTAGGGGTGCCAGGGTGCCAAAAACCAGCATTCGTCGAAACTCGGATTATCGTGAAAAATGTGTTAAAGCTCGTTATTTGAGGTTGAAATCGAACAGGTTGATTCCTGAAATCGAACATGTTGATTCCTGAAATGAGCTCGGACACGTGATTGAAAAACAGGGAGAAAAAGAAACAGGGTCCGGTACGACCTTCCGATCGGCCGAAATTGAAGTGTATAATACACGGTTATTCGGGATTCCAGGGTCCCGGAACATAATTCTCCGGAAATCACATAGAAAGTTCCTCGGGTCATATAAAGCGGCCACGTAAAGTTTGAGCACCAACGGAATACATTTGGGGGTGCCGGTGTGCCACAAACCAGCATTCGCCGAAACTCGGATTATCGTGAAAAATGTGTTAAAGCTCGTTATTTGAGGCTGAAATCGAACAGGTTGATTCCTTTAATCGAACAGGTTGATTCCTGAAATGAGCTCGGACGCGTGATTGAAAAACAGGGAGAAAAAGAAACAGGGTCCGTACGACCTCCCGAACGATCAAATTGAAGTGTATAATACACGGTTTTTCGGGATTCCGGGGTCCCGGAACAAAATTCTCCGGACATCACATAGAAAGTTTCTCGGGTCAGATAAAGCGGCCACGCAAAGTTTGAGCACCAACGGAAGACATTTAGGGGTGCCGGTGTGCCACAAACCAGCATTCGCCGAAACTCGGATTATCGTGAAAAATGTGTTAAAGCTCGTTATTTGAGGTTGAAATCGAACAGGTTGATTCCTGAAATCGAACAGGTTGATTCCTGAAATGAGCACGGACGCGTGATCTAAAAACAGGGACAAAAAGAAACGGGGTCCGGTACGACCTTCCGAACGACTAAAATTGAAGTGTATATTACACGGTTTTTCGGGATTCCGGGGTCCCAGAACAAAATTCTCCGGAAATCACATAGAACGTTCCTCGGGTCAGATAAAGCGGCCACGCAAAGTTTGAGCACCAACGGAAGACATTTGGGGGTGCCGGTGTGCCACAAACCAGCATTCGCCAAACTCGGATTATCGTGAAAAATGTGTTAAAGCTCGTTATTTGAGGCTGAAATCGAACAGGTTGATTCCTCAAATGAGCTCGGATGCGTGATAAAAAATTAGGGAGAAAAAGAAACAGGGTCCGGTACGACCTTCCGAAAGGCAGAAATTGAAGTGTATAATACACGGTTTTTCGGGATACCGGGGTCCAGGAACAAAATTCTACGGAAATCACATAGAAAGTTCATCGGGTCAGATAAAGCGGCCACGCAATGTTTGAGCACCAACGGAAGACATTTAGGGGTGCCGGTGTGCCACAAACCAGCGTTCACCGAAACTCGGATTATCGTGAAAAATGTGTTAAAGCTCGTTATTTGAGGCTGAAATCGAACAAGTTGATTCCTTTAATAGAACAGGTTGATTCCTGAAATGAGCTCGGACGCGTGATTGAAAAACAGGTAGAAAAAGAAACAGGGTTCGGTACGACCTTCCGAACGACTGAAATTGAAGTGTATAATACACGGTTTTTCGGGATTCCGGGGTCCCGGAACAAAATTCTCCGAACATCACATAGAAAGTTCCTCGGGTCAGATAAAGCGGCCACGCAAAGTTTGAGCACCAACGGAAGACATTTAGGGGTGCCGGTGTGCCACAAACCAGCATTCGCCGAAACTCGGATTATCGTGAAAAATGTGTTAAAGCTCGGTATTTGAGGCTGAAATCGAACAAGTTGTTTCCTTTAATCGAACAGGTTGATTCCTGAAATGAGCTCGGACGCGTGATTGAAAAACAGGGAGAAAAAGAAACAGGGTCCGGTACGACCTTCCGAACGACTGAAATTGAAGTGTATAATACACGGTTTTTCGGGATTCCGGGGTCCCGGAACAAAATTCTCCGGACATCACATAGAAAGTTTCTCGGGTCAGATAAAGCGGCCACGCAAAGTTTGAGCACCAACGGAAGACATTTAGGGTGCCGGTGTGCCAAAACCAAAGATTCGCCGAAACTCGGATTATCGTGAAAATGTGTTAAAGCTCGTTATTTGAGGTTGAAATCGAACAGGTTGATTCCGAAATCGAACAAAGTTGATTCCTGAAATGAGCACGGACGCGTGATCTAAAAACAGGGACAAAAAGAAACAGAGTCCGGTACGACCTTCCGAACGACTAAAATTGAAGTGTATATTACACGGTTTTTCGGGATTCCGGGGTCCCAGAACAAAATTCTCCGGAAATCACATAGAAAGTTCCCTCGGGTCAGATAAAGCGGCCACGCAAAGTTTGAGCACCAACGGAAGACATTTGGGGGTGCCGGTGTGCCAAACCAAAGATTCGCCGAACCGGGATTATCGTGAAAAATGTGTTAAAGCTCGTTATTTGAGGTCAAATCGAACAGTTGATTCCTCAAATGAGCTCGGACGCGTGATAAAAAATTAGGGAGAAAAAGAAACAGGGTCCGGTACGACCTTTTGAAAGGCAGAAATTGAAGTGTATAATACACGGTTTTTCGGGATACCGGGGTCCAGGAACAAAATTCTCCGGAAATCACATAGAAAGTTCATCGGGTCAGATAAAGCGGCCACGCAATGTTTGAGCACCAACGGAAGACATTTAGGGGTGCCGGTGTGCCACAAACCAGCGTTCACCGAAACTCGGATTATCGTGAAAAATGTGTTAAAGCTCGTTATTTGAGGCTGAAATCGAACAAGTTGATTCCTTTAATCGAACAGGTTGATTCTTGAAATGAGCTCGGACGCGTGATTGAAAAACAGGTAGAAAAAGAAACAGGGTTCGGTACGACCTTCCGAACGACTGAAATTGAAGTGTATAATACACGGTTTTTCGGGATTCGGATCCCGAACAAAATTCTCCGGACATCACATAGAAAGTTCCTCGGGTCAGATAAAGCGGCCACGCAAAGTTTGAGCACCAACGGAAGACATTTAGGGGTGCCGGTGTGCCACAAACCAGCATTCGCCGAAACTCGGATTATCGTGAAAAATGTGTTAAAGCTCGGTATTTGAGGCTGAAATCGAACAAGTTGATTCCTTTAATCGAACAGGTTGATTCCTGAAATGAGCTCGGACGCGTGATTGAAAAACAGGGAGAAAAAGAAACAGGGTCCGGTACGACCTTCCGAACGACTGAAATTGAAGTGTATAATACACGGTTTTCGGGATTCGGTCCCGAACAAAATTCTCCTGACATCACATAGAAAGTTCCTCGGGTCAGATAAAGCGGCCACGCAAAGTTTGAGCACCAACGGAAGACATTTAGGGTGCCGGTGTGCCTGAAACCAAAGATTCGCCGAAACTCGGATTATCGTGAAAAATGTGTTAAAGCTCGTTATTTGAGGTTGAAATCGAACAGGTTGATTCCTGAAATCGAACAGGTTGATTCCTGAAATGAGCACGGACGCGTGATCTAAAAACAGGGACAAAAAGAAACAGGGTCCGGTACGACCTTCCGAACGACTAAAATTGAAGTTTATATTACACGGTTTTTCGGGATTCCGGGGTCCCAGAACAAAATTCTCCGGAAATCACATAGAACGTTCCTCGGGTCAGATAAAGCGGCCACGCAAAGTTTGAGCACCAACGGAAGACATTTGGGGGTGCTTGGTGTGCCTGACAAACCAAAGATTCGCCGAACTGGGATTATCGTGAAAAATGTGTTAAAGCTCGTTATTTGAGGCTGAAATCGAACAGGTTGATTCCTCAAATGAGCTCGGACGCGTGATAAAAAATTAGGGAGAAAAAGAAACAGGGTCCGGTACGACCTTTTGAAAGGCAGAAATTGAAGTGTATAATACACGGTTTTTCGGGATACCGGGGTCCAGGAACAAAATTCTCCGGAAATCACATAGAAAGTTCATCGGGTCAGATAAAGCGGCCACGCAATGTTTGAGCACCAACGGAAGACATTTAGGGGTGCCGGTGTGCCACAAACCAGCGTTCACCGAAACTCGGATTATCGTGAAAAATGTGTTAAAGCTCGTTATTTGAGGTGAAATCGAACAAGTTGATTCCTTTAATCGAACAAAGTTGATTCTGAAATGAGCTCGGACGCGTGATTGAAAAACAGGTAGAAAAAGAAACAGGGTCCTGTACGACCTTCCGAACGCTCGAAATTGAAGTGTATAATACACGGTTTTTCGGGATTCCGGTCCCGAACAAAATTCTCCTGACATCACATTGAAAGTTCCTCGGGTCATATAAAGCGGCCACGCAAAGTTTGAGCACCAACGGAAGACATTTAGGGGTGCCGGTGTGCCACAAACCAAAGATTCGCCAAACTCGGATTATCGTGAAAAATGTGTTAAAGCTCGGTATTTGAGGCTGAAATCGAACAAGTTGATTCCTTTAATCGAACAGGTTGATTCCTGAAATGAGCTCGGACGCGTGATTGAAAAACAGGTAGAAAAAGAAACAGGGTCCGGTACGACCTTCCGAACGACTGAAATTGAAGTGTATAATACACGGTTTTTCGGGATTCCGGGGTCCCGGAACAAAATTCTCCGGACATCACATAGAAAGTTCCTCGGGTAAGATAAAGCGGCCACACAAAGTTTGAGCACCAACGGAAGACATTTAGGGGTGCCGGTGTGCCACAAACCAGCATTCGCCGAAACTCGGATTATCGTGAAAAATGTGTTAAAGCTCGTTATTTGAGGTTGAAATCGAACAGGTTGATTCCTGAAATCGAACAGGTTGATTCCTGAAAAGAGCTCGGACGCGTGATCTAAAAACAGGGACAAAAAGAAACAGGGTCCGGGACGACCTTCCGAACGGCTAAAATTGAAGTGTATAATACACGGTTTTCGGGATTCCGGGGTCCCGGAACAAATGTCTCCGGAAATCACATAGAAAGGTGCTCGGGTCAGATACAGCGGCCACGCAAAGTTTGAGCACCAACGGATGACATTTGGGGGTGCCGGTGTGCCACAAACCAGCATTCGCCGAACTCGGATTATCGTGAAAAATGTGTTAAAGCTCGTTATTTGAGGCTGAAATCGAACAGGTTGATTCCTTAAATGAGCTCGGACGCGTGATTGAAAAACAGGGAGAAAAAGAAACAGGTTCCGGTACGACCTTCCGAACGGCTGAAATTGAAGTGTATAATACACGGTTTTTCGGGATTCCGGGGTCCCGGAACAAAATTCTCCGATATCACATAGAAAGTTCCTCGGGTCATATAAAGGGGCCACGCAAAGTTTGAGCACCAACGGAAGTCATTTGGGGGTGCCGGTGTGCCACAAACCAGCATTCGCCGAAACTCGGATTATCGTGAAAAATGTGTTAAAGCTCGTTATTTGAGGCTGAAATCGAACAGGTTGATTCCTGAAATTAGCTCGGACGCTTGATTGAAAAACAGGGACAAAAAGAAACAGGGTCCGGTACGACCTTCTGAACGTCTATAATTTAAGTGTATAATACAAGGTTTTTCGGGATTCCGGGGTCCCAGAACAAAATTCTCCGGAAATCACATAAAAATTTCCCCGGGTCAGATAAAGCGGCCACGCAAAGTTTGATCACCAACGGAAGACATTTGGGGGTGCCGATGTGCCACAAACCAGCATTCGCCGAAACTCGGATTATCGTGAAAAATGTGTTAAAGCTCGTTATTTGAGGCTGAAATCGAACAGGTTGATTCCTCAAATGAGCTCGGACGCGAGATAAAAAATTAGGGAGAAAAAGAAACGGGTCCTGTTTACCTTCCGAACGGCCAAAATTGAAGTGTATAATACACGGTTTTTCGGGATTCCGGGGTCCAGGAACAAAATTCTCCGGAAATCACATAGAAAGTTCCTCGGGTCAGATAAAGCGGCCACGCAATGTTTGAGCACCAACGGAAAACATTTAGGGGTGCCGGGGTGCCACAAACCAGCATTCGCCGAAACTCGGATTATCGTGAAAAATGTGTTAAAGCTCGTTATTTGAGGTTGAAATCGAACAGGTTGATTCCTGAAATCGAACATGTTGATTCCTGAAATGAGCTCGGACACGTGATTGAAAAACAAGGAGAAAAAGAAACAGGGTCCAGTACGACCTTCCGATCGGCCGAAATTGAAGTGTATAATACACGGTTATTCGGGATTCTGGGGCCCCGGAACAAAATTCTCCGGAAATCACATAGAAAGTTCCTCGGGTCAGATAAAGCGGCCACGTAAAGTTTGAGCACCAACGGAATACATTTGGGGGTGCCGGTGTACCAAACCAAAGATTCGCAAAACTCGGATTATCGTGAAAAATGTGTTAAAGCTCGTTATTTGAGGTCAAAATCGAACAGTTGATTCACGAAATCGAACAGGTTGATTCCTGAAATGAGCTCGGACGCGTGATTGAAAAATAGGGAGAAAAAGAAACAGGGCCCGGTACGACCTTCCGAACGGCTGTAATTGAAGTGTATAATACACGGTTTTTCGGGATTCCGGGGTCCACGAACAAAATTCTCCGGAAATCACATAGAAAGCTCATCGGGTCAGATATAGCGGCCACTAGACCTGGCAAAATCAACCCGACCCGGTTGACCCGACCCGAAAAGGATGACCCGAGACTCGAAATCGACCCGAATGGCTGAACCCGAATGACACCCGAAGCCCGAAGTGACCCGACCCGACCCGAAAATGACCCGAGCTTTCATGGACCCGTAACAGACCTGACCCGAAATGACCAATCCGAAACCACTCAACCCGAAAATGACCCGACCAAATATAACTTTAATTGACCCTAATAGACTTGAAATACCTCTCTTCTCTTAATCTTTGACCCGAAAATGGCCTCGACCCGAATTAACCCGACCAGCTTGACCAAACACACCCGACCAAAGAAACCCAAAATAGACCTGTAACCCGAAATGAACTGACCCGATCCGAACTAACCCGAAAATTTGAAAAACCCGAAATGACCCGACCCAAACTGGCCCGACCCGAACCCGACCTGGTTGACCCGTTTGCCAGGTCTAGCGGCCACGCAAAGTTTGAGCACCAACGGAAGACATTTGGGGTTGCCGGTGTGCCACAAACCAGCATTCGCCGAAACTAGGATTATCGTGAAAAATGTGTTAAAGTTCGTTATTTGAGGCTGAAATCGAACAGGTTGATTCCTGAAATGACACGGTTTTTCGGGATTCCGGTCCCGAAACAAAATTCTCCGGAAATCACATAGAAAGTTCCTCGAGTCAGATAAAGCGGCCACGTAAGGTTTGAGCACCAACGGAATACATTTGGGGGTGCTTGGTGTGCCTGAAACCAAAGATTCGCGAAACTAGGATTATCGTGAAAAATGTGTTAAAGCTCGTTATTTGAGGCTGAAATCGAACGTGTTGATTCCTGAAATGACACGGTTTTTCGGGATTCCGGTCCCGAAACAAAGTTCTCCTAAATCACATAGAAAGTTCCTCGAGTCAGATAAAGCGGCCACGTAATGTTTGAGCACCAACGGAATACATTTGGGGGTGCCGGTGTGCCAAACCAAACCAGATTCGCGAAACTAGGATTATCGTGAAAAATGTGTTAAAGCTCGTTATTTGAGGTTTGAAATCGAACAGTTGATTCCTGAAATGACACGGTTTTTCGGGATTCCGGGGTCCCGAAACAAAATTCTCCGGAAATCACATAGAAAGTTCCTCGTGTCAGATAAAGCGGCCACGCAAAGTTTGATCACCAACGGAAGACATTTGGGGGTGTCGATGTGCCACAAACCAGCATTCGCCGAAACTCGGATTATCGTGAAAAATGTGTTAAAGCTCGTTATTTGAGGCTGAAATCGAACAGGTTGATTCCTCAAATGAGCTCGGACGCGTGATAAAAAATTAGGGAGAAAAAGAAACAGGGTCCGGTACGACCTTCCGAACGGCTGAAATTGAAGTGTATAATACACGGTTTTTCGGGATTCCGGGGTGCAGGAACAAAATTCTCCGGAAATCACATAGAAAGTTCCTCGGGTCAGATAAAGCGGCCACGCAATGTTTGAGCACCAACGGAAAACATTTCGGGGTGCCGGGGTGCCACAAACCAGCATTCGCCGAAACTCGGATTATCGTGAAAAATGTGTTAAAGCTCGATATTTGAGGTTGAAATCGAACAGGTTGATTCCTGAAATCGAACATGTTGATTCCTGAAATGAGCTCGGACACGTGATTGAAAAACAAGGAGAAAAAGAAACAGGGTCCAGTACGACCTTCCGATCGGCCGAAATTGAAGTGTATAATACACGGTTATTCGGGATTCTGGGGCCCCGGAACAAAATTCTCCGGAAATCACATAGAAAGTTCCTCGGGTCAGATAAAGCGGCCACGTAAAGTTTGAGCACCAACGGAATACATTTGGGGGTGCCGGTGTGCCACAAACCAGCATTCGCCGAAACTCGGATTATCGTGAAAAATGTGTTAAAGCTCGTTATTTGAGGCTGAAATCGAACAGGTTGATTCCTGAAATCGAACAGGTTGATTCCTGAAATGAGCTCGGACGCGTGATTGAAAAATAGGGAGAAAAAGAAACAGGGCCCGGTACGACCTTCCGAACGGCTGTAATTGAAGTGTATAATACACGGTTTTTCGGGATTCCGGAGTCCACGAACAAAATTCTTCGGAAATCACATAGAAAGCTCATCGGGTCAGATATAGCGGCCACGCAAAGTTTGAGCACCAACGGAAGACATTTGGGGTTGCCGGTGTGCCACAAACCAGCATTCGCCGAAACTAGGATTATCGTGAAAAATGTGTTAAAGCTCGTTATTTGAGGCTGAAATCGAACAGGTTGATTCCTGAAATGACACGGTTTTTCGGGATTCCGGGGTCCCGAAACAAAATTCTCCGGAAATCACATAGAAAGTTCCTCGAGTCAGATAAAGCGGCCACGTAAGGTTTGAGCACCAACGGAATACATTTGGGGGTGCCGGTGTGCCACAAACCAGCATTCGCCGAAACTAGGATTATCGTGAAAAATGTGTTAAAGCTCGTTATTTGAGGCTGAAATCGAACAGGTTGATTCCTGAAATGACACGGTTTTTCGGGATTCCGGGGTCCCGAAACAAAATTCTCCGGAAATCACATAGAAAGTTCCTCGAGTCAGATAAAGCGGCCACGTAAAGTTTGAGCACCAACGGAATACATTTGGGGGTGCCGGTGTGCCACAAACCAGCATTCGCCGAAACTAGGATTATCGTGAAAAATGTGTTAAAGCTCGTTATTTGAGGCTGAAATCGAACAGGTTGATTCCTGAAATGACACGGTTTTTCGGGATTCCGGGGTCCCGAAACAAAATTCTCCGGAAATCACATAGAAAGTTCCTCGTGTCAGATAAAGCGGCCACGCAAAGTTTGATCACCAACGGAAAACATTTGGGGGTGCCGATGTGCCACAAACCAGCATTCGCCGAAACTCGGATTATCGTGAAAAATGTGTTAAAGCTCGTTATTTGAGGCTGAAATCGAACAGGTTGATTCCTCAAATGAGCTCGGACGCGTGATAAAAAATTAGGGAGAAAAAGAAACAGGGTCCGGTACGACCTTCCGAACGGCTGAAATTGAAGTGTATAATACACGGTTTTTCGGGATTCCGGGGTCCCGGAACAAAATTCTCCGGATATCACGTAGAAAGTTCCTCGGGTCAGATAAAGCGGCCACGCAAATTTTGAGCACCAACGGAAGACATTTAGGGGTGCCGGGGTGCCACAAACCAAAGATTCGCAAACTAGGATTATCGTGAAAAATGTGTTAAAGCTCGTTATTTGAGGCTGAAATCGAACAGGTTGATTCCTGAAATGACACGGTTTTTCGGGATTCCGGGGTCCCGGAACAAAATTCTCCGGAAATCACATAGAAAGTTCCTCGAGTCAGATAAAGCGGCCACGTAAAGTTTGAGCACCAACGGAATACATTTGGGGGTGCCGGTGTGCCACAAACCAGCATTCGCCGAAACTCTGATTATCGTGAAAAATGTGTTAAAGCTCATTATTTGAGGCTGAAATCGAACAGGTTGATTCCTTAAATGAGCTCGGACGCGTGATTGAAAAACAGGGAGAAAAAGAAACAGGGTCCGGTACAACCTTCCTAACGGCTGAAAGTGAAGTGTATAATACTCGGTTTTTCGGGATTCCGGGGTCCCGAAACAAAATTCTCCGGATATCACATAGAAAGTTCCTCGGGTCAGTTAACGCGGCCACGTAAAGTTTGAGCACCAACGGAAGACATTTGGAGGTGCCGGTGTGCCACAAACCAGCATTCGTCGAAACTCTGATTATCGTGAAAAATGTGTTAAAGCTCGTTATTTGAGGCTGAAATCGAGCAGGTTGATTCCTTAAATCGAACAGGTTGATTCCTTAAATCGAACAGGTTGATGAAAAACAGGGAGAAAAAGAAATAGGGTCCGGTACGACCTTCCGAACGGCTGAAATTGAAGTGTATAATACACGGTTTTTCGGGATTCCGGGGTCCCGGAACAAAATTCTCCGGATATCACATATAAAGTTCCTCGGGTCGATAAAAGCGGCCACGCAAAGTTTGAGCACCAACGGAAGACATTTGGGGGTGTCGATGTGCCACAAACCAAAGATTCGCGAAACTCGGATTATCGTGAAAAATGTGTTAAAGCTCGTTATTTGAGGCTGAAATCGAACAGGTTGATTCCTCAAATGAGCTCGGACGCGTGATAAAAAATTAGGGAGAAAAAGAAACAGGGTCCGGTACGACCTTCCGAACGGCTGAAATTGAAGTGTATAATACACGGTTTTTCGGGATTCCGGGGTCCCGGAACAAAATTCTCCGGATATCACGTAGAAAGTTCCTCGGGTCAGATAAAGCGGCCACGCAAATTTTGAGCACCAACGGAAGACATTTAGGGGTGCCGGGGTGCCACAAACCAGCATTCGCCGAAACTAGGATTATCGTGAAAAATGTGTTAAAGCTCGTTATTTGAGGCTGAAATCGAACAGGTTGATTCCTGAAATGACACGGTTTTTCGGGATTCCGGGGTCCCGGAACAAAATTCTCCGGAAATCACATAGAAAGTTCCCCGAGTTAGATAAAGCGGCCACGTAAAGTTTGAGCACCAACGGAATACATTTGGGGGTGCCGGTGTGCCACAAACCAGCATTCGCCGAAACTCTGATTATCGTGAAAAATGTGTTAAAGCTCGTTATTTGAGGCTGAAATCGAACAGGTTGATTCCTTAAATGAGCTCGGACGCGTGATTGAAAAACAGGGAGAAAAAGAAACAGGGTCCGGTACAACCTTCCGAACGGCTGAAAGTGAAGTGTATAATACTCGGTTTTTCGGGATTCCGGGGTCCCGAAACAAAATTCTCCGGATATCACATAGAAAGTTCCTCGGGTCATATAAAGCGGCCACGCAAAGTTTGAGCACCAACGGAAGACATTTGGGGTGCCGGTGTGCCTGAAACCAAAGATTCGCCGAAACTCGGATTATCGTGAAAAATGTGTTAAAGCTCGTTATTGAGGCTGAAATCGAAGAGTTTGATTCCTTAAATCGAACAGGTTGATTCCTTAAATCGAACAGTTTATTGAAAAACAGGAGAAAAAGAAACGGTCCGGTACGACCTTCCGAACAGTAAAAATTGAAGTGTATAATACACGGTTTTTCGGGATTCCGGAACAAAATTCTCCGGATATCACATAGAAAGTTCCCCAGGTCAGATAAAGCGGCCACGCAAAGTTTGAGCACCAACGGAAGACATTTGGGGGTGCCGGTGTGCCACAAACCAAAGATTCGCCAAAAACTCGGATTATCGTGAAAAATGTGTTAAAGCTCGTTATTTGAGGTTGAAATTGAACAGGTTGATTCCTGAAATCGAACAAGTTGATTCCTGAAATGATCTCGGACGCGTGATTGAAAAACGAAAGAAAAAGAAACAGGGTCCTGTTTACCTTCCGAACTAGTGAAATTGAAGTGTATAATACACGGTTTTTCGGGATTCCGGGGTCCCGGAACAAAATTCTCCGGATATCACATAGAAAGTTCCTCGAGTCAGACAAAGCGGCCACGCAAAGTTTGAGCACCAACGGAAGACATTTAGGTGCCGGGTGCCACAAACCAAAGATTCGCGAAACTCGGATTATCGTGAAAAATGTTTTAAAGCTCGTTATTTGAGGTTGAAATCGAACAGGTTGATTCCTGAAATCGAACATGTTGATTCCTGAAATTAGCTCGGATGCGTGATAGAAAAACAGGGAGAAAAAAAAACAGGGTCAGGTACGACCTTACGATCGGCCGAAATTGAAGTGTATAATACACGGTTTTTCGGGATTCTGGGGTCCCGGAACAAAATTCTCCGGAAATCACATAGAAAGTTCCTCGGGTCAGATAAAGCGGTCACGCAAAGTTTGAGCACCAACGGAAGACATTTGGGGGTGGCGGTGTGCCACACACCAGCATTCGCCGAAACTCGGATTATCGTGAAAAATGTGTTAAAGCTCGTTACTTGAGGCTGAAATCGAACAGGTTGATTCCTCAAATGAGCTCGGACGCGTGATAAAAAATTAGGGAGAAAAAGAAACAGGGTCCGGTACGACCTTCCGAACAAATGAAATTGAAGTGTATAATACACGGTTTTTCGGGATTCGGGTCCGGAACAAAATTCTCCGGATATCACATATAAAGTTCCTCGGGTCAGATAAAGCGGCCACGCAAAGTTTGAGCACCAACGGAAGACATTTGGGGGTGCCGATGTGCCACAAACCAGCATTCGCCGAAACTCGGATTATCGTGAAAAATGTGTTAAAGCTCGTTATTTGAGGTCAAATCGAACAGTTGATTCCTCAAATGAGCTCGGACGCGTGATAAAAAATTAGGGAGAAAAAGAAACAGGGTCCGGTACGACCTTCCGAACGGCTGAAATTGAAGTGTATAATACACGGTTTTTCGGGATTCCGGGGTCCCGGAACAAAATTCTCCGGATATCACATATAAAGTTCCTCGGGTCAGATAAAGCGGCCACGCAAATTTTGAGCACCAACGGAAGACATTTAGGGGTGCCGGGGTGCCACAAACCAGCATTCGCCGAAACTAGGATTATCGTGAAAAATGTGTTAAAGCTCGTTATTTGAGGTCAAATCGAACAAAGTTGATTCCGAAATGACACGGTTTTTCGGGATTCTAGGGTCCCGAACAAAATTCTCCGGAAATCACATAGAAAGTTCCTCGAGTCAGATAAAGCGGTCACGTAAAGTTTGAGCACCAACGGAATACATTTGGGGTGCTGGTGTGTGCCACAAACCAAAGATTCGCAAAACTCGATTATCGAAAAATGTGTTAAAGCTCGTTATTTGAGGCTGAAATCGAACAGGTTGATTCCTTAAATGAGCTCGGACGCGTGATTGAAAAACGGGAGAAAAAGAAACAGGTCCCACAACCTTCCGAACAGGCCGAAAGTGAAGTGTATAATACTCGGTTTTTCGGGATTAGGGGTCCCGAAACAAAATTCTCCGGATATCACATAGAAAGTTCCTCGGGTCATATAAAGCGGCCACGCAAAGTTTGAGCACCAACGGAAGACATTTGGGGGTGCCGGTGTGCCCTGAAAACCAAAGATTCGCCGAAACTCGGATTATCGTGAAAAATGTGTTAAAGCTCGTTATTTGAGGCTGAAATCGAAGAGTTTGATTCCTTAAATCAAACAGGTTGATTCCTTAAATCGAACAAGTTGATTCCTTAAATCGAACAAGTTATTGAAAAACAGGGAGAAAAAGAAACAGGGTCCGGTACGACCTTCCGAACGGCTGAAATTGAAGTGTATAATACACGGTTTTTCGGGATTCCGGTGTCCCGGAACAAAATTCTCCGGATATCACATAGAAAGTTCCTCGGGTCATATAAAGCGGTCACGCAAAGTTTGAGCACCAACGGAAGACATTTGGGGGTGCCGGTGTGCCCTGAAACCAAAGATTCGCCGAAACTCGGATTATCGTGAAAAATGTGTTAAAGCTCGTTATTTGAGGCTGAAATTGAACAGGTTGATTCCTGAAATCGAACAGGTTGATTCCTGAAATGATCTCGGACGCGTGATTGAAAAACAGAAAGAAAAAGAAACAGGGTCCGGTACGACCTTCCGAACGGCTGAAATTGAAGTGTATAATACACGGTTTTTCGGGATTCCGGGGTCCCGGAACAAAATTCTCCGGATATCACATAGAAAGTTCCTCGAGTCAGACAAAGCGGCCACGCAAAGTTTGAGCACCAACGGAAGACATTTAGGGGTGCCGGGGTGCCACAAACCAGCATTCGCCGAAACTCGGATTATCGTGAAAAATGTTTTAAAGCTCGTTATTTGAGGTTGAAATCGAACAGGTTGATTCCTGAAATCGAACAGGTTGATTCCTGAAATCGAACATGTTGATTCCTGAAATTAGCTCGGATGCGTGATAGAAAAACAGGGAGAAAAAAAACAGGGTCAGGTACGACCTTACGATCGGCCGAAATTGAAGTGTATAATACACGGTTTTTCGGGATTCTGGGGTCCCGGAACAAAATTCTCCGGAAATCACATAGAAAGTTCCTCGGGTCAGATAAAGCGGTCACGCAAAGTTTGAGCACCAACGGAAGACATTTGGGGGTGGCGGTGTGCCACACACCAGCATTCGCCGAAACTCGGATTATCGTGAAAAATGTGTTAAAGCTCGTTTTTTTAGGCTGAAATCGAACAGGTTGATTCCTGAAATCGAACATGTTGATTCCTGAAATGAGCTCGGACGCATGATAAAAAATTAGGGAGAAAAAAAACAGGGTCCGGTACGACCTTCCGAACGGCTGAAATTGAAGTGTATAATACACGGTTTTTCGGGATTCCTGGGTCCCGGAACAAAATTCTCCGGAAATCACATAGAAAGTTCCTCGGGTCAGATAAAGCGGCCACGCAAAGTTTGAGCACCAACGGAAGACATTTAGGGGTGCCGGTGTGCCACAAACCAGCATTCGCCGAAATAGGATTATCGTGAAAAATGTGTTAAAGCTCGTTATTTGAGGCTGATATCGAACAGGTTGATTCCTGAAATGAGCTCGGACGCGTGATTGAAAAACAGAGAGAAAAATATACAGGATCCGGTACGACCTTCCGAACGGCTGAAATTGAAGTGTATAATACACGGTTTTTCGGGATTCCGGGGTCCCGGAACAAAATTCTCCGGATATCACATATAAAGTTCCTCGGGTCAGATAAAGCGGCCACGCAAAGTTTGAGCACCAACGGAAGACATTTGGGGGTGCCGGTGTGCCACAAACCAGCATTCGCCGAAACTCGGATTATCGTGAAAAATGTGTTAAAGCTCGTTATTTGAGGCTGAAATCGAACAGGTTGATTCCTCAAATGAGCTCGGACGCGTGATAAAAAATTAGGGAGAAAAAGAAACAGGGTCCGGTACGACCTTCCGAACGGCTGAAATTGAAGTGTATAATACACGGTTTTTCGGGATTCCGGGGTCCCGGAACAAAATTCTCCGGATATCACGTAGAAAGTTCCTCGGGTCAGATAAAGCGGCCACGCAAATTTTGAGCACCAACGGAAGACATTTAGGGGTGCCGGGGTGCCACAAACCAGCATTCGCCGAAACTAGGATTATCGTGAAAAATGTGTTAAAGCTCGTTATTTGAGGCTGAAATCGAACAGGTTGATTCCTGAAATGACACGGTTTTTCGGGATTCCCGAACAAAATTCTCCGGAAATCACATAGAAAGTTCCTCGAGTCAGATAAAGCGGCCACGTAAAGTTTGAGCACCAACGGAATACATTTGGGGGTGCCGGTGTGCCTACAAACCAAAGATTCGCCAAACTCGATTATCGTGAAAAATGTGTTAAAGCTCGTTATTTGAGGCTGAAATCGAGCAGTTGATTCCTTAAATCGAACAGTTGATTCCTTAAATCGAACAGGTTGATGAAAAACAGGAGAAAAAGAAACAGGGTCCGGTACGACCTTCCGAACTAGTGAAATTGAAGTGTATAATACACGGTTTTTCGGGATTCCGGGGTCCCGGAACAAAATTCTCCGGATATCACATATAAAGTTCCTCGGGTCAGATAAAGCGGCCACGCAAAGTTTGAGCACCAACGGAAGACATTTGGGGGTGCCGATGTGCCTGAAACCAAAGCATTCGCCGAAACTCGGATTATCGTGAAAAATGTGTTAAAGCTCGTTATTTGAGGCTGAAATCGAACAGGTTGATTCCTCAAATGAGCTCGGACGCGTGATAAAAAATTAGGGAGAAAAAGAAACAGGGTCCGGTACGACCTTCCGAACGGCTGAAATTGAAGTGTATAATACACGGTTTTCGGATTCGGGTCCCGGAACAAAATTCTCCGGATATCACGTAGAAAGTTCCTCGGGTCAGATAAAGCGGCCACGCAAATTTTGAGCACCAACGGAAGACATTTAGGGGTGCCGGGTGCCACAAACCAAAGATTCGCCGAAACTAGGATTATCGTGAAAAATGTGTTAAAGCTCGTTATTTGAGGTCAAATCGAACAGTTGATTCCTGAAATGACACGGTTTTTCGGGATTCCGGGGTCCCGGAACAAAATTCTCCGGAAATCACATAGAAAGTTCCTCGAGTCAGATAAAGCGGCCACGTAAAGTTTGAGCACCAACGGAATACATTTGGGGGTGCTTGTGTGCAAACCAAAGATTCGCCGAAACTCGATTATCGTGAAAAATGTGTTAAAGCTCGTTATTTGAGGCTGAAATCGAACAGGTTGATTCCTTAAATGAGCTCGGACGCGTGATTGAAAAACAGGGAGAAAAAGAAACAGGGTCCGGTACAACCTTCCGAACGGCTGAAAGTGAAGTGTATAATACTCGGTTTTTCGGGATTCCGGGGTCCCGAAACAAAATTCTCCGGATATCACATAGAAAGTTCCTCGGGTCATATAAAGCGGCCACGCAAAGTTTGAGCACCAACGGAAGACATTTGGGGGTGCCGGTGTGCCACAAACCAGCATTCGCCGAAACTCGGATTATCGTGAAAAATGTGTTAAAGCTCGTTATTTGAGGCTGAAATCGAAGAGTTTGATTCCTTAAATCGAACAGGTTGATTCCTTAAATCGAACAGGTTATTGAAAAACAGGGAGAAAAAGAAACAGGGTCCGGTACGACCTTCCGAACGGCTGAAATTGAAGTGTATAATACACGGTTTTTCGGGATTCCGGGGTCCCGGAACAAAATTCTCCGGATATCACATAGAAAGTTCCTCGGGTCATATAAAGCGGTCACGCAAAGTTTGAGCACCAACGGAAGACATTTGGGGGTGCCGGTGTGCCACAAACCAGCATTCGCCGAAACTCGGATTATCGTGAAAAATGTGTTAAAGCTCGTTATTTGAGGCTGAAATTGAACAGGTTGATTCCTGAAATCGAACAGGTTGATTCCTGAAATGATCTCGGACGCGTGATTGAAAAACAGAAAGAAAAAGAAACAGGGTCCGGTACGACCTTCCGAACGGCTGAAATTGAAGTGTATAATACACGGTTTTTCGGGATTCCGGGGTCCCGGAACAAAATTCTCCGGATATCACATAGAAAGTTCCTCGAGTCAGACAAAGCGGCAACGCAAAGTTTGAGCACCAACGGAAGACATTTAGGGGTGCCGGGGTGCCACAAACCAGCATTCGCCGAAACTCGGATTATCGTGAAAAATGTTTTAAAGCTCGTTATTTGAGGTTGAAATCGAACAGGTTGATTCCTGAAATTGAACATGTTGATTCCTGAAATTAGCTCGGATGCGTGATAGAAAAACAGGGAGAAAAAAAACAGGGTCAGGTACGACCTTACGATCGGCCGAAATTGAAGTGTATAATACACGGTTTTTCGGGATTCTGGGGTCCCGGAACAAAATTCTCCGGAAATCACATAGAAAGTTCCTCGGGTCAGATAAAGCGGTCACGCAAAGTTTGAGCACCAACGGAAGACATTTGGGGGTGGCGGTGTGCCACACACCAGCATTCGCCGAAACTCGGATTATCGTGAAAAATGTGTTAAATCTCGTTTTTTTAGGCTGAAATCGAACAGGTTGATTCCTGAAATCGAACATGTTGATTCCTGAAATGAGCTCGGACGCATGATAAAAAATTAGGGAGAAAAAAAACAGGGTCCGGTACGACCTTCCGAACGGCTGAAATTGAAGTGTATAATACACGGTTTTTCGGGATTCCTGGGTCCCGGAACAAAATTCTCCGGAAATCACATAGAAAGTTCCTCGGGTCAGATAAAGCGGCCACGCAAAGTTTGAGCACCAACGGAAGACATTTAGGGGTGCCGGTGTGCCACAAACCAGCATTCGCCGAAATAGGATTATCGTGAAAAATGTGTTAAAGCTCGTTATTTGAGGTCGAAATCGAACAGGTTGATTCTGAAATGAGCTCGGACGCGTGATTGAAAAACGAGAGAAAAAATATACGGGATCCGGTTTACCTTCCGAACGGCTGAAATTGAAGTGTATAATACACGGTTTTTCGGGATTCCGGGGTCCCGGAACAAAATTCTCCGGAAATCACATAGAAAGTTCCTCGAGTCAGATAAAGCGGCCACGTAAAGTTTGAGCACCAACGGAATACATTTGGGGGTGCCGGTGTGCCACAAACCAGCATTCGCCGAAACTCTGATTATCGTGAAAAATGTGTTAAAGCTCGTTATTTGAGGCTAAAATCGAACAGGTTGATTCCTTAAATGAGCTCGGACGCGTGATTGAAAAACAGGGAGAAAAAGAAACAGGGTCCGGTACAACCTTCCGAACGGCTGAAAGTGAAGTGTATAATACTCGGTTTTTCGGGATACCGGGGTCCCGGAACAAAATTCTCCGGAAATCACATAGAAAGGTCCTCGAGTCAGATAAAGCGGCCACGTAAAGTTTGAGCACCAACGGAATACATTTGGGGGTGCCGGTGTGCCACAAACCAGCATTCGCCGAAACTCGGATTATCGAGAAAAATGTGTTAAAGCTCGTTATTTGAGGCTGAAATCGAACAGGTTGATTCCTTCAATCGAACAGGTTGATTCCTTAAATCGAACAGGTTATTGAAAAATAGGGAGAAAAAGAAACAGGGTCCGGTACGACTTTCCGAACGGCTGAAATTAAAGTGTATAATACACGGTTTTTCGGGATTCCTGGGTCCCGGAACAAAATTCTCCGGAAATCACATAGAAAGTTCTCGGGTCAGATAAAGCGGCCACGCAAATTTTGAGCACCAACGGAAGGCATTTAGGGGTGCCGGTGTGCCACAAACCAGCATTCGCCGAAACTCGGATTATCGTGAAAAATGTGTTAAAGCTCGTTATTTGAGGCTGAAATCGAATAGGTTGATTCCTTAAATCGAACAGGTTGATTCCTTATTTAAGCTCGGACGCGTGATTGAAAAGAAGGGAGAAAAAGAAACAGGGTCCAGTACGACCTTCCGAACGGCTGAAATTGAAGTGTATAATACACGGTTTTTCAGGATTCCGGGGTCCCGGAACAAAATTCTCCGGATATCACATATAAAGTTCCTCGGGTCATATAAAGCGGCCACGCAAAGTTTGAGCACCAACGGAAGACATTTGGGGGTGCCGGTGTGCCACAAACCAGCATTCGCCGAAACTAGGATTATCGTGAAAAATGTGTTAAAGCTCGTTATTTGAGGCTGATATCGAACAGGTTGATTCCTGAAATGAGCTCGGACGCGTGATTGAAAAACAGAGAAAAAAATATACAGGGTCCGGTACGACCTTCCGAACGGCTGAAATTGAAGTGTATAATACACGGTTTTTCGGGATTCCGGGGTCCCGGAACAAAATTTTTCGGAAATCACATAGAAAGTTCCTCGGGTCAGATAAAGCGGCCACGCAAAGTTTGAGCACCAACGGAAGACATTTAGGAGTGCCGGGGTGCCACAAACCAGCATTCGCCGAAACTCTGATTATCGTGAAAAATGTTTTAAAACTCGTTATTTGAGGTTGAAATCGAACAGGTTGATTCCTGAAATCGAACATGTTGATTGCTGAAATGAGCTCGTACGCGTGATTGAAAAACAGGGAGAAAAAAAAAACGGGTCAGGTACGACCTTCCGATCGGCCGAAATTGAAGTGTATAATACACGGTTTTTCGGGATTCTGGGGTCCCAGAACAAAATTCTCCGGATATCACATATAAAGTTCCTCGGGTCAGATAAAGCGGCCACGCAAAGTTTGAGCACCAACGGAAGACATTTAGGAGTGCCGGGGTGCCACAAACCAGCATTCGCCGAAACTCGGATTATCGTGAAAAATGTTTTAAAGCTCGTTATTTGAGGTTGAAATCGAACAGGTTGATTCCTGAAATCGAACATGTTGATTCCTGAAATGAGCTCGGACGCGTGATTGAAAAACAGGGAGAAAAAAAAACGGGTCAGGTACGACCTTCCGATCGGCCGAAATTGAAGTGTATAATACACGGTTTTTCGGGATTCTGGGGTCCCGGAACAAAATTCTCCGGAAATCACATAGAAAGTTCCTCAGGTCATATAAAGCGCTCACGCAAAGTTTGAGCACTAACGGAAGACAATTGGGGGTGCCGGTGTGCCACAAACCAGCATTCGCCGAAACTCGGATTATCGTGAAAAATGTGTTAAAGCTCGTTATTTGAGGTTGAAATCGAACAAGTTGATTCCTTAAATCGAACAGGTTGATTCCTTAAATGAGCTCGGACGCGTGATTGAAAATAGGGAGAAAAAGAAACAGGGTCTGGTACGACCTTCCGAACGGCTGAAATTGAAGTGTATAATACACGGTTTTTCGGGATTCCGGGGTCCCGGAACAAAATTTTCCGGAAATCACATAGAAAGTTCCTCAGGTCAGATAAAGCGGCCACGTAAAGTTTAAGCACCAACGGAAGACATTTGGGGGTGCCGGTGTGCCACAAACCAGCATTCGTCGAAACTCTGATTATCGTGAAAAATGTTTTAAAGCTCGTTATTTGAGGTTGAAATCGAACAGGTTGATTCCTGAAATCGAACATGTTGATTCCTGAAATAAGCTCGGACGCGTGATTGAAAAACAGGGAGAAAAAAAACAGGGTCAGGTACGACCTTCCGATCGGCCGAAATTGAAGTGTATAATACACGGTTTTTCGAGATTCTGGGGTCCCAGAACAAAATTCTCCGGAAATCACATAGAAAGTTCCTCGGGTCGATAAAGCGGCCACGCAAAGTTTGAGCACCAACGGCGGACATTTGGGGGTGGCGGTGTGCCCTGAACCAAAGATTCGCCGAAACTCGGATTATCGTGAAAAATGTGTTAAAGCTCGTTTTTTGAGGCTGAAATCGAACAGGTTGATTCCTGAAATGAGCTCGGACGCGTGATAAAAAATAAGGTAGAAAAAGAAACAGGGTCCGGTACGACCTTCCGAACGGCTGAAATTGAAGTGTATATAATACACGGTTTTTCGGGATTCCTAGGTCCCGGAACAAAATTCTCCGGAAATCACATAGAAAGTTCCTTGGGTCAGATAACGCGGACACGCAAAGTTTGAGCACCAACGGAAGACATATAGGGGTGCCGGGGTGCCACAAACCAGCATTCCTGAAATTTGGGGGTGCCGGTGTGCCACAATCCAGCATTCGCCGAAACTCGGATTATCGTGAAAAATGTGTTAAAGCTCGTTATTTGAGGCTGAAATCGAACAAGTTGATTCCTTAAATCGAACAGGTTGATTCCTTAAATGAGCTAGGACGCGTGATTGAAAAACAGGGAGAAAAACAAACGGTCCCAGACGACCTTCCCGAACAGTTTGAAATTGAAGTGTATAATACACGGTTTTTTGGGATTCCGGGGTCTCGGAACAAAATTCTCCGGAAATCACATAGAAAGTTCCTCGGGTCAGATAAAGTGGCCACGCAAAGTTTGAGCACCAACGGAAGACATTTAGAGGTGCCGGTGTGTCACAAACCAGCATTCGCCGAAACTCGGATTATCGTGAAAAATGTGTTAAAGCTCGTTATTTGAGGCTGAAATCGAATAGGTTGATTCCTTAAATCGAACAGGTTGATTCCTTAAATGAGCTCGGACGCGTGATTGAAAAGAAGGGAGAAAAAGAAACAGGGTCCGGTACAACCTTCCGAACGGCTGAAATTGAAATGTATAATACACGGTTTTTCGGATTAGGGTCCCGAACATAATTCTCCTGGATATCACATAGAAAGTTCCTCGGGTCAGATAAAGCGGCCACGCAAAGTTTGATCACCAACGGAAGACATTTGGGGTGCCGGTGTGCCCTGAACCAAAGATTCGCCGAAACTAGGATTATCGTGAAAAATGTGTTAAAGCTCGTTATTTGAGGCTGAAATCGAACGGGTTGATTCCTGAAATGAGCTTGGACGCGTGATTGAAAAACAGAGAGAAAAATATACAGGGTCCGGTACGACCTTCCGAACGGCTGAAATTGAAGTGTATAATACACGGTTTTTTGGGATTCCGGGGTCTCGGAACAAAATTCTCCGGAAATCAAATAGAAAGTTCCTCGGGTCAGATAAAGTGGCCACGTAAAGTTTGAGCACCAACGGAAGACATTTAGAGGTGCCGGTGTGTCACAAACCAGCATTCGCCGAAACTCGGATTATCGTGAAAAATGTGTTAAAGCACGTTATTTGAGGCTGAAATCGAACAGGTTGATTCCTGAAATGATCTCGGACGCTTGATTGAAAAACAGGGAGAAAAAGAAACAGGGTCCGGTACGACCTTCCGAACGGCTGAAATTGAAATGTATAATACACGGTTTTTCAGGATTCCGGGGTCCCGGAACATAATTCTCCGGATATCACATAGAAAGTTCCTCGGGTCATATAAAGCGGCCACGCAAAGTTTGAGCACCAAAGGAAGACATTTGGGGGTGCCGGTGTGCCACAAACCAGCATTCGCCGAAACTCGGATTATCGTGAAAAATGTGTTAAAGCTCGTTATTTGAGGCTGAAATCGAACAAGTTGATTCCTGAAATCGAACAGGTTGATTCCTGAAATGATCTCGGACGCGTGATTGAAAAACAGGAGAAAAAGAAACGAGGTCCTGGACGATCTTCCGAACGGCTGAAATTGAAGTGTATAATACACGGTTTTTCGGGATTCCGGGGTCCCGGAACAAAATTTTCCGGAAATCACATAGAAAGTTCCTCGGGTCAGATAAAGCGGCCACGTAAAGTTTAAGCACCAACGGAAGACATTTGGGGGTGCCGGTGTGCCACAAACCAGCATTCGTCGAAACTCGGATTATCGTGAAAAATGTGTTAAAGCTCGTTATTTGAGGCTGAAATCGAGCAGGTTGATTCCTTAAATCGAACAGGTTGATTCCTTAAATCGAACAGGTTGATGAAAAACAGGGAGAAAAAGAAATAGGGTCCGGTACGACCTTCCGAACGGCTGAAATTGAAGTGTATAATACACGGTTTTTCGGGATTCCGGGGTCCCGGAACAAAATTCTCCGGATATCACATATAAAGTTCCTCGGGTCAGATAAAGGGGCCACGCAAAGTTTGATCACCAACGAAAGACATTTAGGAGTGCCGGGATGCCACAAACCAGCATTCGCCGAAACTCGGATTATCGTGAAAAATGTTTTAAAGCTCGTTATTTGAGGTTGAAATCGAACAGGTTGATTCGTGAAATCGAACATGTTGATTCCTGAAATGAGCTCGGACGCGTGATTGAAAAACAGGGAGAAAAAAAACGGGTCAGGTACGAACTTCCGATCGACCGAAATTGAAGTATATAATACACGGTTTTTCGGGATTCTGGGGTCCCGGAACAAAATTCTCCGAAAATCACATAGAAAGTTCCTCGGGTCAGATAAAGCGGTCACGCAAAGTTTGAGCACCAACGGAAGACATTTGGGGGTGCCGGTGTGCCACAATCCAGCATTCGCCGAAACTCGGATTATCGTGAAAAATGTGTTAAAGCACGTTATTTGAGGCTGAAATCGAATAGGTTGATTGAAAAACAGGGAGAAAAAGAAATAGGGTCCGGTACGACCTTCCGAACGACTGAAATTGAAATGTATAATACACGGTTTTTCAGGATTCCGGGGTCCCGGAACAAAATTCTCCGGATATCACATAGAAAGTTCATCGAGTCATATAAAGCGGCCACGCAAAGTTTGAGCACCAACGGAAGACATTTGGGGGTGACGGTGTGCCTGACAAAAACAAAGATTCGCAAAACTAGGATTATCGTGAAAAATGTGTTAAAGCTCGTTATTTGAGTCCGAAATCGAACAGGTTGATTCCTGAAATGAGCTTGGACGCGTGATTGAAAAAAATGAGAGAAAAATATACGGGGTCCGATTTACCTTCCGAACGGCTGAAATTGAAGTTTATAATACACGGTTTCGGGATTAGGGGTCCCGGAACAAAATTTTCCGGAAATCACATAGAAAGTTCCTCGGGTCAGATAAAGCGGCCACGTAAAGTTTGAGCACCAACGGAAGACATTTGGGGGAACCGGTGTGCCACAAACCAGCATTCGTCGAAACTCGGATTATCGTGAAAAATGTGTTAAAGCTCGTTATTTGAGGCTGAAATCGAGCTGGTTGATTCCTTAATTCGAACAGGTTGATGAAAAAGCTGGAGAAAAAGAAATAGGGTCCTGTTTACCTTCCGAACGGCTGAAATTGAAGTGTATAATACACGGTTTTTCGGGATCCCGGAACAAAATTCTCCGGATATCACATATAAAGTTCCTCGGGTCAGATAAAGCGGCCACGCAAAGTTTAAGCACCAACGGAAGACATTTAGGAGTGCCGGGGTGCCACAAACCAGCATTCGCCGAAACTCGGATTATCGTGAAAAATGTTTTAAAGCTCGTTATTTGAGGTTGAAATCGAACAGGTTGATTCCTGAAATCGATCATGTTGATTCCTGAAATGAGCTCGGACGCGTGATTGAAAAACAGGGAGAAAAAAAAACGGGTCAGGTACGACCTTCCGATCGGCCGAAATTGAAGTGTATAATACACGGTTTTTTTGGGATTCTGGGGTCCCGGAACAAAATTCTCCGGAAATCTCATAGAAAGTTCCTTGGGTCATATAAAGCGGCCACGCAAAGTTTGAGCACCAACGGAAGACAATTGGGGGTGCCGGTGTGCCACAAACCAGCATTCGCCGAAACTCGGATTATCGTGAAAAATGTGTTAAAGCTCGTTATTTGAGGCTGAAATCGAATAGGTTGATTCCTGAAATGAGCTCGGACGCGTGATTGAAAAACAGAGAGAAAAATATACAGGGTCCGGTACGACCTTCCGAACGGCTGAAATTGAAGTGTATAATACACGGTTTTTCGGGATTCCGGAGTCCCGGAACAAAATTTTCCGGAAATCACATAGAAAGTTCCTCGGGTCAGATAAAGCGGCCACGTAAAGTTTGAGCACCAACGGAAAACATTTGGGGGTGCCGGTGTGCCGTGTGCCACAAACCCGCATTCGTCGAAACTCGGATTATCGTGAAAAATGTGTTAAAGCTCGTTATTTGAGGCTGAAATCGAGCAGGTTCATTCCTTAAATCGAACAGGTTGATTCCTTAAATCGAACAGGTTGATGAAAAACAGGGAGAAAAAGAAATAGGGTCCGGTACGACCTTCCGAACGGCTGAAATTGAAGTGTATAATACACGGTTTTTCGGGATTCCGGGGTCCCGGAACAAAAATCTCCGGATATCACATATAAAGTTCTCGGGTCAGATAAAGCGGCCACGCAAAGTTTGAGCACCAACGGAAGACATTTAGGAGTGCCGGGGTGCCACAAACCAGCATTCACCGAAACTCGGATTATCGTGAAAAATGTTTTAAAACTCGTAATTTGAGGTTGAAATCGAACAGGTTGATTCCTGAAATCGAACATGTTGATTCCTGAAATGAGCTCGGACGCGTGATTGAAAAACAGGGAGAAAAAAAACGGGTCAAGAAAGACCTTCCGATCGGCCGAAATTGAAGTGTATAATACACGGTTTTTCGGGATACTGTGGTCCCGGAACAAAAATTTCCGGAAATCACATCGAGAGTTCCTCGGGTCAGATAAAGCGGTCACGCAAAGTTTGAGCACCAACGAAAGACATTTGGGGGTGCCGGTGTGCCACAATCCAGCATTCGCCGAAACTCGGATTATCGTGAAAAATGTGTTAAAGCACGTTATTTGAGGCTGAAATCGAACAAGTTGATTTCTTAAATCGAACAGGTTGATTTCTTAAATGAGCTAGGACGCGTGATTGAAAAACAGGGAGAAAAAGAAATAGGGTCCGGTACGACCTTCCGAACGGCTGAAATTGAAGTTTATAATACACTGTTTTTCGGGATTCCGGGGTCCCAGAACAAAATTCTCCGGATATCACATAGAAAGTTCCTCGGGTCATATAAAGCGGCCACGCAAAGTTTGAGCACCAACGGAAGACATTTGGGGGTGCCGGTGTGCCACAAACCAGCATTCGCCGAAACTCGGATTATCGTGAAAAATGTGTTAAAGCTCGTTATTTGAGGCTGAAATCGAACAGGTTGATTCCTGAAATCGAACAGGTTGATTCCTGAAATGATCTCGGACGCGTGATTGAAAAACAGGGAGAAAAAGAAACAGGGTCCGGTACGACCTTCCGAACGGCTGAAATTGAAGTTTATAATACACTGTTTTTCGGGATTCCGGGGTCCCAGAACAAAATTCTCCGGATATCACATAGAGAGTTCCTCGGGTCAGATAAAGTGGCCACGCAAAGTTTGAGCACCAACGGAAGACATTTAGAGGTGCCGGTGTGTCACAAACCAGCATTCGCCGAAACTCGGATTATCGTGAAAAATGTGTTAAAGCTCGTTATTTCAGGCTGAAATCGAATAGGTTGATTCCTTAAATCGAACAGGTTGATTCCTTAAATGATCTCGGACGCGTGATTGAAAAGAAGGGAGAAAAAGAAACAGGGTCCGGTACAACCTTCCGAACGACTGAAATTGAAATGTATAATACACGGTTTTTCAGGATTCCGGGGTCCCGGAACAAAATTCTCCGGATATCACATAGAAAGTTCATCAGGTCATATAAAGCGGCCATGCAAAGTTTGAGCACCAACGGAAGACATTTGGGGGTGACGGTGTGCCACAAACCAGCATTCGCCGAAACTAGGATTATCGTGAAAAATGTGTTAAAGCTCGTTATTTGAGTCTGAAATCGAACAGGTTGATTCCTGAAATGAGCTTGGACGCGTGATTGAAAAACAGAGAGAAAAATATACGGGGGTCCGTTTACCTTCCGAACGGTGAAATTGAAGTTTATAATACACGGTTTTTCGGGATTCCGGAACAAAATTCTCCGGAAATCACATAGAAAGTTCCTCGGGTCAGATAAAGCGGCCACGTAAAGTTTGAGCACCAACGGAAGACATTTGGGGGTGCCGGTGTGCCACAAACCAGCATTCGTCGAAACTCGGATTATCGTGAAAAATGTGTTAAAGCTCGTTATTTGAGGCTGAAATCGAGCTGGTTGATTCCTTAATTCGAACAGGTTGATGAAAAAGCTGGAGAAAAAGAAATAGGGTCCGGTACGACCTTCCGAACGGCTGAAATTGAAGTGTATAATACACGGTTTTTCGGGATTCCGGGGTCCCGGAACAAAATTCTCCGGATATCACATATAAAGTTCCTCGGGTCAGATATAGCGGCCACGCAAAGTTTGAGCACCAACGGAAGACATTTAGGAGTGCCGGGGTGCCACAAACCAGCATTCGCCGAAACTCGGATTATCGTGAAAAATGTTTTAAAGCTCGTTATTTGAGGTTGAAATCGAACAGGTTGATTCCTGAAATCGAACATGTTGATTCCCGAAATGAGCTCGGACGCGTGATTGAAAAAAACGGGGAGAAAAAAAAAACGGGTCGGAGTACGACCTTCCGATCGGCCAAATTGAAGTGTATAATACACGGTTTTTTTTGGGGATTACGGGTCCCGGAACAAAATTCTCCGGAAATCTCATAGAAAGCTCCTCGGGTCATATAAAGCGGTCACGCAAAGTTTGAGCACCAACGGAAGACAATTGGGGGTGCCGGTGTGCCACAAACCAGCATTCGCCGAAACTCGGATTATCGTGAAAAATGTGTTAAAGCTCGTTATTTGAGGTTGAAATCGAACAAGTTGATTCCTTAAATCGAACAGGTTGATTCCTTAAATGAGCTCGGACGCGTGATTGAAAAACAGGAGAAAAAGAAACAGGGTCCTGCGACCTTCCGAACAACAAAATTAAAGTGTGTATACACTTTTTTCGGGATTCCGGGTCCCAGAACAAAATTCTCCGGATATCACATAGAAAGTTCCTCGGGTCATATAAAGCGGCCAGGCAAAGTTTGAGCACCAACGGAAGACATTTGGGGGTGCCGGTGTGTCACAAACCAGCATTCGCCGAAACTCGGATTATCGTGAAAAATGTGTTAAAGCTCGTTATTTGAGGCTGAAATCGAATAGGTTGATTCCTGAAATGAGCTCGGACGCGTGATTGAAAAACAGAGAGAAAAATATACGGGGTCCGGTTTACCTTCCGAACGGGCCGAAATTGAAGTGTATAATACACGGTTTTTCGGGATTCCGGGGTCCCGGAACAAAATTTTCCGGAAATCACATAGAAAGTTCCTCGGGTCAGATAAAGCGGCCACGTAAAGTTTGAGCACCAACGGAAAACATTTGGGGGTGCCGGTGTGCCGTGTGCCACAAACCCGCATTCGTCGAAACTCGGATTATCGTGAAAAATGTGTTAAAGCTCGTTATTTGAGGCTGAAATCGAGCAGGTTCATTCCTTAAATCGAACAGGTTGATTCCTTAAATCGAACAGGTTGATGAAAAACAGGGAGAAAAAGAAATAGGGTCCGGTACGACCTTCCGAACGGCTGAAATTGAAGTGTATAATACACGGTTTTTCGGGATTCCGGGGTCCCGGAACAAAAATCTCCGGATATCACATATAAAGTTCTCGAGTCAGATAAAGCGGCCACGCAAAGTTTGAGCACCAACGGAAGACATTTAGGAGTGCCGGGGTGCCACAAACCAGCATTCACCGAAACTCGGATTATCGTGAAAAATGTTTTAAAACTCGTAATTTGAGGTTGAAATCGAACAGGTTGATTCCTGAAATCGAACATGTTGATTCCTGAAATGAGCTCGGACGCGTGATTGAAAAACAGGGAGAAAAAAAACGGGTCAGGTACGACCTTCCGATCGGCCGAAATTGAAGTGTATAATACACGGTTTTTCGGGATTCTGTGGTCCCGGAACAAAATTTTCCGGAAATCACATCGAGAGTTCCTCGGGTCAGATAAAGCGGTCACGCAAAGTTTGAGCACCAACGGAAGACATTTGAGGGTGCCGGTGAGCCACAAACCAGCATTCGTCGAAACTCGGATTATCGTGAAAAATGTGTTAAAGCTCGTTATTTGAGGCTGAAATCGAGCTGGTTGATTCCTTAAATCGAACAGGTTGATGAAAAAGATGGAGAAAAAGAAATAGGGTCCGGTACGACCTTCCGAACGGCTGAAATTGAAGTGTATAATACAAGGTTTTTCGGGATTCCGGGGTCCCGGAACAAAATTCTCCGGATATCACATATAAAGTTCCTCGGGTCAGATAAAGCGGCCACGCAAAGTTTGAGCACCAACGGAAGACATTAAGGAGTGCCGGGGTGCCACAAACCAGCATTCGCCGAAACTCGGATTATCGTGAAAAATGTTTTAAAGCTCGTTATTTGAGGTTGAAATCGAACAGGTTGATTCCTGAAATCGAACATGTTGATTCCTGAAATGAGCTCGGACGCGTGATTGAAAAACAGGGAGAAAAAAAAACGGGTCAGGTACGACCTTCCGATCGGCCGAAATTGAAGTGTATAATACACGGTTTTTTTGGGATTCTGGGGTCCCGGAACAAAATTCTCCGGAAATCTCATAGAAAGTTCCTCGGGTCATATAAAGCGGTCACGCAAAGTTTGAGCACCAACGGAAGACAATTGGGGGTGCCGGTGTGCCACAAGCCAGCATTCGCCGAAACTCGGATTATCGTGAAAAATGTGTTAAAGCTCGTTATTTGAGGTTGAAATCGAACAAGTTGATTCCTTAAATCGAACAGGTTGATTCCTTAAATGAGCTCGGACGCGTGATTGAAAAACAGGGAGAAAAAGAAACAGGGTCCGATACGACCTTCCGAACGGCTAAAATTAAAGTGTGTATACACTGTTTTTCGGGATTCCGGGGTCCCAGAACAAAATTCTCCGGATATCACATAGAAAGTTCCTCGGGTCATATAAAGCGGCCACGCAAAGTTTGAGCACCAACGGAAGACATTTGGGGGTGCCGGTGTGTCACAAACCAGCATTCGCCGAAACTCGGATTATCGTGAAAAATGTGTTAAAGCTCGTTATTTGAGGCTGAAATCGAATAGGTTGATTCCTGAAATGAGCTCGGACGCGTGATTGAAAAACAGAGAGAAAAATATACAGGGTCCGGTACGACCTTCCGAACGGCTGAAATTGAAGTGTATAATACACGGTTTTTCGGGATTCCGGAGTCCCGGAACAAAATTTTCCGGAAATCACATAGAAAGTTCCTCGGGTCAGATAAAGCGGCCACGTAAAGTTTGAGCACCAACGTAAAACATTTGGGGGTGCCGGTGTGCCGTGTGCCACAAACCCGCATTCGTCGAAACTCGGATTATCGTGAAAAATGTGTTAAAGCTCGTTATTTGAGGCTGAAATCGAGCAGGTTGATTCCTTAAATCGAACAGGTTGATGAAAAACAGGGAGAAAAAGAAATAGGGTCCGGTACGACCTTTCGAACGGCTGAAATTGAAGTGTATAATACACGGTTTTTCGGGATTCCGGGGTCCCGGAACAAAATTCTCCGGATATCACATATAAAGTTCTCGGGTCAGATAAAGCGGCCACGCAAAGTTTGAGCACCAACGGAAGACATTTAGGAGTGCCGGGGTGCCACAAACCAGCATTCACCGAAACTCGGATTATCGTGAAAAATGTTTTAAAACTCGTAATTTGAGGTTGAAATCGAACAGGTTGATTCCTTAAATCGAACATGTTGATTCCTGAAATGAGCTCGGACGCGTGATTGAAAAACGAGGGAGAAAAAAAACGGTCGATGCGACCTTCCGATCGGCCGAAATTGAAGTGTATAATACACGGTTTTCGGGATTACGTGGTCCCGGAACAAAATTTTCCGGAAATCACATCGAGAGTTCCTCGGGTTAGATAAAGCGGTCACGCAAAGTTTGAGCACCAACGGAAGACATTTGAGGGTGCCGGTGTGCCCCTGAAAACCAAAGATTCGCGAAACTCGGATTATCGTGAAAAATGTGTTAAAGCTCGTTATTTGAGGCTAAAATCGAATAGGTTGATTCCTTAAATCGAACAGGTTGATTCCTTAAATGAGCTCGGACGCGTGATTGAAAAACAGGAGAAAAAGAAACAGTCCTGGTTTACCTTCCGAACTACTGAAATTAAAGTGTATATACACTGTTTTTCGGGATTCCGGGGTCCCAGAACAAAATTCTCCGGATATCACATAGAAAGTTCCTCGGGTCATATAAAGCGGCCACGCAAAGTTTGAGCACCAAAGGAAGACATTTGGGGGTGCCGGTGTGCCTGAAACCAAAGATTCGCCGAAACTTGGATTATCGTGAAAAATGTGTTAAAGCGCGTTATTTGAGGTGAAATCGAACAGGTTGATTTCTGAAATCGAACAGGTTGATTCCTGAAATGATCTCGGACGCGTGATTGAAAAACGAGGAGAAAAAGAAACGGTCCTAATTTACCTTCCGAACAGGTAAAATTGAAGTGTATAATACACGGTTTTTCGGGATTACGGGGTCCGGAACAAAATTCTCCGGAAATCACATAGAAAGTTCCTCGGGTCATATAAAGCGGCCACGCAAAGTTTGAGCACCAACGGAAGACATTTGGGGTGCCGGTGTGCCTGAAAACCAAAGATTCGCGAAACTCGGATTATCGTGAAAAATGTGTTAAAGCTCGTTATTTGAGGCTGAAATCGAACAGGTTGATTCCTGAAATTGAACAGGTTGATTCTGAAATGAGCTCGGACGCGTGATTGAAAAACAGGAGAAAAAGAAACGGGTCCTGTTTACCTTCCGAACGGCTGAAATTGAAGTGTATAATACACTGTTTTTCGGGATTACGGGGTCCCAGAACAAAATTCTCCGGATATCACATAGAAAGTTCCTCGGGTCATATAAAGCGGCCACGCAAAGTTTGAGCACCAACGGAAGACATTTGGGGGTGCCGGTGTGCCACAAACCAGCATTCGCCGAAACTCGGATTATCGTGAAAAATGTGTTAAATCTCGTTATTTGAGGCTAAAATCGAATAGGTTGATTCCTTAAATCGAACAGGTTGATTCCTTAAATGAGCTCGGATGCGTGATTGAAAATAAGGAGAAAAAGAAACAGGTCCGGTCAACCTTCCGAACGGTTGAAATTGAAGTGTATAATACACGGTTTTCGGGATTCCGGGGTCCTGGAACATAATTCTCCGGATATCACATAGAAAGTTCCTCGGGTCATATAAAGCGGCCACGCAAAGTTTGAGCACCAACGGAAGACATTTGGGGGTGCCGGTGTGCCACAAACCAACATTCGCCGAAACTAGGATTATCGTGAAAAATGTGTTAAAGCTCGTTATTTGAGGCTGAAATCGAACGGGTTGATTCCTGAAATGAGCTCGGACGCGTGATTGAAAAACGAGAGAGAAAAATATACGGGTCCGTCGACCTTCCGAACGATGAAATTGAAGTGTATAATACACGGTTTTTTGTGATTTCGGGGTCTCGGAACAAAATTCTCCGGAAATCAAATAGAAAGTTCCTCGGGTCAGATAAAGTGGCCACGCAAAGTTTGAGCACCAACGGAAGACATTTAGAGGTGCCAGTGTCACAAACCAAAGATTCGCGAAACTCGGATTATCGTGAAAAATGTGTTAAAGCTCGTTATTTGAGGCTGAAATCGAACAGTTGATTCCTGAAATCGAACAGGTTGATTCCTGAAATGATCTCGGACGCGTGATTGAGAAACAAGGAGAAAAAGAAACAGGTCCGATCGACCTTCCGAACTTTGAAATTGAAGTGTATAATACACTTTTTTTCGGGATTCCGGGGTCCCAGAACAAAATTCTCCGGATATCACATAGAAAGTTCCTTGGGTCATATAAAGCGGCCACGCAATGTTTGAGCACCAACGGAAGACATTTGGGGGTGCTTAGGTGTGCCTGAATCGATTCGCAGAAACTCGGATTATCGTGAAAAATGTGTTAAAGCTCGTTATTTGAGGCTGAAATCGAACAGGTTGACTCCTGAAATGATCTCGGACGCGTGATTGAAAAACAGGAGAAAAAAGAAACGAGGGTCCGAGACGACCTTCCGAACGGGCCGAAATTGAAGTGTATAATACACGGTTTTTCGGGATTCCGGGGTCCCGGAACAAAATTTTCCGGAAATCACTTAGAAAGTTCCTCGGGTCAGATAAAGCGGCCACGTAAAGTTTAAGCACCAACGGAAGACATTTGGGGGTGCCGGTGTGCCTGAAACAAAACCAAAGATTCGCCAAACTAGGATTATCGTGAAAAATGTGTTAAAGCTCGTTATTTGAGGCTGAAATCGAACGGTTGATTCACGAAATGAGCTTGGACGCGTGATTGAAAAACAGAGAGAAAAATATACGGGGTCCGTCGACCTTCCGAACAGCTGAAATTGAAGTGTATAATACACGGTTTTTTGGGATTCCGGGGTCTCGGAACAAAATTCTCCGGAAATCAAATAGAAAGTTCCTCGGGTCAGATAAAGTGGCCACGCAAAGTTTGAGCACCAACGGAAGACATTTAGAGGTGCCGGTGTGTCACAAACCAGCATTCGCCGAAACTCGGATTATCGTGAAAAATGTGTTAAAGCTCGTTATTTGAGGCTGAAATCGAACAGGTTGATTCCTGAAATCGAACAGGTTGATTCCTGAAATGATCTCGGACGCGTGATTGAGAAACAAGGAGAAAAAGAAACAGGTCCTCGACGACCTTCCGAACGGTTTGAAATTGAAGTGTATAATACATCTGTTTTCGGGATTCCTGGTCCCAGAACAAAATTCTCCGGATATCACATAGAAAGTTCCTCGGGTCATATAAAGCGGCCACGCAATGTTTGAGCACCAACGGAAGACATTTGGGGGTGCCGGTGTACCACAAACCAGCATTCGCCGAAACTAGGATTATCGTGAAAAATGTGTTAAAGCTCGTTATTTGAGGCTGAAATCGAACAAGTTGATTTCTTAAATCGAACAGGTTGATTCCTTAAATGAGCTCGGATGCGTGATTGAAAAACAGGGAGAAAAAGAAACGAGTCCTGCGACCTTTCCGAACGGCAGTTTGAAATTAAAGTGTATATACACTGCTTTTTTGGATTCCGGTCCCGAACAAAATTCTCCGGATATCACATAGAAAGTTCCTCGGGTCATATAAAGCGGCCACGCAAAGTTTGAGCACCAACGGAAGACATTTGGGGGTGCCGGTGTGCCACAAACCAGCATTCGCCGAAACTCGGATTATCGTGAAAAATGTGTTAAAGCTCGTTATTTGAGGCTAAAATCGAATAGGTTGATTCCTTAAATCGAACAGGTTGATTCCTTAAATGAGCTCGGACGCGTGATTGAAAAACAGGGAGAAAAAGAAACAGTCCGGTTTACCTTCCGACCTTAGAGCATTTGAAATTAAAGTGTATATACACTGTTTTTCGGGATTCCGGGGTCCCAGAACAAAATTCTCCGGATATCACATAGAAAGTTCCTCGGGTCATATAAAGCGGCCACGCAAAGTTTGAGCACCAAAGGAAGACATTTGGGGGTGCCGGTGTGCCACAAACCAGCATTCGCCGAAACTTGGATTATCGTGAAAAATGTGTTAAAGCAGGTTATTTGAGGCTGAAATCGAACAGGTTGATTCCTGAAATCGAACAGGTTGATTCCTGAAATGATCGCGGACGCGTGATTGAAAAACAGGGAGAAAAAAACGGGGGTCCGATACGACCTTCCGAACGGCTGAAATTGAAGTGTATAATACACTGTTTTTCGGGATTCCGGGGTCCCGGAACAAAATTCTCCGGAAATCACATAGAAAGTTCCTCGGGTCATATAAAGCGGCCACGCAAAGTTTGAGCACCAACGGAAGACATTTGGGGGTGCCGGTGTGCCACAAACCAGCATTCGCCGAAACTCGGATTATCGTGAAAAATGTGTTAAAGCTCGTTATTTGAGGCTGAAATCGAACAGGTTGATTCCTGAAATCGAACAGGTTGATTCCTGAAATGATCTCGGACGCGTGATTGAAAAACAGGGAGAAAAAGAAACAGGGTCCGGTACGACCTTCCGAACGGCTGAAATTGAAGTGTATAATACACTGTTTTTCGGGATTCCGGGGTCCCGGAACAAAATTCTCCGGATATCACATAGAAAGTTCCTCGGGTCATATAAAGCGGCCACGCAAAGTTTGAGCACCAACGGAAGACATTTGGGGGTGCCGGTGTGCCACAAACCAGCATTCGCCGAAACTCGGATTATCGTGAAAAATGTGTTAAAGCTCGTTATTTGAGGCTAAAATCGAATAGGTTGATTCCTTAAATCGAACAGGTTGATTCCTTAAATGAGCTCGGATGCGTGATTGAAAATAAGGGAGAAAAAGAAACAGGGTCCGGTACAACCTTCCGAACGGTTGAAATTGAAATGTATAATACACGGTTTTTCAGGATTCCGGGGTCCTGGAACATAATTCTCCGGATATCACATAGAAAGTTCCTCGGGTCATATAAAGCGGCCACGCAAAGTTTGAGCACCAACGGAAGACATTTGGGGGTGCCGGTGTGCCACAAACCAACATTCGCCGAAACTAGGATTATCGTGAAAAATGTGTTAAAGCTCGTTATTTGAGGCTGAAATCGAACGGGTTGATTCCTGAAATGAGCTCGGACGCGTGATTGAAAAACAGAGAGAAAAATATACAGGGTCCGGTACGACCTTCCGAACGACTGAAATTGAAGTGTATAATACACGGTTTTTTGTGATTTCGGGGTCTCGGAACAAAATTCTCCGGAAATCAAATAGAAAGTTCCTCGGGTCAGATAAAGTGGCCACGCAAAGTTTGAGCACCAACGGAAGACATTTAGAGGTGTCAGTGTGTCACAAACCAGCATTCGCCGAAACTCGGATTATCGTGAAAAATTTGTTAAAGCTCGTTATTTGAGGCTGAAATCGAACAGGTTGATTCCTGAAATCGAACAGGTTGATTCCTGAAATGATCTCGGACGCGTGATTGAAAAACAGGGAGAAAAAGAAACAGGGTCCTACGACCTTCCGAACTACAAAATTGAAGTGTATAATACACTGTTTTTCGGGATTCCGGGGTCCCAGAACAAAATTCTCCGGATATCACATAGAAAGTTCCTTGGGTCATATAAAGCGGCCACACAATGTTTGAGCACCAACGGAAGACATTTGGGGGTGCCGGTGTGCCACAAATCAGCATTCGCCGAAACTCGGATTATCGTGAAAAATGTGTTAAAGCTCGTTATTTGAGGCTGAAATCGAACAGGTTGATTCCTGAAATGATCTCGGACGCGTGATTGGAAAACAGGGAGAAAAAGAAACAGAGTCCGGTACGACCTTCCGAACGGCTGAAATTGAAGTGTATAATACACGGTTTTTCGGGATTCCGGGGTCCCGGAACAAAATTTTCCGGAAATCACTTAGAAAGTTCCTCGGGTCAGATAAAGCGGCCACGTAAAGTTTAAGCACCAACGGAAGACATTTGGGGGTGCCGGTGTGCCACAAACCAGCATTCGCCGAAACTAGGATTATCGTGAAAAATGTGTTAAAGCTCGTTATTTGAGGCTGAAATCGAACGGGTTGATTCCTGAAATGAGCTTGGACGCGTGATTGAAAAACAGAGAGAAAAATATACAGGGTCCGGTACGACCTTCCGAACGGCTGAAATTGAAGTGTATAATACACGGTTTTTTGGGATTCCGGGGTCTCGGAACAAAATTCTCCGGAAATCAAATAGAAAGTTCCTCGGGTCAGATAAAGTGGCCACGCAAAGTTTGAGCACCAACGGAAGACATTTAGAGGTGCCGGTGTGTCACAAACCAGCATTCGCCCAAACTCGGATTATCGTGAAAAATGTGTTAAAGCTCGTTATTTGAGGCTGAAATCGAACAGGTTGATTCCTGAAATCGAACAGGTTGATTCCTGAAATGATCTCGGACGCGTGATTGAGAAACAAGGAGAAAAAGAAACAGGGTCCGGTACGACCTTCCGAACGGCTGAAATTGAAGTGTATAATACACTGTTTTTCGGGATTCCGGGGTCCCAGAACAAAATTCTCCGGATATCACATAGAAAGTTCCTCGGGTCATATAAAGCGGCCACGCAATGTTTGAGCACCAACGGAAGACATTTGGGGGTGCCGGTGTACCACAAACCAGCATTCGCCGAAACTCGGATTATCGTGAAAAATGTGTTAAAGCTCGTTATTTGAGGCTGAAATCGAACAAGTTGATTTCTTAAATCGAACAGTTGATTCCTGAAATGAGCTCGGATGCGTGATTGAAAAACGGGAGAAAAAGAAACAGAGTCCTAGACGACCTTCCGAACGGCAATTTGAAATTAAAGTGTATATACACTTTTTTTTCGGGATTCCGGGGTCCCAGAACAAAATTCTCCGGATATCACATAGAAAGTTCCTCGGGTCATATAAAGCGGCCACGCAAAGTTTGAGCACCAACGGAAGACATTTGGGGGTGCCGGTGTGCCACAAACCAAAGATTCGCCAAACTTGGATTATCGTGAAAAATGTGTTAAAGCTCGTTATTTGAGGTTGAAATCGAACAGGTTGATTCCTGAAATCGAACAGGTTGATTCCTGAAATGATCTCGGACGCGTGATTGAAAAACAGGAGAAAAAGAAACGGGGTCCTATTTACCTTCCGAACGGCTGAAATTGAAGTGTATAATACACTGTTTTTCGGGATTACGGGGTCCCGGAACAAAATTCTCCGGAAATCACATAGAAAGTTCCTCGGGTCATATAAAGCGGTCACGCAAAGTTTGAGCACCAACGGAAGACATTTGGGGTGCCGGTGTGCCAAAACCAAAGATTCGCGAAACTCCGATTATCGTGAAAAATGTGTTAAAGCTCGTTATTTGAGGCTGAAATCGAATAGGTTGATTCCTGAAATCGAACAGGTTGATTCCTGAAATGATCTCGGACGCGTGATTGAAAAACAGGGAGAAAAAGAAACAGGGTCCGGTACGACCTTCCGAACGGCTGAAATTGAAGTGTATAATACATCATTTTTTTAGGGATTCCGGGTCCCAAACAAAATTCTCCGGATATCACATAGAAAGTTCCTCGGGTCATATAAAGCGGCCACGCAATATTTGAGCACCAACGGAAGACATTTGGGGGTGCCGGTGTACCACAAACCAGCATTCGCCGAAACTAGGATTATCGTGAAAAATGTGTTAAAGCTCGTTATTTGAGGCTGAAATCGAACAAGTTGATTTCTTAAATCGAACAGGTTGATTCCTTAAATGAGCTCGGATGCGTGATTGAAAAACAGGGAGAAAAAGAAACAGAGTCCGGTACGACCTTCCGAACGGCTGAAATTAAAGTGTATATACACTGTTTTTCGGGATTCCGGGGTCCCAGAACAAAATTCTCCGGATATCACATAGAAAGTTCCTCGGGTCATATAAAGCGGCCACGCAAAGTTTGAGCACCAACGGAAGACATTTGGGGGTGCCGGTGTGCCACAAACCAGCATTCGCCGAAACTTGGATTATCGTGAAAAAAGTGTTAAAGCTCGTTATTTGAGGCTGAAATCGAACAGGTTGATTCCTGAAATCGAACAGGTTGATTCCTGAAATGATCTCGGACGCGTGATTGAAAAACAGGGAGAAAAAGAAACAGGGTCCGGTACGACCTTCCGAACGGCTGAAATTGAAGTGTATAATACACTGTTTTTCGGGATTACGGGGTCCCAGAACAAAATTCTCCGGAAATCACATAGAAAGTTCCTCGGGTCATATAAAGCGGTCACGCAAAGTTTGAGCACCAACGGAAGACATTTGGGGGTGCCGGTGTGCCACAAACCAGCATTCGCGGAAACTCCGATTATCGTGAAAAATGTGTTAAAGCTCGTTATTTGAGGCTGAAATCGAATAGGTTGATTCCTGAAATCGAACAGGTTGATTCCTGAAATGATCTCGGACGCGTGATTGAAAAACAGGGAGAAAAAGAAACAGGGTCCGGTACGACCTTCCGAACGGCTGAAATTGAAGTGTATAATACACTGTTTTTCGGGATTACGGGGTCCCAGAACAAAATTCTCCGGATATCACATAGAAAGTTCCTCGGGTCATATAAAGCGGCCACGCAAAGTTTGAGCACCAACGGGAGACATTTGGGGGTGCCGGTGTGCCACAAACCAGCATTCGCCGAAACTCGGATTATCGTGAAAAATATGTTAAAGCTCGTTATTTGAGGCTAAAATCGAATAGGTTGATTCCTTAAATCGAACAGGTTGATTCCTTAAATGAGCTCGGATGCGTGATTGAAAAGAAGGGAGAAAAAGAAACAGGGTCCGGTACAACCTTCCGAACGGTTGAAATTGAAATGTATAATACACGGTTTTTCAAGATTCCGGGGTCCCGGAACATAATTCTCCGGATATCACATAGAAAGTTCGTCGGGTCATATAAAGCGGCCACGCAAAGTTTGAGCACCAACGGAAGACATTTGCGGGTGCCGGTGTGCCACAAACCAGCATTCGCCGAAACTAGGATTATCGTGAAAAATGTGTTAAAGCTCGTTATTTGAGGCTGAAATCGAACGGGTTGATTCCTGAAATGAGCTTGGACGCGTGATTGAAAAACAGAGAGAAAAATATACAGGGTCCGGTACGACCTTCCGAACGGCTGAAATTGAAGTGTATAATACACGGTTTTTTGGGATTCCGGGGTCTCGGAACAAAATTCTCCGGAAATCAAATAGAAAGTTACTCGGGTCAGATAAAGTGGCCACGCAAAGTTTGAGCACCAACGGAAGACATTTAGAGGTGCCGGTGTGTCACAAACCAGCATTCGCCGAAACTCGGATTATCGTGAAAAATGTGTTAAAGCTCGTTATTTGAGGCTGAAATCGAACAGGTTGATTCCTGAAATCGAACAGGTTGATTCCTGAAATGATCTCGGACGCGTGATTGAAAAACAGGGAGAAAAAGAAACAGGGTCCTCGACCTTCCGAACAGGCTGAAATTGAAGTATATAATACACTGTTTTTCGGGATTCCGGGGTCCCAGAACAAAATTCTCCGGATATCACATAGAAAGTTCCTCGGGTCATATAAAGCGGCCACGCAATGTTTGAGCACCAACGGAAGACATTTGGGGGTGCCGGTGTGCCACAAATCAGCATTCGCCGAAACTCGGATTATCGTGAAAAATGTGTTAAAGCTCGTTATTTGAGGCTGAAATCGAACAGGTTGATTCCTGAAATGAGCTCGGACGCGTGATTGAAAAACAGGGAGAAAAAGAAACAGGGTCCGGTACGACCTTCCGAACGGCTGAAATTGAAGTGTATAATACACGGTTTTTCGGGATTCCGGAACAAAATTTTCCGAAATCACATAGAAAGTTCCTCGGGTCAGATAAAGCGGCCACGTAAAGTTTAAGCACCAACGGAAGACATTTGGGGGTGCCGGTGTGCCACAAACCAGCATTCGTCGAAACTCGGATTATCGTGAAAAATGTGTTAAAGCTCGTTATTTGAGGCTGAAATCGAGCAGGTTGATTCCTTAAATCGAACAGGTTGATTCCTTAAATCGAACAGGTTGATGAAAAACAGGGAGAAAAAGAAATAGGGTCCGGTACGACCTTCCGAACGGCTGAAATTGAAGTGTATAATACACGGTTTTAAGGGATTCCGGGGTCCCGGAACAAAATTCTCCGGATATCACATATAAAGTTCCTCGGGTCAGATAAAGGGGCCACGCAAAGTTTGAGCACCAACGGAAGACATTTGGGGGTGCCGGTGTGCCACAAACCAGTATTCGCCGAAACTCGGATTATCGTGAAAAATGTGTTAAAGCTCGTTATTTGAGGCTGAAATCGAATAGGTTGATTCCTTAAATCGAACAGGTTGATTCCTTAAATGAGCTCGGATGCGTGATTGAAAAGAAGGGAGAAAAAGAAACAGGGTCCGGTACAACCTTCCGAACGGTTGAAATTGAAATGTATAATACACGGTTTTTCAGGATTCCGGGGTCCCGGAACATAATTCTCCGGATATCACATAGAAAGTTCCTCGGGTCATATAAAGCGGCCACGCAAAGTTTGAGCACCAACGGAAGACATTTGGGGGTGCCGGTGTGCCACAAACCAGCATTCGCCGAAACGAGGATTATCGTGAAAAATGTGTTAAAGCTCGTTATTTGAGGCTGAAATCGAACGGGTTGATTTCTAAAATGAGCTTGGACGCGTGATTGAAAAACAGAGAGAAAAATATACGGTCCTGATTTACCTTCCGAGCAAATGAAATTGAAGTGTAATACACGGTTTTTTGGGATTCCGGGGTCTCGGAACAAAATTCTCCGGAAATCAAATAGAAAGTTCCTCGGGTCAGATAAAGTGGCCACGCAAAGTTTGAGCACCAACGGAAGATATTTAGAGGTGCCGGTGTGTCACAAACCTGCATTCGCCGAAACTCGGATTATCGTGAAAAATGTGTTAAAGCTCGTTATTTGAGGTTGAAATCGAACAGGTTGATTCCTGAAATCGAACAGGTTGATTCCTGAAATGATCTTGGACGCGTGATTGAAAAACGGGGAGAAAAAGAAACGGGTCCTAGTTTACGACCTTCCTAACAGGCCAAATTGAAGTGTATAATACACTGCTTTTTTTCGATTCCGGGTCCCGAAACAAAATTCTCCGGATATCACATAGAAAGTTCCTCGGGTCATATAAAGCGGCCACGCAATGTTTGAGCACCAACGGAAGACATTTGGGGTGCTTGTGTGCCTGAAATCGGATACGCCGAAACTCGGTTATCGTGAAAAATGTGTTAAAGCTCGTTATTTGAGGCTGAAATCGAACAGTTGATTCCTGAAATGAGCTCGGACGCGTGATTGAAAAAAGGGAGAAAAAGAAACAGGTTCTGGTACGACCTTCCGAACGGCTGAAATTGAAGTGTATAATACACGGTTTTTCGGGATTCCGGGGTCCCGGAACAAAATTTTCCGGAAATCACATAGAAAGTTCCTCGGGTCAGATAAAGCGGCCACGTAAAGTTTAAGCACCAACGGAAGACATTTGGGGGTGCCGGTGTGCCACAAACCAACATTCGTCGAAACTCGGATTATCGTGAAAAATGTGTTAAAGCTCGTTATTTGAGGCTGAAATCGAGCAGGTTGATTCCTTAAATCGAACAGGTTGATTCCTTAAATCGAACAGGTTGAAGAAAAACAGGGAGAAAAAGAAATAGGGTCCGGTACGACCTTCCGAACGGCTGAAATTGAAGTGTATAATACACGGTTTTTCGGGATTCCGGGGTCCCGGAACAAAATTCTCCGGATATCACATATAAAGTTCCTCGGGTCAGATAAAGGGGCCACGCAAAGTTTGAGCACCAACGGAAGACATTTAGGAGTGCCGGGGTGCCACAAACCAGCATTCGCCGAAACTCGGATTATCGTGAAAAATGTTTTAAAGCTCGTTATTTGAGGTTGAAATCGAACAGGTTGATTCCTGAAATCGAACAGGTTGATTCCTGAAATGAGCTCGGACGCGTGATTGAAAAACAAGGAGAAAAAAAAACGAATCAGGTACGAACTTCCGATCGACCGAAATTGAAGTGTATAATACACGGTTTTTCGGGATTCTGGGGTCCCGGAACAAAATTCTCCGGAAATCACATAGAAATTCCTCGGGTCAGATAAAGCGGTCACGCAAAGTTTGAGCACCAACGGAAGACATTTGGGTGTGCCGGTGTGCCACAATCCAGCATTCGCCGAAACTCGTATTATCGTGAAAAATGTGTTAAAGCTCGTTATTTGAGGCTGAAATCGAACAAGTTGATTCCTTAAATCGAACAGGTTGATTCCTTAAATGAGCTAGGACGCGTGATTGAAAAACAGGGAGAAAAAGAAACAAGGTCCGGTACGACCTTCCGAACGGCTGAAATTGAAGTTTATAATACACTGTTTTTCGGGATTCCGGGGTCCCTGAACAAAATTCTCCGGATATCACATATAAAGTTCCTCAGGTCATATAAAGCGGCCACGCAAAGTTTGAGCACCAACGGAAGACATTTGGGGGTGCCGGTGTGCCACAAACTAGCATTCGCCGAAACTCGGATTATCGTGAAAAATGTGTTAAAGCTCGTTATTTGAGGCTTAAATCGAACAGGTTGATTCCTGAAATCGAACAGGTTGATTCCTGAAATGATCTCGGACGCGTGATTGAAAAACAGGGAGAAAAAGAAACGGGGTCCTGATTTACCTTCCGAACAGTGAAATTGAAGTGTAAATACACGGTTTTTTGGGATTCCGGGGTCTCGGAAAAAAATTCTCCAGAAATCACATAGAAAGTTCCTCGGGTCAGATAAAGTGGCCACGCAAAGTTTGAGCACCAACGGAAGACATTTAGAGGTGCCGGTGTGTCACAAACCAGCATTCGCCGAAACTCGGATTATCGTGAAAAATGTGTTAAAGCTCGTTATTTGAGGCTGAAATCGAGCAGGTTCATTCCTTAAATCGAACAGGTTGATTCCTTAAATCGAACAGGTTGATGAAAAACAGGGAGAAAAAGAAATAGGGTCCGATGCGACCTTCCGAACTACATTTGAAATTGAAGTGTATAATACACGGTTTTTCGGGATTCCGGAACAAAATTCTCCGGATATCACATATAAAGTTCTCGGGTCAGATAAAGCGGCCACGCAAAGTTTGAGCACCAACGGAAGACATTTAGGAGTGACGGGGTGCCACAAACCAGCATTCGTCGAAACTCGGATTATCGTGAAAAATGTTTTAAAACTCGTTATTTGAGGTTGAAATCGAACAGGTTGATTCCTGAAATCGAACATGTTGATTCCTGAAATGAGCTCGGACGCGTGATTGAAAAACAGGGAGAAAAAAAAACGGGACAGGTACGACCTTCCGATCGGCCGAAATTGAAGTGCATAATACACGGTTTTTCGGGATTCTGTGGTCCGAACAAAATTCTCCGGAAATCACATCGAGAGTTCCTCGGGTCAGATAAAGCGGTCACGCAAAGTTTGAGCACCAACGGAAGACATTTGAGGGTGCCGGTGTGCCACAAACCAGCATTCGCCGAAACTCGGATTATCGTGAAAAATGTGTTAAAGCTCGTTATTTGAGGCTGAAATCGAACAAGTTGATTCCTTAAATCGAACAGGTTGATTCCTTAAATGAGCTTGGACGCGTGATTGAAAAACGAGGAGAAAAAGAAACAGGTCCTATCGACCTTCCGAACGGCTGAAATTGAAGTGTATAATACACGGTTTTTCGGGATTCCGGGGTCCCAGAACAAAATTCTCCGGATATCACATAGAAAGTTCCTCGGGTCATATAAAGCGGCCACGCAAAGTTTGAGCACCAACGGAAGACATTTGAGGGTGCCGGTGTGCCTGAAAAACGATTCGCCGAAACTCGGATTATCGTGAAAAATGTGTTAAAGCTCGTTATTTGAGGCTGAAATCGAACAGGTTGATTCCTGAAATGATCTCGGACGCGTGATTGAAAAACAGGGAGAAAAAGAAACAGGGTCCGGTACGACCTTCCGAACGGCTGAAATTGAAGTGTATAATACACGGTTTTTCGGGATTCCTGGGTCCCGGAACAAAATTCTCCGGAAATCACATAGAAAGTTCCTCGGGTCAGATAAAGCGGCCACGTAAAGTTTAAGCACCAACGGAAGACATTTGGGGGTGCCGGTGTGCCACAAACCAACATTCGTCGAAACTCGGATTATCGTGAAAAATGTGTTAAAGCTCGTTATTTGAGGCTGAAATCGAGCAGGTTGATTCCTTAAATCGAACAGGTTGATTCCTTAAATCGAACAGGTTGAAGAAAAACAGGGAGAAAAAGAAATAGGGTCCGGTACGACCTTCCGAACGGCTGAAATTGAAGTGTATAATACACGGTTTTTCGGGATTCCGGGGTCCCGGAACAAAATTCTCCGGATATCACATATAAAGTTCCTCGGGTCAGATAAAGGGGCCACGCAAAGTTTGAGCACCAACGGAAGACATTTAGGATTGCCGGGGTGCCACAAACCAGCATTCGCCGAAACTCGGATTATCGTGAAAAATGTTTTAAAGCTCGTTATTTGAGGTTGAAATCGAACAGGTTGATTCCTGAAATCGAACAGGTTGATTCCTGAAATGAGCTCGGACGCGTGATTGAAAAACAAGGAGAAAAAAAAACGAATCAGGTACGAACTTCCGATCGACCGAAATTGAAGTGTATAATACACGGTTTTTCGGGATTCTGGGGTCCCGGAACAAAATTCTCCGGAAATCACATAGAAATTCCTCGGGTCAGATAAAGCGGTCACGCAAAGTTTGAGCACCAACGGAAGACATTTGGGTGTGCCGGTGTGCCACAATCCAGCATTCGCCGAAACTCGTATTATCGTGAAAAATGTGTTAAAGCTCGTTATTTGAGGCTGAAATCGAACAAGTTGATTCCTTAAATCGAACAGGTTGATTCCTTAAATGAGCTAGGACGCGTGATTGAAAAACAGGGAGAAAAAGAAACAAGGTCCGGTACGACCTTCCGAACGGCTGAAATTGAAGTGTATAATACACGTTTTTTCGGGATTCCGGGGTTCCGGAACAAAATTCTACGGAAATCACATAAAAAGTTCCTCGAGTCATATAAAGCGGCCACGCAAAGTTTGAGCACCAACGGAAGACATTTGGGGGTGCCGGTGTGCCACAAACTAGCATTCGCCGAAACTCGGATTATCGTGAAAAATGTGTTAAAGCTCGTTATTTGAGGCTTAAATCGAACAGGTTGATTCCTGAAATCGAACAGGTTGATTCCTGAAATGATCTCGGACGCGTGATTGAAAAACAGGGAGAAAAAGAAACAGGGTCCGGTACGACCTTCCGAACGGCTGAAATTGAAGTGTAAATACACGGTTTTTTGGGATTCCGGGGTCTCGGAAAAAAATTCTCCAGAAATCACATAGAAAGTTCCTCGGGTCAGATAAAGTGGCCACGCAAAGTTTGAGCACCAACGGAAGACATTTAGAGGTGCCGGTGTGTCACAAACCAGCATTCGCCGAAACTCGGATTATCGTGAAAAATGTGTTAAAGCTCGTTATTTGAGGCTGAAATCGAGCAGGTTCATTCCTTAAATCGAACAGGTTGATTCCTTAAATCGAACAGGTTGATGAAAAACAGGGAGAAAAAGAAATAGGGTCCGGTACGACCTTCCGAACGGCTGAAATTGAAGTGTATAATACACGGTTTTTCGGGATTCCGGGGTCCCGGAACAAAATTCTCCGGATATCACATATAAAGTTCTCGGGTCAGATAAAGCGGCCACGCAAAGTTTGAGCACCAACGGAAGACATTTAGGAGTGACGGGGTGCCACAAACCAGCATTCGTCGAAACTCGGATTATCGTGAAAAATGTTTTAAAACTCGTTATTTGAGGTTGAAATCGAACAGGTTGATTCCTGAAATCGAACATGTTGATTCCTGAAATGAGCTCGGACGCGTGATTGAAAAACAGGGAGAAAAAAAACGGGGCAGTCGACCTTCCGATCGGCCGAAATTGAAGTGTATAATACACGGTTTTTCGGGATTCTGTGGTCCCGGAACAAAATTCTCCGGAAATCACATCGAGAGTTCCTCGGGTCAGATAAAGCGGTCACGCAAAGTTTGAGCACCAACGGAAGACATTTGAGGGTGCCGGTGTGCCACAAACCAGCATTCGCCGAAACTCGGATTATCGTGAAAAATGTGTTAAAGCTCGTTATTTGAGGCTGAAATCGAACAAGTTGATTCCTTAAATCGAACAGGTTGATTCCTTAAATGAGCTTGGACGCGTGATTGAAAAACAGGAGAAAAAGAAACAGGTCCTATTTACCTTCCGAACTAGTGAAATTGAAGTGTATAATACACGGTTTTTCGGGATTCCTGGGGTCCCGAACAAAATTCTCCGGATATCACATAGAAAGTTCCTCGGGTCATATAAAGCGGCCACGCAAAGTTTGAGCACCAACGGAAGACATTTGAGGGTGCTTGGTGTGCCCTGAGCAAACCAAGATTCGCGAAACTCGGATTATCGTGAAAAATGTGTTAAAGCTCGTTATTTGAGGTTTGAAATCGAACAGTTGATTCACGAAATCGAACAGGTTGATTCCTGAAATGAGCTCGGACGCGTGATTGAAAAAAAAGGGAGAAAAAGAAACAGGGTCCTGATTTACCTTCCTAACTACCGAAATTGAAGTGTATAATACATCATTTTTTTTGGGATTCCGGTCCCGAACAAAATTCTCCGGATATCACATAGAAAGTTCCTCGGGTCATATAAAGCGGCCACGCAATGTTTGAGCACCAACGGAAGACATTTGGGGTGCCGGTGTGCCCAAATCAAATTTCGCGAAACTCGGATTATCGTGAAAAATGTGTTAAAGCTCGTTATTTGAGTCTGAAATCGAACAGGTTGATTCCTGAAATGATCTCGGACGCGTGATTGAAAAACGGGAGAAAAAGAAAAAGGGTCCGATTTACCTTCCGAACGGCCGAAATTGAAGTGTATAATACACGGTTTTTCGGGATTCCGAGGTCCCGAACAAAATTTTCCGGAAATCACATAGAAAGTTCCTCGGGTCGAGATAAGCGGCCACGTAAAGTTTAAGCACCAACGGAAGACATTTGGGGGTGCCGGTGTGCCACAAACAAACATTCGTCGAAACTCGGATTATCGTGAAAAATGTGTTAAAGCTCGTTATTTGAGGCTGAAATCGAGCAGGTTGATTCCTTAAATCGAACAGGTTGATTCCTTAAATCGAACAGGTTGAAGAAAAACAGGGAGAAAAAGAAATAGGGTCCGGTACGACCTTCCGAACGGCTGAAATTGAAGTGTATAATACACGGTTTTTCGGGATTCCGGGGTCCCGGAACAAAATTCTCCGGATATCACATATAAAGTTCCTCGGGTCAGATAAAGGGGCCACGCAAAGTTTGAGCACCAACGGAAGACATTTAGGAGTGCCGGGGTGCCACAAACCAAAGATTCGCGAAACTCGGATTATCGTGAAAAATGTTTTAAAGCTCGTTATTTGAGGTTGAAATCGAACAGGTTGATTCCTGAAATCGAACAGGTTGATTCCTGAAATGAGCTCGGACGCGTGATTGAAAAACAAGGAGAAAAAACGAATCGTCTCACGAACTTCCGATCGACCGAAATTGAAGTGTATAATACACGGTTTTTCGGGATTAAGGGTCCCGAACAAAATTCTCCAGAAATCACATAGAAATTCCTCGGGTCAGATAAAGCGGTCACGCAAAGTTTGAGCACCAACGGAAGACATTTGGGTGTGCTTGTGTGCCACAATCCAAAGATTCGCGAAACTCGTATTATCGTGAAAAATGTGTTAAAGCTCGTTATTTGAGGTGAAATCGAACAAGTTGATTCCTTAAATCGAACAGGTTGATTCCTTAAATGAGCTAGGACGCGTGATTGAAAAACAGGGAGAAAAAGAAACAAGGTCCTAGTTTACCTTCCGAACGGCTGAAATTGAAGTTTATAATACACTGTTTTTCGGGATTCCGGGGTCCCAGAACAAAATTCTCCGGATATCACATATAAAGTTCCTCAGGTCATATAAAGCGGCCACGCAAAGTTTGAGCACCAACGGAAGACATTTGGGGGTGCCGGTGTGCCACAAACTAGCATTCGCCGAAACTCGGATTATCGTGAAAAATGTGTTAAAGCTCGTTATTTGAGGCTTAAATCGAACAGGTTGATTCCTGAAATCGAACAGGTTGATTCCTGAAATGATCTCGGACGCGTGATTGAAAAACGGGGAGAAAAAGAAACGAGGGTCCTGCGACCTTCCGAACAGGTGAAATTGAAGTGTAAATACACGGTTTTTTGGGATTCCGGGTCTCGGAAAAAATTCTCCGTAAATCACATAGAAAGTTCCTCGGGTCAGATAAAGTGGCCACGCAAAGTTTGAGCACCAACGGAAGACATTTAGAGGTGCCGGTGTGTCACAAACCAGCATTCGCCGAAACTCGGATTATTGTGAAAAATGTGTTAAAGCTCGTTATTTGAGGCTGAAATCGAGCAGTTTCATTCCTTAAATCGAACAGGTTGATTCCTTAAATCGAACAGGTTGATGAAAAACAGGGAGAAAAAGAAATAGGGTCCGGTACGACCTTCCGAACGGCTGAAATTGAAGTGTATAATACACGGTTTTTTCGGGATTAAAGTCCCGGAACAAAATTCTCCGGATATCACATATAAAGTTCTCGGGTCAGATAAAGCGGCCACGCAAAGTTTGAGCACCAACGGAAGACATTTAGGAGTGACGGGGTGCCACAAACCAGCATTCGTCGAAACTCGGATTATCCCGAAAAATGTTTTAAAACTCGTTATTTGAGGTTGAAATCGAACAGGTTGATTCCTGAAATCGAACATGTTGATTCCTGAAATGAGCTCGGACGCGTGATTGAAAAACAGGGAGAAAAAAAAACGGGTCAGGTACGACCTTCCGATCGGCCGAAATTGAAGTGTATAATACACGGTTTTTCGGGATTCTGTGGTCCCGGAACAAAATTCTCCTGAAATCACATCGAGAGTTCCTCGGGTCAGATAAAGCGGTCACGCAAAGTTTGAGCACCAACGGAAGACATTTGAGGGTGCCGGTGTGCCACAAACCAGCATTCGCCGAAACTCGGATTATCGTGAAAAATGTGTTAAAGCTCGTTATTTGAGGCTGAAATCGAACAAGTTGATTCCTTAAATCGAACAGGTTGATTCCTTAAATGAGCTTGGACGCGTGATTGAAAAACAGGGAGAAAAAGAAACAGGGTCCGGTACGACCTTCCGAACGGCTGAAATTAAAGTGTATATACACTGTTTTTCGGGATTCCGGGGTCCCAGAACAAAATTCTCCGGATATCACATAGAAAGTTCCTCGGGTCATATAAAGCGGCCACGCAAAGTTTGAGCACCAACGGAAGACATTTGGGGGTGCCGGTGTGTCAAAAACCAGCATTCGCCGAAACTCGGATTATCGTGAAAAATGTGTTAAAGCTCGTTATTTGAGGCTGAAATCGAATAGGTTGATTCCTGAAATGAGCTCGGACGCGTGATTGAAAAACAGGGGAGAAAAGAAACGAGGGTCCGTTTACCTTCCGAACGGCTGAAATTGAAGTGTATAATACACGGTTTTTCGGGATTAAAGGGGTCCCTAACAAAATTTTCCTAAATCACATAGAAAGTTCCTCGGGTCAGATAAAGCGGCCACCTAAAGTTTAAGCACCAACGGAAGACATTTGGGGGTGCCGGTGTGCCACAAACCAACATTCGTCGAAACTCGGATTATCGTGAAAAATGTGTTAAAGCTCGTTATTTGAGGCAAAATCGAGCGAGTTGATTCCTTAAATCGAACAGGTTGATTCCTTAAATCGAACAGGTTGAAGAAAAACAGGGAGAAAAAGAAATAGGGTCCGGTACGACCTTCCGAACGGCTGAAATTGAAGTGTATAATACACGGTTTTTCGGGATTCCGGGGTCCCGGAACAAAATTCTCCGGATATCACATATAAAGTTCCTCGGGTCAGATAAAGGGGCCACGCAAAGTTTGAGCACCAACGGAAGACATTTAGGAGTGCCGGGGTGCCACAAACCAGCATTCGCCGAAACTCGGATTATCGTGAAAAATGTTTTAAAACTCGTTATTTGAGGTTGAAATCGAACAGGTTCATTCCTTAAATCGAACAGGTTGATTCCTTAAATCGAACAGGTTGATGAAAAACAGGGAGAAAAAGAAATAGGGTACGGTACGACCTTCCGAACGGCTGAAATTGAAGTGTATAATACACGGTTTTTCGGGATTCGGTCCCGGAAAAAAATTCTCCGGATATCACATATAAAGTTCTCGGGTCAGATAAAGCGGCCACGCAAAGTTTGAGCACCAACGGAAGACATTTAGGAGTGACGGGGTGCCACAAACCAGCATTCGTCGAAACTCGGATTATCGTGAAAAATGTTTTAAAACTCGTTATTTGAGGTTGAAATCGAACAGGTTGATTCCTGAAATCGAACATGTTGATTCCTGAAATGAGCTCGGACGCGTGATTGAAAAACAGGGAGAAAAAAAAACGGGTCAGGTACGACCTTCCGATCGGCCGAAATTGAAGTGTATAATACACGGTTTTTCGGGATTCTGTGGTCCCGGAACAAAATTCTCCGGAAATCACATCGAGAGTTGCTCGGGTCAGATAAAGCGGTCACGCAAAGTTTGAGCACCAACGGAAGACATTTGAGGGTGCCGGTGTGCCACAAACCAGCATTCGCCGAAACTCGGATTATCGTGAAAAATGTGTTAAAGCTCGTTATTTGAGGCTGAAATCGAACAAGTTGATTCCTTAAATCGAACAGGTTGATTCCTTAAATGAGCTTGGACGCGTGATTGAAAAACAGGGAGAAAAAGAAACAGGGTCCGGTACGACCTTCCGAACAATTTGAAATTAAAGTGTATATACACTGTTTTTTTCGGGATTCCGGAACAAAATTCTCCGGATATCACATAGAAAGTTCCTCGGGTCATATAAAGCGGCCACGCAAAGTTTGAGCACCAACGGAAGACATTTGGGGGTGCGGTGTGTCAAAAACCAAGGATTCGCCGAAACTCGGATTATCGTGAAAAATGTGTTAAAGCTCGTTATTTGAGGCTGAAATCGAATAGGTTGATTCCTGAAATGAGCTCGGACGCGTGATTGAAAAAAGAGAGAAAAATATACGGGTCCGATTTACGACCTTCCGAACGGCTGAAATTGAAGTGTATAATACACGGTTTTTGGGATTAGGTCCCTAACAAAATTTTCCGGAAATCACATAGAAAGTTCCTCGGGTCAGATAAAGCGGCCACGTAAAGTTTGAGCACCAACGGAAGACATTTGGGGGTGCCGGTGTGCCACAAACCCGCATTCGTCGAAACTCGGATTATCGTGAAAAATGTGTTAAAGCTCGTTATTTGAGGCTGAAATCGGGCAAGTTCATTCCTTAAATCGAACAGGTTGATTCCTTAAATCGAACAGGTTGATGAAAAACAGGGAGAAAAAGAAATAGGGTCCGGTACGACCTTCCGAACGGCTGAAATTGAAGTGTATAATACACGGTTTTTCGGGATTCCGGGTCCCGGAACAAAATTCTGCGGATATCACATATAAAGTTCTCGGGTCAGATAAAGCGGCCACGCAAAGTTTGAGCACCAACGGAAGACATTTAGGAGTGCTTAGGGTGCCACAAACCAAAGATTCGCCAAAACTCGGATTATCGTGAAAAATGTTTTAAAACTCGTTATTTGAGGTTGAAATCGAACAGGTTGATTTCTGAAATCGAACATGTTGATTCCTGAAATGAGCTCGGACGCGTGATTGAAAAACAGGGAGAAAAAAAAACGGGTCAGGTACGACCTTCCGATCAGCCGAAATTGAAGTGTATAATACACGGTTTTTCGGGATTCTGGGGTCCCGGAACAAAATTCTCCGGAAATCACATCGAGAGTTCCTCGGGTCAGATAAAGCGGTCACGCATAGTTTGAGCACCAACGGAAGACATTTGAGGGTGCCGGTGTGCCACAAACCAGCATTCGCCGAAACTCGGATTATCGTGAAAAATGTGTTAAAGCTCGTTATTTGAGGCTGAAATCGAACAAGTTGATTCCTTAAATCGAACAGGTTGATTCCTTAAATGAGCTTGGACGCGTGATTGAAAAACAGGGAGAAAAAGAAACAGCGTCCGGTACGACCTTCCGAACGGCCGAAATTGAAGTGTATAATACACGGTTTTCGGGATTCTGGGGTCCCGGAACAAAATTCTCCGGAAATCACATAGAAAGTTCATCGGGTCAGATAAATTGGCCACGCAAAGTTTGAGCACCAACGGAAGACATTTAGAGGTGCCGGTGTGTCACAAACCAGCATTCGCCGAAACTCGGATTATCGTGAAAAATGTGTTAAAGCTCGTTATTTCAGGCTGAAATCGAATAGGTTGATTCCTTAAATCGAACAGGTTGATTCCTTAAATGAGCTCGGACGCGTGATTGAAAAGAAGGGAGAATAAGAAACAGGGTCCGGTACAACTTTCCGAACGGCTGAAATTGAAATGTATAATACACGGTTTTTCAGGATTCCGGGGTCCCGGAACAAAATTCTCCGGATATCACATAGAAAGTTCCTCGGGTCATATAAAGCGGCCACGCAAAGTTTGAGCACCAACGGAAGACATTTGGGGGTGCCGGTGTGCCTGAAAACCAAAGATTCGCCGAAACTCGGATTATCGTGAAAAATGTGTTAAAGCTCGTTATTTGAGGCTGAAATCGAACAGGTTGATTCCTTAAATCGAACAGGTTGATTCCTGAAATGAGCTCGGACGCGTGATTGAAAAACAGGGAAAAAAAACAGGTCCTGTACTACCTTCCGAACGGCTGAAATTGAAGTGTATAATACACGGTTTTTCGGGATTCCGAGGTCCCGGAACAAAATTCTCCGGAAATCACATAGAAAGTTCCTCGGGTCAGATAAAGCGTCCACGCAAAGTTTGAGCACCAACAGAAGACATTTAGGGGTGTCGGTGTGCCAAACCAAAGATTCGCGAAACTCGGATTATCGTGAAAAATGTGTTAAAGCTCGTTATTTGAGGTTGAAATCGAACAGGTTGATTCCTGAAATCGAACAGGTTGATTCCTGAAATGAGCTTGGACGCGTGATTGAAAAACAGGGAGAAAAAGAAACAGGGTCCGGTACGACCTTCCGAACGGCCGAAATTGAAGTGTATAATACACGGTTTTCGGGATTCTGGGGTCCCGGAACAAAATTCTCCGGAAATCATAGAGAAAGTTCCTCGGGTCAGATAAAGCGGTCATGCAAAGTTTGAGCACCAACGGAAGATATTTGGGGTGCCGGTGTGCCCTGACAAACCAAAGATTCGCAAAACTCGGATTATCGTGAAAAATGTGTTAAAGCTCGTTATTTGAGGCTGAAATCGAAGAGGTTGATTCCTTAAATCGAACAGGTTGATTCCTTAAATGAGCTCGGACGCGTGATTGAAAAACAGGGAGAAAAAGAAACAGGGTCCGGTACGACCTTTCGAACGGCTGAAATTTAAGTGTATAATACACGGTTTTTCGGGATTCCGGGTCCCAGAACAAAATTCTCCGGAAATCACATAGAAAGTTCCTCGGGTCAGATAAAGCGGCCACGCAAAGTTTGAGCACCAACGGAAGACATTTGAGGGTGCCGGTGTGCCACAAACCAGCATTCGCCGAAACTCGGATTATCGTGAAAAATGTGTTAAAGCTCGTTATTTGAGGTTGAAATCGAACAGGTTGATTCCTGAAATCTAACAGGTTGATTCCTGAAATTAGCTCAGACGCGTTATTGAAAAACAGGGACAAAAAGAAACAGGGTCCTGTACGACCTTCCGAACGTCTAAAATTGAAGTGTATAATACACGGTTGTTCGGGATTCCGGGGTCACAGAACAAAATTCTCCGGAAATCACTTAGAAAGTTCCTCGGGTCAGATAAAGCGGCCACGCAAAGTTTGAGCACCAACGGAAGACATTTGGGGGTGCCGGTGTGCCACAAACCAGCATTCGCCGAAACTCGGATTATCGTGAAAAATGTGTTAAAGCTCGTTATTTGAGGCTGAAATCGAACAGGTTGATTCCTGGAATCGAACAGGTTGATTCCTGAAATCGAACAGGTTGATTCCTGAAATGAGCTCGGACGCGTGATAAAAAATTAGGGAGAAAAAGAAACAGGGTCCGGTACGACCTTCCGAACGGCTGAAATTGAAGTGTATAATACACGGTTTTTCGGGATTCAGGGGTGCCGGAACAAAATTCTCCGGAAATCACATATAAAGTTACTCGGGTCAGATAAAGCGGCCACGTAAAGTTTGAGCACCAACGGAATACATTTGGGGGTGCCGGTGTGCCACAAACCAGCATTCGCCGAAACTCGGATTATCGTGAAAAATTTGTTAAAGTTCGTTATTTGAGGCTGAAATCGAACAGGTTGATTCCTTAAATCGAACAGGTTGATTCCTGAAATGAGCTAAAAAGAAACAGGGTCCGGTACGACCTTCCGAACAGCTGAAATTGAAGTGTATAATACACGGTTTTTCGGAATTCCGGGGTCCCGGAACAAAATTCTCCGGACATCACATAGAAGGTTTCTCGGGTCAGATAAAGCGGCCACGCTAAGTTTGAGCACCAACGGAAGACATTTAGGGGTGCCGGTGTGCCACAAACCAGCATTCGCCGAAACTCGGATTATCGTGAAAAATGTGTTAAAGCTCGTTATTTGAGGTTGAAATCGAACAGGTTGATTCCTGAAATCGAACAGGTTGATTCCTGAAATGAGCTCGGACGCGTGATAAAAAATTAGGGAGAAAAAGAAACAGGGCCCGGTACGACCTTCCGAACGGCTGAAATTGAAGTGTATAATACACGGTTTTTCAGGATTCCGGGGTCCCGGAACAAAATTCTTCGGATATCACATAGAAAGTTCCTCGGGTCATATAAAGCGGCCACGCAAAATTTGAGCACCAACGGAAGACATTTGGGGGTGCTGGTGTGCCACAAACTAGCATTCGCCAAAAGTAGGATTATCGTGAAAAATGTGTTAAAGCTCGTTATTTGAGGCTGAAATCGAACAGGTTGATTCCTGAAATGAGCTCGGACACGTGATTGAAAAACAGAGAGAAAAATATACAGGGTCCTAAATTTACCTTCCGAACGGCTGAAATTGAAGTGTATATAATACACGGTTTTCGGGATTCCAGGGTCCCGGAACAAAATTCTCCGGAAATCACATAGAAAGTTTCTCGGGTCAGATAAAGCGGCCACGTAAAGTTTGAGCACCAACGGAATACATTTGGAGGTGCCGGTGTGCCACAAATCAGCATTAGCCGAAACTCGGATTATCGTGAAAAATGTGTTAAAGCTCGTTATTTGAGGCTGAAATCGAACAGGTTGATTCCTTAAATCGATCAGGTTATTGAAAAACAGGGAGAAAAAGAAACAGGGTCCGGTACGACCTTACGAACGGCTGAAATTGAAGTGTATAATACACGGTTTTTCGGGATTCCGAGGTCGCGGAACAAAATTCTACGGATATCACATAGAAAGTTCCTCGGGTCATATAAAGCGGTCGCGCAAAGTTTGAGCACCAACGGAAGACATTTGGGGGTGCCGGAGTGTCACAAACCAGCATTCGCCGAAAATCGGATTATCGTGAAAAATGTGTTAAAGCTCGTTATTTGAGGTTGAAATCGAACAGGTTGATTCCTGAAATCGAACAGATTGATTCCTGAAATGAGCTCGGACGCGTGATTGAAAAACAGGGAGAAAAAGAAACAAGGTCCGGTACGAACTTCCGAACGGCTGAAATTGAAGTGTATAATACACGGTTTTTCGGGATTCCGGGGTCACGGAACAAAATTCTCCGGAAATCACATAGAAAGTTTCTCGGGTCAGATAAAGCGGTCACGCAAAGTTTGAGCACCAACGGAATACATTTGGGGGTGCCGGTGTGCCTAAAACCAAAGATTCGCCGAAACTCGATTATCGTGAAAAATGTGTTAAAGCTCGTTATTTGAGGCTGAAATCGAACAGGTTGATTCCTGAAATGAGCTCGGACGCGAGATTGAAAAACAGGAGAAAAAGAAACAGGTCCTGAGTTTACCTTCCGAACGGCTGAAATTGAAGTGTATAATACACGGTTTTTCGGGATTCCGTGGTCCCGGAACAAAATTCTCCGGAAATCACATAGAAAGTTCCTCGGGTCAGATAAAGCGGCCACGCAAAGTTTGAGCACCAACGGAAGACATTTGGGGGTGTCGGTGTGCCACAAACCAGCATTCGCCGAAACTCGGATTATCGTGAAAAATGTGAAATCGAACAGGTTGATTCCTGAAATCGAATAGGTTGATTCCTGAAATGAGCTTGGACGCGTGATTGAAAAACAGGGAGAAAAAGAAACAGGGTCCGGTACGACCTTCCGAACGGCCGAAATTGAAGTGTATAATACACGGTTTTCGGGATTCTGGGGTCCCGGAAAAAAATTCTCCGGAAATCATAGAGAAAGTTCCTCGGGTCAGATAAAGCGGTTACGCAAAGTTTGAGCACCAACGGAAGATATTTGGGGGTGCCGGTGTGCCACAAACCAGCATTCGCCGAAACTCGGATTATCGTGAAAAATGTGTTAAAGCTCGTTATTTGAGGTTGAAATCGAACAGGTTGATTCCTGAAATCGAACAGATTGATTCCTGAAATGAGCTCGGACGCGTGATTGAAAAACAGGGAGAAAAAGAAACAAGGTCCGGTACGAACTTCCGAACGGCTGAAATTGAAGTTTATAATACACGGTTTTTCGGGATTCCGAGGTCCCGGAACAAAATTCTCAGGAAATCACATAGAAAGTTCCTCGGGTCAGATAAAGCGGCCACGTAAAGTTTGAGCACCAACGGAAGACATTTAGGGGTGTCGGTGTGCCACAAACCAGCATTCGCCGAAACTTGGATTATCGTGAAAAATGTGTTAAAGCTCGTTATTTGAGGCTGAAATCGAAAAGGTTGATTCCTGAAATGAGCTCGGACGCGTGATTGAAAAACAGGGAGAAAAAGAAACAGGTCCGACGACCTTCCGAACGGGCCGAAATTGAAGTGTATAATACACGGTTTTTCGGGATTAGGGTCCCTAACAAAATTCTCCGGAAATCACATAGAAAGTTCCTCGGGTCAGATAAAGCAGCCACGCAAAGTTTGAGCACCAACGGAAGACATTTAGGGGTGTCGGTGTGCCACAAACCAGCATTCGCCGAAACTCGGATTATCGTGAAAAATGTGTTCAAGCTCGTTATTTGAGGTTGAAATCGAACAGGTTGATTCCTGAAATCGAACAGGTTGATTCCTGAAATGAGCTTGGACGCGTGATTGAAAAACAGGGAGAAAAAGAAACAGGGTCCGGTACGACCTTCCGAACGGCCGAAATTGAAGTGTATAATACACGGTTTTGGGATTACGGGTCCCTTTAAAAATTCTCCGGAAATCATAGAGAAAGTTCCTCGGGTCAGATAAAGCGGTCACGCAAAGTTTGAGCACCAACGGAAGATATTTGGGGGTGCCGGTGTGCCACAAACCAGCATTCGCCGAAACTCGGATTATCGTGAAAAATGTGTTAAAGCTCGTTATTTGAGGCTGAAATCGAAGAGGTTGATTCCTTAAATCGAACAGGTTGATTCCTTAAATGAGCTCGGAAGCGTGATTGAAAAATAGGGAGAAAAAGAAACAGGGTCCGGTACGACCTTCCGAACGGCTCCGGACATCACATAGAAAGTTCCTCGGGTCAGATAAAGCGGCCACGCAAAGTTTGAGCACCAACGGAAGACATTTAGGGGTGCCGGTGTGCCACAAACTAGCATTCGCCGAAACTCGGATTATCGTGAAAAAAGTGTTAAAGCTCGTTATTTGAGGTTGAAATCGAACAGGTTGATTCCTGAAATCGAACATGTTGATTCCTGAAAATAGCTCAGACGCGTTATTGAAAAACAGGGACAAAAAGAAACAGGGTCCTGTACGACCTTCCGAACGTCTAAAATTGAAGTGTATAATACACGGTTGTTCGGGATTCCGGTCACGAAAAAATTCTCCGAAAATCACTTAGAAAGTTCCTCGGGTCGAGATAAAGCGGCCACGCAAAGTTTGAGCACCAACGGAAGACATTTGGGGTGCCGGTGTGCCACAAACCAAAGATTCGCGAAACTCGGATTATCGTGAAAATGTGTTAAAGCTCGTTATTTGAGGTCAAATCGAACAGTTGATTCTGAAATCGAACAGGGTTGATTCCTGAAATGAGCTCGGACGCGTGATTGAAAAACAGGGAGAAAAAGAAACAGGGTCCGTACGACCTTCCGAACGGCCGAAATTGAAGTGTATAATACACGGTTTTGGATTAGGGTCCCTAAAAAATTCTCCTGAAATCATAGAGAAAGTTCCTCGGTCGATAAAGCGGTCACGCAAAGTTTGAGCACCAACGGAAGATATTTGGGGGTGCCGGTGTGCCACAAACCAGCATTCGCCGAAACTCGGATTATCGTGAAAAATGTGTTAAAGCTCGTTATTTGAGGCTGAAATCGAAGAGGTTGATTCCTTAAATCGAACAGGTTGATTCCTTAAATGAGCTCGGAAGCGTGATTGAAAAATAGGGAGAAAAAGAAACAGGGTCCGGTACGACCTTCCGAACGGCTCCGGACATCACATAGAAAGTTCCTCGGGTCAGATAAAGCGGCCACGCAAAGTTTGAGCACCAACGGAAGACATTTAGGGGTGCCGGTGTGCCACAAACTAGCATTCGCGAAACTCCTGATTATCGTGAAAAAAGTGTTAAAGCTCGTTATTTGAGGTTGAAATCGAACAGGTTGATTCCTGAAATCGAACATGTTGATTCCTGAAAATAGCTCAGACGCGTTATTGAAAAACAGGGACAAAAAGAAACAGGGTCCTGTACGACCTTCCGAACGTCTAAAATTGAAGTGTATAATACACGGTTGTTCGGGATTCCGGGGTCACAGAAAAAAATTCTCCGAAAATCACTTAGAAAGTTCCTCGGGTCAGATAAAGCGGCCACGCAAAGTTTGAGCACCAACGGAAGACATTTGGGGGTGCCGGTGTGCCACAAACCAGCATTCGCCGAAACTCGGATTATCGTGAAAAATGTGTTAAAGCTCGTTATTTGAGGCTGAAATCGAACAGGTTGATTCCTGAAATCGAACAGGTTGATTCCTGAAATGAGCTCGGACGCGTGATAAATAATTAGGGAGAAAAAGAAACAGGGTCCTGATTTACCTTCCGAACGGGAAATTGAAGTGTATAATACACGGTTTTTCTGGATTCCGGTCCCGAACAAAATTCTCGGAAATCACATAGAAAGGTACTCGGGTCGATATAAGCGGCCACGAAAAGTTTGAGCACCAACGGAATACATTTGGGGGTGCCGGTGTACCAAAACCAAAGATTCGCCAAACTCCTGGATTATCGTGAAAAATGTGTTAAAGCTCGTTATTTGAAGTCAAATCGAACAGGTTGATTCCTTAAATCGAACAAGTTGATTCCTGAAATGAGCTCGGACGCCGATTGAAAAACGAGGAGAAAAAGAAACAGGGTTCTGCGACGACCTTCCGAACAAAAAATTGAAGTGTATAATACACGGTTTTTCGGGATTCGGGTCCCGAACAAAATTCTCCGGACATCACATAGAAGGTTTCTCGGGTCGATAAAGCGGCCACGCTAAGTTTGAGCTCCAACGAAGACATTTAGGGTGCCGGTGTGCCACAAACCAGCATTCGCCGAAACTCGGATTATCGTGAAAAATGTGTTAAAGCTCGTTATTTGAGGTTGAAATCGAACAGGTTGATTCCTGAAATGAGCTCGGACGCGTGATAAAAAATTAGGGAGAAAAAGAAACAGGGTCCGGTACGACCTTCCGAACGGCTGAAATTGAAGTGTATAATACACGGTTTTTCAGGATTCCGGGGTCCCGGAACAAAATTCTTCGGATATCACATAGAAAGTTCCTCGGGTCATATAAAGCGGCCACGCAAAGTTTGAGCACCAACGGAAGACATTTGGGGGTGCCGGTGTGCCACAAACTAGCATTCGCCAAAAGTAGGATTATCGTGAAAAATGTGTTAAAGCTCGTTATTTGAGGCTGAAATCGAACAGGTTGATTCCTGAAATGAGCTCGGACACGTGATTGAAAAACAGAGAGAAAAATATACGGTCCCATTTACCTTCCGAACGGTAAAATTGAAGTGTATATAATACACGGTTTTGGATTCCGGGTCCCTAAACAAAATTCTCCTAAATCACATAGAAAGTTTCTGTCCGATAAAGCGGCCACGTAAAGTTTGAGCACCAACGGAATACATTTGGAGGTGCCGGTGTGCCACAAATCAGCATTAGCCGAAACTCGGATTATCGTGAAAAATGTGTTAAAGCTCGTTATTTGAGGCTGAAATCGAACAGGTTGATTCCTTAAATCGATCAGGTTATTGAAAAATAGGGAGAAAAAGAAACAGGGTCCGGTACGACCTTACGAACGGCTGAAATTGAAGTGTATAATACACGGTTTTTCGGGATTCCGAGGTCCCGGAACAAAATTCTACGGATATCACATAGAAAGTTCCTCGGGTCATATAAAGCGGTCGCGCAAAGTTTGAGCACCAACGGAAGACATTTGGGGGTGCCGGAGTGTCACAAACCAGCATTCGCCGAAACTCGGATTATCGTGAAAAATGTGTTAAAACTCGTTATTTGAGGTTGAAATCGAACAGGTTGATTCCTGAAATCGAACAGATTGATTCCTGAAATGAGCTCGGACGCGTGATTGAAAAACAAACAGGAGAAAAAGAAACAAGGTCCTATTTAACTTCCGAACAGGTCAAATTGAAGTGTATAATACACGGTTTTTCGGGATTCCGGGGTCCCGGAACAAAATTCTCAGGAAATCACATAGAAAGTTCCTCGGGTCAGATAAAGCGGCAACGTAAAGTTTGAGCACCAACGGAATACATTTGGGGGTGCCGGTGTGCCACAAACCAGCATTCGCCGAAACTCAGATTATCGTGAAAAATGTGTTAAAGCTCGTTATTTGAGGCTGAAATCGAACAAAGTTGATTCTGAAATGAGCTCGGACGCGTGATTGAAAAAAGGAGAAAAAGAAACAGGTCCAGTACGACCTTCCGAACGGCTGAAATTGAAGTGTATAATACACGGTTTTTCGGGATTCCGGGGTCCCGGAACAAAATTCTCCGGAAATCACATAGAAAGTTCCTCGGGTCTGATAAAGCGGCCACGCAAAGTTTGAGCACCAACGGAAGACATTTGGGGGTGTCGGTGTGCCACAAACCAGCATTCGCCGAAACTCGGATTATCGTGAAAAATGTGAAATCGAACAGTTGATTCTGAAATCGAACAGTTGATTCTGAAATGAGCTTGGACGCGTGATTGAAAAACAGGAGAGAAAAGAAACAGGTCCGTGCGACCTTCCGAACGGCGAAATTGAAGTGTATAATACACGGTTTTAGGATTCTCGGTCCCGGGAAAAAAATTCTCCGGAAATCATAGAGAAAGTTCCTCGGGTCAGATAAAGCGGTCACGCAAAGTTTGAGCACCAACGGAAGATATTTGGGGGTGCCGGTGTACCACAAACCAGCATTCGCCGAAACTCGGATTATCGTGAAAAATGTGTTAAAGCTCGTTATTTGAGGCTGAAAACGAACAGGTTGATTCCCGAAATCGAACAGATTGATTCCTGAAATGAGCTCGGACGCGTGATTGAAAAACGAGGAGAAAAAGAAACAAGGTCCTGCGAACTTCCGAACGGCAAATTGAAGTGTATAATACACGGTTTTTCGGGATTCCGAGGTCCCTAACAAAATTCTCGGAAATCACATAGAAAGTTCTTGGGTCGATAAAGCGTACGTAAAGTTTGAGCACCAACGGAATACATTTGGGGGTGCGGTGTGCCACAAACCAAAGATTCGCAAAACTCGGATTATCGTGAAAAATGTGTTAAAGCTCGTTATTTGAAGTCGAAATCGAACAAAGTTGATTCCCGAAATGAGCTCGGACGCTGATTGAAAAACAGGAGAAAAAGAAACAGTGTCCTGTACGACCTTCCGAACAAGCAAAATTGAAGTGTATAATACACGGTTTTTTGGGATTCCGGAACAAAATTCTCCGGAAATCACATAGAAGGTTTCTCGGGTCAGATAAAGCGGCCACGCTAAGTTTGAGCTCCAACGGAAGACATTTAGGGGTGCCGGTGTGCCACAAACCAGCATTCGCCGAAACTCGGATTATCGTGAAAAATGTGTTAAAGCTCGTTATTTGAGGTTGAAATCGAACATGTTGATTCCTGAAATCGAACAGGTTGATTCCTGAAATGAGCTCGGACGCGTGATAAAAAATTAGGGAGAAAAAGAAACAGGGTCCGGTACGACCTTCCGAACGGCTGAAATTGAAGTGTATAATACACGGTTTTTCAGGATTCCGGGGTCCCGGAACAAAATTCTTCGGATATCACATAGAAAGTTCCTCGGGTCATGTAAAGCGGCCACGCAAAGTTTGAGCACCAACGGAAGACATTTGGGGGTGCCGGTGTGCCACAAACTAGCATTCGCCAAAAGTAGGATTATCGTGAAAAATGTGTTAAAGCTCGTTATTTGAGGCTGAAATCGAACAGGTTGATTCCTGAAATGAGCTCGGACACGTGATTGAAAAACAGAGAGAAAAATATACAGGGTCCGGTACGACCTTCCGAACGGCTGAAATTGAAGTGTATATAATACACGGTTTTCGGGATTCCAGGGTCCCGGAACAAAATTCTCCGGAAATCACATAGAAAGTTTCTCGGGTCAGATAAAGCGGCCACGTAAAGTTTGAGCACCAACGGAATACATTTGGAGGTGCCGGTGTGCCACAAATCAGCATTAGCCGAAACTCGGATTATCGTGAAAAATGTGTTAAAGCTCGTTATTTGAGGCTGAAATCGAACAGGTTGATTCCTTAAATCGATCAGGTTATTGAAAAACGAGGAGAAAAAGAAACAGGTCCGATCGACCTTACGAACGGCTGAAATTGAAGTGTATAATACACGGTTTTTCGGGATTCCGAGGTCCCGGAACAAAATTCTACGGATATCACATAGAAAGTTCCTCGGGTCATATAAAGCGGTCGCGCAAAGTTTGAGCACCAACGGAAGACATTTGGGGGTGCCGGAGTGTCACAAACCAGCATTCGCCGAAACTCGGATTATCGTGAAAAATGTGTTAAAGCTCGTTATTTGAAGCTGAAATCGAACAGGTTGATTCCTTAAATCGAACAGGTTGATTCCTGAAATGAGCTCGGGCGATTGAAAAACAGGGAGAAAAAGAAACAGGTCCTATCGACCTTCCGAACAAATTGAAATTGAAGTGTATAATACACGGTTTTTCGGGATTCCGGTCCCGGAACAAAATTCTCCGGAAATCACATAGAAGGTTTCTCGGGTCGATAAAGCGGCCACGCTAAGTTTGAGCTCAACGGAAGACATTTAGGGTGCCGGTGTGCCACAAACCAGCATTCGCCGAAACTCGGATTATCGTGAAAAATGTGTTAAAGCTCGTTATTTGAGGCTGAAATCGAAGAGGTTGATTCCTGAAATGAGCTCGGACGCGTGATTGAAAAACAGGAGAAAAAGAAACGAGGTCCTGCATGCGACCTTCCGAACGGCTGAAATTGAAGTGTATAATACACGGTTTTTCGGAATTCCGGGGTCCCGGAACAAAAATCTCCGGAAATCACATAGAAAGTTCCTCGGGTCAGATAAAGCGGCCACGCAAAGTTTGAGCACCAACGGAAGACATTTGGGGGTGCCGGTGTGCCACAAACCAGCATTCGCCGAAACTCGGATTATCGTGAAAAATGTGAAATCGAACAGGTTGATTCCTGAAATCGAACAGGTTGATTCCTGAAATGAGCTTGGACGCGTGATTGAAAAACAGGGAGAAAAAGAAACAGGGTCCTGTTTACCTTCCGAACGGCCGAAATTGGAGTGTATAATACACGGTTTTCGGGATTCTCAAGGGTCCGGAAAAAATTCTCCGGAAATCATAGAGAAAGTTCCTCGGGTCAGATAAAGCGGTCACGCAAAGTTTGAGCACCAACGGAAGATATTTGGGGGTGCGGTGTACCTGAAACCCAAAGTTCGAAACCTCGGATTATCGTGAAAAATGTGTTAAAGCTCGTTATTTGAGGTCAAATCGAGCAGGTTGATTCCTGAAATGAGCTCGGACGCGTGATTGAAAAACAGGAGAAAAAAGAAACAGGTCCTAGTCGACCTTCGAACGGCTGAAATTGAAGTGTATAATACACGGTTTTTCGGGGTCCCGAACAAAATTCTCCGGAAATCACATAGAAAGTTCCTCCGGTCAGATAAAGCGGCCACGCAAAGTTTGAACACCAACGGAAGACATTTAGGGGTGTCGGTGTGCCACAAACCGATTCGCAAAACTCGGATTATCGTGAAAAATGTGTTAAAGCTCGTTATTTGAGGTTGAAATCGAACAAGTTGATTCCTGAAATCGAACAGGTTGATTCTGAAATGAGCTTGGACGCGTGATTGAAAAACAGGAGAAAAAGAAATGGTCCTAGTCGACCTTCCGAACGGCCAAATTGAAGTGTATAATACACGGTTTTCGGGATTAGGGGTCCCGGAAAAAATTCTCCGGAAATCATAGAGAAAGTTCCTCGGTCGATAAAGCGGTCACGCAAAGTTTGAGCACCAACGGAAGATATTTGGGGGTGCGGTGTGCCACAAACCAGCATTCGCCGAAACTCGGATTATCGTGAAAAATGTGTTAAAGCTCGTTATTTGAAGCTGAAATCGAACAGGTTGATTCCTTAAATCGAACAGGTTGATTCCTGAAATGAGCTCGGACGCTGATTGAAAAACGGGAGAAAAAGAAACGGTCCGTCGACCTTCCGAACAAATTAAAATTGAAGTGTATAATACACGGTTTTTTCGGGATTCCAAGGTCCCGGAACAAAATTCTCCGGAAATCACATAGAAGGTTTCTCGGGTCAGATAAAGCGGCCACGCTAAGTTTGAGCACCAACGGAAGACATTTAGGGGTGCCGGTGTGCCACAAACCAGCATTCGGCGAAACTCGGATTATCGTGAAAAATGTGTTAAAGCTCGTTATTTGAGGTTGAAATCGAAACAGTTGATTCCCGAAATCGAATGTTGATTCTGAAATGAGCTCGGACGCGTGATAAAAATTAGGGAGAAAAAGAAACGAGGTCCCAGTTTGCGACCTTCCAACGGTTGAAATTGAAGTGTATAATACACGGTTTTGAGATTCGGTCCCGGAACAAAATTCTTCGGATATCACATAGAAAGTTCCTCGGGTCATGTAAAGCGGCCACGCAAAGTTTGAGCACCAACGGAAGACATTTGGGGTGCCGGTGTGCCTGAAACTAGCATTCGCCAAAAGTAGGATTATCGTGAAAAATGTGTTAAAGCTCGTTATTTGAGGTGAAATCGAACAGGTTAATTTCTGAAATGAGCTCGGACACGTGATTGAAAAACAGAGAAAAATATACAGTGGTCCTATCGACCTTCCGAACAGTGAAATTGAAGTGTATATAATACACGGTTTCGGGATTCGAGGGGTCCCTGGAACAAAATTCTCCTGGAATCACATAGAAAGTTTCTCGGAGTCAGATAAAGCGGCCACGTAAAGTTTGAGCACCAACGGAATACATTTGGAGGTGCTTAGGTGTGCCACAAATCAACATTAGCTTGAAACTCGGATTATCGTGAAAAATGTGTTAAAGCTCGTTATTTGAGGTGAAATCGAGCAGGTTGATTCCTTAAATCGATCGGGTTATTGAAAAACAGGAGAAAAAGAAACGAGGTCCTGCGACCTTACGAACGGCTCAAATTGAAGTGTATAATACACGGTTTTCGGGATTCAGAGGTCCGAAACAAAATTCTACGGATATCACATAGAAAGTTCCTCGGGTCATATAAAGCGGTCGCAAAGTTTGAGCACCAACGGAAGACATTTGGGGGTGCCGGTGTGCCACAAACCAGCATTCGCGAAACTCGGATTATCGTGAAAAATGTGTTAAAGCTCGTTATTTGAGGTTGAAATCGAACAGGTTGATTCCGAAATCGAAACGCAGTTGATTCTGAAATGAGCTCGGACGCGTGATTGAAAAAAACGAGGAGAAAAAGAAACAAGGTCCGGTTTACGAACTTCCGAACGGCGGAAATTGAAGTGTATAATACACGGTTTTTGGGATTCCGGTCCCTAACAAAAAATTCTTAGGAAATCACATAGAAAGTTCCTCGATAAAGCGGCAACGTAAAGTTTGAGCACCAACGGAATACATTTGGGGGTGCGGTGTGCCAAACCCGATTCGCAAAACTTCAGTTATCGTGAAAAATGTGTTAAAGCTCGTTATTTGAGGTGAAATCGAACAGGTTGATTCTGAAATGAGCTCGGACGCATGATTGAAAACGGGAGAAAAAGAAACGGTCCTCGACCTTCCGAACGGCTGAAATTGAAGTGTATAATACACGGTTTTGGGATTCGGGTCCGGAACAAAATTCTCCGGAAATCACATAGAAAGTTCCTCGGGTCGGATAAAGCGGCCACGCAAAGTTTGAGCACCAACGGAAGACATTTGGGGGTGTCGGTGTGCCACAAACCAAATTCGCCGAAACTTCGGATTATCGTGAAAAATGTGTTCTGAAATCGAACAGGTTGATTCCTGAAATCGAGCAGGTTGATTCCTGAAATGAGCTTGGACGCGTGATTGAAAAGCAGGGAGAAAAAGCGAGGGTCGATGCGACCTTCCGAGCGGCGAAATTGAAGTGTATAATACACGGTTTTCGGGATTAAGGGTCCGGAAAAAATTCTCCGGAAATCATAGAGAAAGTTCCTCGGGTCGGATAAAGCGGTCACGCAAAGTTTGAGCACCAACGGAAGATATTTGGGGTGCGGTGTGCCTGAGCCGGCATTCGCGAAACTCGGATTATCGTGAAAAATGTGTTAAAGCTCGTTATTTGAGGTTTGAAATCGAAACAGGTTGATTCCTGAAATGAGCTCGGACGCGTGATTGAAAAACGAGAAGAAAAAGCGGTCGATGCGACCTTCCGAGCGAAATTTGAAATTGAAGTGTATAATACACGGTTTTCGGGATTAGGAGGTCCGGAAAAAATCTCAGGAAATCACATAGAAAGTTCCTCGGGTCAGATAAAGCGGCCACGCAAAGTTTGAGCACCAACGGAAGACATTTAGGGGTGTCGGTGTGCCACAAACCAGCATTCGCCGAAACTCGGATTATCGTGAAAAATGTGTTCAAGCTCGTTATTTGAGGTTGAAATCGAACGAGTTGATTCTGAAATCGAGCGAGGTTGATTCTGAAATGAGCTTGGACGCGTGATTGAAAAACGAGGAGAAAAAAACGGTCCCGACGACCTTCCGAACGGCGAAATTGAGGTGTATAATACACGGTTTTCGGGATTAAGTCCGGAAAAAATTCTCCGGAAATCATAGAAAGTTCCTCGGGTCGAGATAAAGCGGCCACGCAAAGTTTGAGCACCAACGGAAGATATTTAGGGGGTGCGGTGTGCCCAAACCAGATTCGCTTCAAAACTCGGATTATCGTGAAAAATGTGTTAAAGCTCGTTATTTGAGGTTTGAAATCGAAGAGGTTGATTCCTTAAATGAGCTGGGTTGATTCCTTAAATGAGCTCGGGAGGCGTGATTGAAAAATAGGAGAAAAAGAAATACGGTTTCCTAGATTCGACCTTCGAATAAAAATCCGGACATCACATAGAAAGTTCCTGGTCGAGATAAAGCGGCCACGCAAAGTTTGAGCACCAACGGAAGACATTTAGAAGTGCGGTGTGCCTGAAACTAACGCATTCGCGAAACTTCGGATTATCGTGAAAAATGTGTTAAAAGCTCGTTATTTGAGGTTGAAATCGAACAGGTTGATTCCTGAAATCGAACAGTTGATTCTGAAAATAGCTCGGACGCGTTATTGAAAAACGAGGACAAAAAGAAACAGTCCGATGACCTTCCGAACGTCTGAAATTGAAGTGTATAATACACGGTTGTTCGGGATTCAGGGTCCCGGAAAAAATTCTCCGGAAATCACTTAGAAAGTTCTCGGGTCGAGATAAGCGGCCACGCAAAGTTTGAGCACCAGCGGAAGACATTTGGGGGAAGTGCTTGGTGTGCCTGGACAAACCAGTTCCTAAACTCCGGATTATCGTGAAAAATGTGTTAAAGCTCGTTATTTGAAATTTGAAATCGAACACGTTGATTCACGAAATCGAGCAGGTTGATTCACGAAATGAGCTCGGACGCGTGATAAAAATTAGGAGAAAAAGAAACATGGTCGATGCGACCTTCCGAGCTAGTGAAATTGGAAGTGTATAATACACGGTTTTTTGGGATTCCGGAGTCCCGGAACAAAATTCTCCGAAATCACATAGAAAGTTACTCGGGTGGATAAAGCGGCCCACGCAAAGTTTGAGCACCAACGGAAGACATTTGGGGTGCTGGTGTGCCAAACCGCGTTCGCAAAACTCGATTATCGTGAAAAATGAGTTAAAGCTCGTTATTTGAAATTTGAAATCGAACAGGTTGATTCTGAAATCGAAACAGGTTGATTCACGAAATGAGCTTCGGACGCGTGATTGAAAAACAGGACAAAAAGAAGCAGGGTCGATCGACCTTAGAACGTCTGAAATTAAAGTGTGTAATAAACGGTTTTCGGATTAGGTGTCCCGGAACAAAATTCTCGGATATCACGTAAAAGTTCCTCGGGTCATATAAAGCGGCCACGCAAAGTTTGAGCACCAACGGAAGACATTTGGGGGTGCCGATGTACCCTGACCACCATTCGCAAAACTCGGATTATCGTGAAAAATGTGTTAAAGCTCGGTATTTGAGTTTGAAATCGAAACAGAGTTGATTCCTTAAATCGAACAGGTTGATTCACGAAATGAGCTCGGATGCGTGATTGAAAAACGAGGAGAAAAGAAATAGGGTCAGTCGACCTTGACGAGTGAAATTGAAGTGTATAATACCACGGTTTTTGGGATCAGGATCCGGAACAAATTCTCGAAATCACATAGAAAGTTCCTCGGGTCGAGATAAGCGGCCACGCAAAGTTTGAGCACCATCGGAAGA